>NC_134735.1:1602500-1905530 GCF_049634645.1 Pelodiscus sinensis | reverse complement strand
AACGTGACGCCAATATTTTAAAAGGGCTCTAGAGGCGATCCTGGCAATTACAGACCAGTGAGTCTAACGACAGTACCGAGCAAATTAGTTGAAACTATAGTAAAGAATAAAATTGTCAGACACATGAATGAGTATAATTTGTTGGGGGAAAGTCACCATGGTTTCTGTAAAGGGAAATCATGCCTCACTAATCTGCCAGAGTTCCTTGAGGGGGTCAACAAACATGCGGACAAGGGGGATCCAGTGGATGTGGGGTACTTAGATTTCCAGAAAGCCTTTGACAAGGTCCCTCATGAAAGGCTCTTAAGTAAAGTAAGTTGTCATGGGATAAGAGGGAAGGTCCTTTCATGGATCGATAACTGGTTAAAAAACAGGAAACAAAGGGTAGGAATAAATGGTCAGTTTTCAGAGTGGCGAGAGGTCACAAGTGGGGTCCCCCAAGGGTCTGTATTGGGACCAATCCTATTCAATTTACTTATAAGTGGCCTAGAGAAAGGGGTAAGCAGTGAGGTGGCAAAATTTGCAGATAACTATCTTGAGCAGTTTGGTAAGACCAAAGCAGACCATGAAGAGCTTCAAAAAGATCTCGCCAAACTAAGAGATTGGGTAACAAAATGGCAAATGAAATGTAATGTTGATAAATGGACAGTAATGCACATTGGGAAAAGAATCCCAACTATACGTACAATACGATGGGGACTAATTTAGCTACAAATACTCAAGAGAGAGATCTCGGAGTCACTGTGGATAGTTCTCTGAAAACATCCACTCAGTGTGCAGCGGCAGTCAAAAAAGCAAATAGAATATTAGGAACCATTAACAAAGGGATAGAGAATAAGACAGAGAATATCGTGTTGCCTCTGTGTAAAATCATGGTACGACCACATCTTCAATACTGCGTACAGATGTGGTTGCATCATCTCAAAAAAGATCTTTTGGCACTGGAAAAGGTTCAGAAAAGGGCAACAAAAATGATGAGGGTTTTGGAACGGGTCCCATAGAAGAGAGATTAAAAAGACTTGGACTTTTCAGCTTAGAAAAGGGAGACTAAGGGGGGATATGATAGAGCTCTATAAAATCATGACTGGTGTGGAAAAAGTGAATAAGGAAAAGTTATTTACTTGTTCCTACAATATAAGAACTAGGGGTCACCACATGAAATGAATAGGCAACAGGTTTAAAACAAACAAAAGGAAGTTTTTCTTCACTCAGTGCACAGTCAACGTGTGGAACTCCTCGCCAGAGGATACAGTGAAGGCCAGGACCTTAAAGCTATGTCTACACTGCAGAGTTTTTGCACGAAAACAGCCATTTTTGTGCAAAAACTCGCAGAGCGTCCATACCTCAAGCACGTTTTTGCGCAAGAAAATTTACAGTGAATGGACAGAGCAGAGGGGTTTTGCGGAATAGGTATTCCTTTCTACGAGGAACAACTCCTTTTTGAACAAGAATGATTTTGCAGAAAGGTGTGTGTGGATGGGCAGCAGGGGGTTTTGCACGAAAACAGTCTATCGAAAGAAGCACAGGTGCCCTGGTGGCCATTCTGTGAATGGACATTAGAGCTTTCTTGCAAGACAGCGTCCATGCAGCTGGACGCTCTCTTGAGCAAAAGTGCATCACTTTTCCGACGTGCTTTCACGGTGTGGACGCGCTCTTGGGCAAGAAGTTTTTGTGGAAGATCTCTTCTGCAAAAAGCTTCCTGCGCAAGAAGCTGGAGTGGAGACGTAGCCTAGCAGAGTTCAGAAAAGAGCCAGATCCCTGGAGGTTAGGTCCATCAATGGCTGTTTGCCAGGCTGGGCAGGGACGGTGTCTCTAGCCTCTGTTTGTCTGGGAATGGGTGACCGGGGAGGGGTCACGTGAGGATTCCCTGTTGTGTTCCCTCCCTCTGGGGCTCCGGGCACCGTCGGCCGACAGGACACCGGGCCGGATGGGCCTTTGCTCTCACCCAGCTGGGCCGTTCTGAGGTTCTTATGATGATGTTGCTGTTCTGCTTTGTTTCCAGAAATGTTTGGTGCCATGTGCTGCTCTTTGGGACGGCTTGTGAAAGAGCCGTTACGCTGGGCTGGCGCTGACACTTCGGGGGTGGTGGGGGCCTGGATTGCTTGCGAGTTCCTGGGGCTGTTTGTTACTTCGGGGGGGGGGGGGGGTTCTTATGGCCCTGCCTGTCCCGTTCCGTTCCCGGGCTGGGATTTTGCCTGTGGGCGCCGACATGAGCGGGGCGGTGACTTAGCCGCCTCCCCTGGATTTGGAAACAAAGGTTTTGCTTTGGGAATTTCTTAAGGTTTTTTTTTTTTAATTCCCCCCCAATTGTTTCCTGTCTGGTCGGGGGGGGAGGGGAGGGGAATGGAGCCGTGAGGTGAAACCTTTGCTCTTGATGCTTCGCCAGAGGGGAGTGGGGCCAAGAACGACCCTGCCTGGATCCCGCAGCACATCCCTGACATGAGCACGGGCCCCACCTCGCTGAGGCCCTAAGCCGGTGGGGAAAGCCAGGAAGGCAGGTCCCCGCCCCAGGCCCCACCCCAGGCTCCGGGGAACTTGCTGCAGGATCAGGCTCTAAATCGAGCCCGGGTACGCACTGAGCCCCACACTTGCCGGTGCAGCGGGAGCGGGGCGGGGGGGTTATGCTGGCAAAAGCCCCGGTGTCGACACCACTTCCCCCTCCGAGGGCTTGTGCCCGGACAAGCTGGTCTCCACTGGGAGGGGCAGAGCTGGGGCAGCAAACCCGTCCTCGTGCCGGCCAGGCCGCAGCGTGTGGTGTTCAGACCTGCAAATTCAGCTGCAACTTCCCCCGGGCTCCCCTGCCGGCTTCGCATGGAGGGGACGGTCAGCGGGGGCGCCCTGGCACGCAGCCAGCGCCAGCAGGGAGCCCGTGAAAGAACTGGCAGGGACCTGGCTGGGATGGGACAGGACCCGTGAGAAATTCAGGTTCCTTTCAGCGGCTTGGCAGCAGGGTGAGACGCGTGGCCGGGAAGGCTGCTTGCACGGCTCTGGTGCTTGCACGCTCTGTTGTGAGCAGCCAACGGGGCTCTGCGGCCTGGTCTGCCGCTCGCTCCATTTGTGACCCCCCACGGGAGCTGGGTGGCTAATCCGAGAGCAGGGATCATTTCCCCAGGCCCCAGCGTCTCCGTGCACTCGCGGGCAGGAGCCCTGTCCAGGCCGGACGCCCCTGCCTGACGCCTTCTCTGTCACAATGGCTCTGCCTCCTGCACCTTCTCGGCCTCAGCGTTGTGTCTAGGTTCCTGACAGCGACGTTCCTGGCCCTGCCCCCCAGCGCTGCTCGCCTGGCCCCTGCCGCCCGCCGCTCGAGTGTCGCAGGGCCCAGCGGCGGGCGGGCGGGCGGGGGAGGGACAAGGCTGCGCCTCGGCCACCGGCAATCCCGCCGCAAAGGGCCAGGCCGAGCCCCGCAGCCCTCAATCGACTAGTCCGATGAGTCAACCATTCCTGACCCCACGCACCTCGGCCCTCCCAAGTCTGGGAATTTCTGGGTCTGGGGAGCTACAGGGCTCCTGGCCTCTGTTCCTGGACCCCGCCTAGTCTGATCTGCAGACCAAGGAGGGCCTTTCTCTGCCCCTTCACCACAGTATCCCAAGGGTTCACCGTGCGGCCCTGGGTAGGTCACCTCACCGCTCCGTGCCTCAGTTTACTCCTCAGTCCAATGGCTCTCCTGACCCATTCCTAGCTTGCAGGGCTGGCATGGAGCCGAACCGACCCGTGTAGGTGATGTGCTCTGGGATGCTTAGAGGCAGCCCAGATCTCGTGGAGGGCCACTTTCCCGAGTGCATTTTCCACCTGCTCAGCGTCCGAGCGCCACGGCAGAGCTGCCACGTTCCTCTGCGTGGCCTGAACATCGGAGCACATGACCTCGCTCCTGGGCCTCCTCTGGGGCTGGTCCCTTTGCCCGTGGGATTGCCAGGGAGAGGCTTCCCGCCTGGCCCAGCAGGGACCGGGCCCACGCAGGTGTAACTGAAAACCAGCCCGCTCCACGGGCTCGGACCGAGGCCACGGCGCCTGCGGCCTCTTGCTCCAGCTGACAGCTCCGACAGCACTGCCCTGCCAAAGCAACACTGAACGGGAGCGGCCGCTTGCCCCGGGCCAAGGGAGTTTCCACAGCAGTGTCTGAGGGTGCAGGAGCGGGGTGGGGGTGCGAGGTCTGGGTGGGCGGGAGGGAGGGTGCAGGAGCGGGGTGGGGGTGCGAGGTCTGGGTGGGCGGGAGGGAGGGTGCAGGAGCGGGGTGGGGGTGCGAGGTCTGGGTGGGCGGGAGGGAGGGTGCAGGAGCGGGGTGGGGGTGTGAGGTCTGGGTGGGCGGGAGGGAGGGTGCAGGAGTGGGGTGGGGGTGCGAGGTCTGGGCGGGCGGGAGGGAGGGTGCAGGAGCGGGGTGGGGGTGCGAGGTCTGGGCGGGAGGGAGGGTGCAGGAGCGGGGTGGGGGTGCGAGGTCTGGGTGGGCGGGAGGGAGGGTGCAGGAGCGGGGTGGGGGTGCGAGGTCTGGGTGGGCGGGAGGGAGGGTGCAGGAGCGGGGTGGGGGTGCGAGGTCTGGGCGGGAGGGAGGGTGCAGGAGCGGGGTGGGGGTGCGAGGTCTGGGTGGGCGGGAGGGAGGGTGCAGGAGCGGGGTGGGGGTGCGAGGTCTGGGTGGGCGGGAGGGAGGGTGCAGGAGCGGGGTGGGGGTGCGAGGTCTGGGTGGGCGGGAGGGAGGGTGCAGGAGCGGGGTGGGGGTGCGAGGTCTGGGCGGGAGGGAGGGTGCAGGAGCGGGGTGGGGGTGCGAGGTCTGGGTGGGCGGGAGGGAGGGTGCAGGAGCGGGGTGGGGGTGCGAGGTCTGGGCGGGAGGGAGGGTGCAGGAGCGGGGTGGGGGTGCGAGGTCTGGGTGGGCGGGAGGGAGGGTGCAGGAGCGGGGTGGGGGTGCGAGGTCTGGGTGGGCGGGAGGGAGGGTGCAGGAGCGGGGTGGGGGTGCGAGGTCTGGGTGGGCGGGAGGGAGGGTGCAGGAGCGGGGTGGGGGTGCGAGGTCTGGGTGGGCGGGAGGGAGGGTGCAGGAGCGGGGTGGGGGTGTGAGGTCTGGGCGGGCGGGAGGGAGGGTGCAGGAGCGGGGTGGGGGTGCGAGGTCTGGGCGGGCGGGAGGGAGGGTGCAGGAGCGGGGTGGGGGTGTGAGGTCTGGGTGGGCGGGAGGGAGGGTGCAGGAGCGGGGTGGGGGTGCGAGGTCTGGGTGGGCGGGAGGGAGGGTGCAGGAGCGGGGTGGGGGTGCGAGGTCTGGGTGGGCGGGAGGGAGGGTGCAGGAGCGGGGTGGGGGTGCGAGGTCTGGGCGGGAGGGAGGGTGCAGGAGCGGGGTGGGGGTGCGAGGTCTGGGTGGGCGGGAGGGAGGGTGCAGGAGCGGGGTGGGGGTGCGAGGTCTGGGTGGGCGGGAGGGAGGGTGCAGGAGCGGGGTGGGGGTGCGAGGTCTGGGCGGGAGGGAGGGTGCAGGAGCGGGGTGGGGGTGTGAGGTCTGGGTGGGCGGGAGGGAGGGTGCAGGAGCGGGGTGGGGGTGCGAGGTCTGGGTGGGCGGGAGGGAGGGTGCAGGAGCGGGGTGGGGGTGCGAGGTCTGGGTGGGCGGGAGGGAGGGTGCAGGAGCGGGGTGGGGGTGCGAGGTCTGGGTGGGCGGGAGCGAGGGTGCAGGAGCGGGGTGGGGGTGCGAGGTCTGGGTGGGCGGGAGGGAGGGTGCAGGAGCGGGGTGGGGGTGCGAGGTCTGGGTGGGCGGGAGGGAGGGTGCAGGAGCGGGGTGGGGGTGCGAGGTCTGGGTGGGCGGGAGGGAGGGTGCAGGAGCGGGGAGGGGGTGCGAGGTCTGGGTGGGCGGGAGGGAGGGTGCAGGAGCGGGGTGGGGGTGCGAGGTCTGGGTGGGCGGGAGGGAGGGTGCAGGAGCGGGGTGGGGGTGCGAGGTCTGGGTGGGCGGGAGGGAGGGTGCAGGAGCGGGGTGGGGGTGCGAGGTCTGGGTGGGCGGGAGGGAGGGTGCAGGAGCGGGGTGGCAATTGGGGGTCTGGGCACGAGGAGGATGGCAGGGCGCTTACCTGGCTCCACGCCCCCCGTGCTCCCATTGGCTGGAATTCCGCAGTGGGAAGCCCAGGCTGGTGCTCCAGCCTTGCGAGGGGTCGGGGGGCGGAGCTGGAGCGCTGCGCTAAACCCCGCCAGCCCATCCCCTGCAGCGCCTCCTGCTGGCCTTGCGCCCTGGCAGCCCCCGCGGTGCAGAGCCGCGCACAGGTCGCTCTGCCCCCGCCCGGCCCGAGGTGTCGGTGTTTGTCACCGGCATGAAAACAAAGCGAGTCTCCCAGCAACAGGCGGCTCGGAATGACTCGGGCGCTGCGCGGCTGCTGGCCACATGAAGGGCGCGGGTTGCTGGCGGCTTGCGAGGCCCGGGGGGGAGGGGGGGCTCGCTCACCCACCCAGCGCTGCTGTTGTGTGTGTGGCCGGGAAGGCCCGGACGGGCCAGCTGCGGGAGTCGCCCGCCGGTTGCTCTGGAGGGGCACGGAGCCTTGTGGGCTCCAGCCTGCCCCAGGCGTGCCCCACTCCGGAGCTCTGCCACCGGGGAGGCGGGGTACCCTCGGTCTGCAGCCGACTAGCCGGCTCGCCGCTGGCCCCTGCCGCGGTCCCCGGCTGCACCCTGGAAGATGCTGCTGCGGAGCCAAGTCGAGGTCAAGGAGGGGCGGTTCCTGAATCCCCCAGGCACCCCACTGAGCCCGGCCCCGCGTGGAGCCTGGGTCCAAGTCCTGGAGCCGCTCTGGGGCTGGGCCTCCCGGGAGGCCCCTCTGCCTTCCTGCGGGATGTGGCGGCCCTGGGGCGCAGGGCGCGCTCGGAGGAAGGCCCTGCTAGGCAGGCCGCTTGGTCCCACAGAGGCGCTTTGCTGCTCCCCGCCCGGCTCATTGGGAGGGGCTGTTTGCGGCGGAGGGCGGGGGCCACGTTGTGCCGTGGGCCTGTTGTCCAGTGGGTTGGAGGCTGGCGACAGGCGCGTCCTCAAATGGGTGAAACCCGACTGCGGCCCGAGGGTTTCCCGGCGTCTCTGTCCATCCGCCTGTTTGCCCGCAGCCTGCTAGGGCCCACGCAGCCCAGCCCACGCCCCTCCACGAGGGCCCTGCCACGTGCCAGGCCTCACGGGCGTTCCCAGGCAGACGCGGGCGCTCGCTGGAAGTCAGAGCCACGCTCCGTGTGCGGCCACGATGGCCCCGGGAAACCCCCACGAGCCCCGTCCACGTGCCCTCGTGTCCCGAGTCAGCTACTTCAGAGCAACTTTCCGTGGGAATTCCCCCCAGTCCAGCCTCCCTTTTCCAGAACCTCCCCTTCGCCCCAGGCCCGGACACACTTCGCCTGGACTCGACGCGGCCCGAGGCGCCCTCCTTTGCAGTGACGTTGCCAGAACGGGGGTGAGACGCTTTTACCCGGCAGTGAGAGCGGCTGCTCCCAAACTCAGCCCCAAACCAGAACCCGCGTCCCCACCTGGGGTCGTTTCGAGGGCGGCGGCACCTGGCCGCTGGCACAAGGCAGGGCTCAGCCCCTCCCCCCCCGGTTAATTTCTGGTAATCTGTGAGCTCTGGGTGAGGACGTGGCCCCACTCCGGTGTTTCCCGTAAGCCGGGCGCTTGGGCGGCCGCTCACGAGAGATTCCGTGCTGCAGCAGCGCACCCACTGCTGGGGTTTGTGTTTCTACGGGTGGTGCACATCCCCACATGCCTGGGCGCACATGACAAAATGCATTCTGCACAGGGATGGCAAAGATTAGAGGGACTGTTGCTCCATGCCCCAGACTCCATGCAGAGCTGGGGGTGGGCCCTGGAGATGGCTGAGCCTGGCTCCTTGGAGCAGGCTGAGTCCCTGGCAGGTGAGGCTGGCTGATTGTAGGGCGGGGCAGGCTCAAAGGCATTAACACCAAGGCTATGTCTACACTCGCGGCTTCTTGCACAAGAACATCTTGCACAAGAAAACGTCCACACTGCCATGTGCGAGCTGTGCTTTTGTGCAAGAGCGCCCATGGGAGCGTGGACGCTCTCTTGCGCGAGAAAGTTCCGACGGCCATTTTAGCCATAGGGCTTTCTTGCACAAGAAATTCCTGCCGCGCGTCCACACTGCCTGCTTGCACAAGAGCTCCTGCACAAGAGGGCTTACACCAGTTAAAAAAGAGCGTAGCTCTTGTGCAAGAAGCCCTCACTTACCACACCCTACTGTAAATATCCTTGCACAAGAGCGGGCGGGCAGTGTGGACGCTCTGCGGATTCTTGCGCAAGAAGCCACGAGTGCAGACACAGCCCAAGTGCGTGATTCCCATGGAGAGTTTGACATATGCCGGATTGGCCCCAGTGTGACTCCATTGCTGCCGGGGGAGTTACGCCCGGAGATTCAGGCTCCTGGCATTCGGGTGCTGAGGAGGGCGTGAACCCATCACTTCTCAGTGAGTCTGGTCGCAGCCCTCGGGGACACTACCCCCTCTCCTGGGCAGGTCCCCGGAGCCTCAGTGAGCAGCTGGCTCTTGTCCCCTTGTGCAGACTCCCCCATGCTGGGCCGGACGGAGAAGGGGGCGAGCCAGCAGTGATGAGAGGGGAGCTTGGAGCCATGCTGCAGAGCCGGGAGGCGGATTTCCAGGAACAATGCGCCTACATCGTGCAGGACCAGCCGTGCGAAATGGCCCCGCGCCCCCAGTTCCCTCGTGCACAAGCCTCCCTCCCCCAAAACTTGGCCTTCCAGTGCAACAGCAGCAACCAGGTGAGTCGGGGGCGTGGCTCCTCGGGGACCTGTGGCCAAGGCAAGAGGCAGGAGGGCAAGAAGAGGGGCTTGAACGCACCTTTGGGCTCCCCCCCAGCCGGGGCGGAGGGGCTCAGATTTTTGCACTAGGCAGCTGAACTGCACATGGGCAAGACCCTCGTGCACATTCTCACACACACACCCCCTCCTGTCAATGTACACATGGACATGCTAGTGAACATGTTACCATGCACATGCTTGTGCTCATACATATGGATGTGAACATGCTACCATGTGCACTCCTCTGCACGTGCTAATGTGCAAACACTAGGGTGTGCACGCTCTCACACGCACATACCGGTACTCATGCATGTGCATTCCCGCACGGGCGTGCGCACACACACGCAGATACCCTCGCACAACCCTAGGAACTCACAGCCAAGTGTGTTCACCCCTGGGGCCCCCACCCAAATGCACGCGGCGTGTGCACGTCCCTGCCAGCCCACGCTGGTATCACACACAATCAGGCCTGCAGGCCCCACACATGCCATCTGGCACGCAGGCCTATCTCACCCCCGCGGGGGGGCACCCCGGCAGGCCTGCACAGACTGGCTGGTGCTTGTGCTCCTGCCTCGCTGCTTCCTGTGGGAGAGATAAAAGCAGCCGGGCTTGGCGGTGCGGTGAGAGCCAAGGCGCCCGCGCCTCCCGCTGTGACAGCAAGGGAGGAAGCTCGCCGGCGAGGCTGTATCTGCGCGTGGTGTTCACCAAGTGACAGCCTCTGGGCTCGGCTTCCTCCCATCAAAGCGAGAGAGCGAGACAGGCAGCAGCCACGAAAGCGTTAACTGGCCCTCCCTGCCTGCGGCCCGGCCTGCGTGGGGCAGGTGCCCAGCCGGTGGGGTGGGAGGGGAAGGCTCATTCCTCCTGATAGCGAGCCCTGGCCGTGGCCGGTGCTCAGAGCCCCAGGCCTGTAGCCGGTGGCCTGGCCGTGGCCGGTGCTCGGAGCCCCAGGCCTGTAGCCGGTGGCCTGGCCGTGGCCGGTGCTCGGAGCCCCAGGCCTGTAGCCGGTGGCCTGGCCGTGGCTGGTGCTCGGAGCCCCAGGCCTGTAGCCGGTGGCCTGGCCGTGGCCGGTGCTCGGAGCCTGAGGCCTGTAGCCGGTGGCCTGGCCGTGGCTGGTGCTCGGAGCCCGAGGCCTGTAGCCGGTGGCCTGGCCGTGGCCGGTGCTCGGAGCCCGAGGCCTGTAGCCGGTGGCCTGGCCGTGGCCGGTGCTCGGAGCCTGAGGCCTGTAGCCGGTGGCCTGGCCGTGGCCGGTGCTCGGAGCCTGAGGCCTGTAGCCGGTGGCCTGGCCGTGGCCGGTGCTCGGAGCCTGAGGCCTGTAGCCGGTGGCCTGGCCGTGGCCGGTGCTCGGAGCCTGAGGCCTGTAGCCGGTGGCCTGGCCGTGGCCGGTGCTCGGAGCCTGAGGCCTGTAGCCGGTGGCCTGGCCGTGGCTGGTGCTCGGAGCCTGAGGCCTGTGGCCGGTGGCCTGGCCGTGGCCGGTGCTCGGAGGGGGAAGAAGGGGCAACGGGCCATGGTGACTAGTGGGGCCGAGCTACTTGTCAGACCCTCGCTAGCCCCCACCCTGAGCCTGCCACAGCTCCTCTGCCCTCCCCCTGGCCGTGCTGCGGGCTCCTGCCCAGCCGTGGCCGGCAGCCAGGGGAGTGCCCGGTGAACACCCAGGCCTGCTCCTCTGCCCGGCCCCCGTGTTCTGGGGGGGCCGGAGTGGGCGAGACGGGGGCAGAAGCAGAGCAGACAAATGAGGGTACAGTCTCCCTCAAGCATGGAGGAACCCCCCCCCCCCCGCAGCCCAGGGGAGGGGCAGGGAGCCGGGCTGAGGGGGGTGCAGGAGAGAGCGAGGGAACGGCCCGGGGGGGGGGATCGGCTCCCCGGCGTATCGGGCGGGACGAGCTGCCTTTGCAGGATCAGCTGCCATGGGCACCGCGGGCGGCTGACGCCGAGGCCCCTCACCCAGCTATGAAACAGCCACGGGGGGCTGCCACCCCCTCGCCACGCGGGCCTGTCCGGAGCCGGGATTCCTCCTGCCTCCCTCGCCCTGAATGGAGGCTGGATCCGGCTTGTTCCTGCCCAGGCCCAGCTCGGGGCCCGCAGCCGTCTCCTCCCCTTCTGCCTGAGGGTGTCCCTGCACGGAGTGGGCTGGGAGGGCCGCGGGGTTCTTGGGGCTCCTCTGGCCCCCGAGGCTCCAGCCCCGGAAGGGGCAGCTGCAGCCCGTGGCTGAGCCTTGGATGGGCTTTTGTTTCCCGTCCAACCCGGCTCCTCCGTGCTGATCCCGCCTCGCCCCGCAAGGGAGCGTCTGCCGGTCCCGGTTGGGGGTCAGTGCAGCAGGGCCTGGGCTGATGAACGCTGCAGCAATCCTGTGCCGGACCGGGCCGGGTCTGGGCACCGCTCAGAGCGAATTGCTCAGAACCAGGGCTGCTTACAGCCCCAGACTGGAGACCTCCAAACAGGCCACACACCAGTCGCACCGAGCGCTTCAGCTGCCAGTCCGGCCGGCAGGAAGCCCCCGAGCAAAACCCCCAGCTCTCCCTGTGCCACAATCAGCCCCGGGCTGCACACAGGTGAGGGGCTATAGAACCCGATCTCACCCCCCGAACGGATCCTCCCGGTCCCAAAGAACCAGCCACCAACCCCGGTCAGTTTACACTCTGGATCTTCCCCACAAGAGCGTGCTGGGCCAGTCCTTTGCAATCTAAAATCTAAGGCTACGTCTACACTGGCGGGGTCTTGTGCCAGAAATATGCAAATGAGGCTAAGGGTGGAATATCGCTGCGCCTCATTTGCATAGCTAATGAGCCGCCATTTTTGCGGAAGAGGCTCCTGCACCAGAAGGAGCTGTCTACACGGCCCCCTCTTGCGCAAGAAAACCCTCTTGCGCAATGCTGCTACGCCGATTATTTTCAGGAATAGCGGCGTTGCGCAAGAGGGGTTTTCTTGCGCCAGAAGGGGCAGTGTAGCCGCTCCTTGCGCAAGAGCCTCTTCTGCAAAAATGGCGGCTAATTAGATATGCAAATGAGGCTCAGCGATATTCCACGCTTAGCCTCATTTGCATATTTGTGACGCAAGAACCGGCCACTGCAGACATAGCCTAAAGGTTTATTAACGAAAGGAAAAAGAGCCTGAGAGTGAGGTTGTTAAGGAGACTACGTCACATGCACCGAATCCCCGAGGTCTCGGTGCAGGCTCTCAGCAGAGGTGTTCTGGCTGCTGGCTTCCAAGTCTCTGGTGCCCATCCTATGTCAGGACGGGTCGGCGATCCTTCCCGGCTCGCTGTCCCTCGCAAGGCTGCACCTGGGACCAGGAGCAAGACTGGAGACAAGACGGAGTCCTCTGCTTGGCATCTCTGGTGTCTCCCAAACCGGAGCTGGTCTCCTGATGGCATGATTCACGTGCCCGCAGCCACGGAGACGGGCTGGTTTGCAGGTTCCAGAGGCATTTCTCAGGCGGGTCTTGGCCGCTCGGAGAGCCTTGTCCCTGCAGCCGTGCTAATTAGCATAGTCGCTGAGTGGACATTCCTTCGTTACAACAGGCAGCCCCGGCCCATCGCTCTGTCTCAGACAGAACGTTCCCAGTACAAGCCCGGAGTCCATATTCCTAACTCCACACACAGACATCACGCCGGTCCACGAGTAGCGCACGTAGACTCAGTAGGACATGAGCTTCCATTTGACACCTCACATGGCCCCCTTTGGACAGACTCCGGGGCACCCCCCGTGGGCGCAGCAGTGACCTGGCTGCTCCCCTTAAAATCTAATAACGTGACAGGTCCCTGGGGCCGCGCTGCCCACCAGGGCTCCAGCACCTGTTTGCTCATCGCACCAGCAGCTGGGGGGCTCGGCTGGGATGCACGGGAGGCAGCCCGGGGCGGGGGGGCAGGGCGGGGGGATAGGGCGTATCGCACGTGGGAAGGGCTGTTGGGGAGGTGTCGAGAGCGATCCCGGGAGGCTGCCGGGCTGTTCCCTGGAGCCCATTGCCAGGCCCCGGCGCCGACTCCGTGCTGCTGCCCCTGCCGGTGGTGGCAGTGCTGAGCCGAGAGCTCATCCCGCCAGGCCTGCGCCTCGGGCGGCTGCTCGGGGTGGTCTGCGCCAAGGAGAAGGTGCCCAGCCCAGCCGGCCGTGCTTGTGGTGCGTGTGTAGCGCCCTGTGGCTCGCTCGGCAGCCCCCCGGTGGTGCCTGCTCCGGGCGGGTTCCTGTGGGGGCAGGAGGCTGCGCTGGCAGCCGGCTGCCAAGGGTGCCCGGGGCGGAGACAGGCCGCACCTGCCCCAGAAGGCTCAGTCACCCTGCCCCGTGAGACTCCTGCTTCTGCCCTGGCGCCCCGCTCCTCCCGAGCCCCGCTCAGCCCCACTGGCCCCGCTCGCATCTTTTCAGAGCCAGGCAGAGCGTGGGGCCTCAGGGCACCTGCTGGCTCTCCCGGAGCACTCTGCCTCTGGCCCCAGTGCCGCGGCTGGGCCTCGCAGGGGCCTGGCTTCCCTTGTGTAGCCATGGAGTGGGGGTGGGATCTCCTGGCTGCCCGGGAAGAGCCCAGGGAATGGCCCGAGCAGCGTCTCTGAGGGCAGGGGCAGACGGCCCTAAGGGGAGAATGTGTCACATCTGGGGGCCGTGTGTCCTGCCCCGGCCCCCCAGGTGGCAGCTCCCCCCGGGCTGTTGTCACAGCCTGGGCCCCAGCTGCAACCTGCCCTTTCCTCACATCCCCCACAGAGCACTGGAGTCTCTCCATCCCCTCCGCAAGCCCCCGCCCCCTGCTCTGACCCGGGGGAAACCGAGGCACAGAGCAGGAAAGGGATGCCACTCCTCAGCGGCAGGCACAGCCCTGAGGAAAGCCCCTCCCCCTGCGCTGTCCTGTGTGCTCCCCGGGGAGCGGCACCGCAGTGGGGCCGGGACGCCGAGTGTGAAACCCAGGCCCCGCCGTGCGGGGTGATGGCACGGGGCTGGGATCGGACTCCTGTGCCGGGAGAGCCGGCCGCCACGGGCGGAGGCAGCGAGAGCTCGGGCAGGCGGCACCTGGGCGCTCGCTTACCCCGTGTGGTCTCTTCCCTTCTACCCCTCCAGCCTCACAGCCCGGGGAGCAAGCCCCACCCTTCCGGCGACGCCCGGGACCCGCGCCGCAGCCACCGGACGCGCTACCCTCGCCTGGCCTGGAGCCCGCCGGCCGGCCAGCGCAGCCGGGAGATTTACTTCTACACGCTGCAGCCCCTCGCGCCGGGCGCCGAGCTGCTGGTGTGCTGCGACTGGGACTGCGCCGAGCGCCGGCCGGGCCCGCGGCCAGGGGAGCCCGGTGAGGAGCGGCCGGGGGCGGGGTGTGGCGGGCTGCGCACAGACAGGGTGTGGCCCGCCGGGCAGTGTGCCCCGAAGGAGGGGCGGCGTGCGGGGTCGTGCCCCTGTGTGGCCTAGTCCCTGGGGCCCGGACATCTGCTCTCGGCGGGCAGCGGGAAACGAGGGGCCGGAGCCTCGGCTGAGGTTGGGAGCTGCTGTGGTGCCTGAAAGTGAATTTAGTGCATGGGGGGTCCCTGGCCCCACGAGCAGGGAAACCTCACCCGCAGCCCATGGGATCGCCATCCGGGACGGAGCTGTGTTCGGCAGGGCCCTGGGAGCTTGGCTCCATTTCAAGCAGGGGGCTCAAACAATGTTGCCTCTGATCTTTTCCATCCATGTGCGGAATAAATGTTTGTGCATGCACCAGGGCATGTGGGGATGTGCACCACCAGTAGGCGCACAACCCGAGCTGGGGGTGCCCTGCTAAGCAGCTGGGTGGCACTGGAATCTCTCCCAAGTGGCTGCCCAAGCGCCCCGCTGACAGGGACCCCTGGGGCCATTAGTGGCCAGAGCGCAACCCCAATGCAGGCGTGAAATATTTGGTGAAAGTTACTTACTCCGGCCTGTGTGGCTGCTGGCCTGGGGCGGGTGGGTGCCCCGCAGGGACTCACCCTCACACCAGCCTCCCAGCACCCCCAGCGCCCATGCAGGCCCAGCCACAAAGGGCGCCACTCGGTCCGGCAAGCCACTCTGGTTGCCTCTGCCGCGATGGCAGCTGCCCCAGCAGACGCGCTTCTGCAGCCAGAGGGGTGGGGCTGGTTGTGACGGCGCGTTGGGGTTTTCCCGTCTCCTGCACCCCCGAAATGGCACGAACAGACTCCCCCAGCTAGTAGAACAGAGGGGGTTTATTGGCTCCCCAGGGTACAGCCCAGCACAGATGTCACCAGGTTACAGGACAGGCCTAGGATGCCTCAGCCCCCCTTGATATGGGGGGGGTCTCGGCTTCTAACCCCCCCAGCCTGTTGCTGAGGCTGCTTCCTCCATGCTCCCAGACAGAAACTAACAAACTCTCCTCCAGCCCTGCCCCCCGGCCAGGGCAGCATCCCCCTTCCTTTGCTCCTCTCCTTGGGGGGTAGCTGGTCAGACAGGTTGAGACCCTCTTTGCATAGTGACTCATGGCCTGTCTTGCTGGGTGGTGCTACAGACAGTGGCCAGTGAGTTAGCAAGTCCCCCCCACTACCTCACACCAGTGGGCTTCGCTTTCTGTTACCCGGGCAGGGGGTCCCAGCGTGGGGAGGTGGGTGTGGGGGGGGCAGGCGGGATCCCAACGTGAGGACATGGATGTGGGGGCAGGCAGGGTCCCAGTGCGAGGACGTGGGTGTTAGTGGGGGGCATTGAAAACTCATGAATCAGCCCCAGATCCCCGATACGTTGACCCTTGGGGGGTTTTCTTGGGCATCGGGGGTGTGGGTCTTTGGCTGAGCTCGGCCCTTTCCTCGCTTCTCCCCACAACCCACGAGCCCAGAGCCTGCCGTGACACAGACAGGGAGGAAGCAAAGGCAGCGGCTGCTGGGGGAGTGTGCGGAGGCCTGCGGGAGGGGGGGTCCTTTGCGTCTGAGAGTCCAGGCTGGGATCTGAACCAGCCACGGCAGTAAATAGCCGCCCCTGCCCGCGGAGACGAGCCGGGGGGGCGAGGGGGGGAGCATCCTGCCAGCGACACTCCCTGGCGCGCGCCAGTGCTGGGAACACGCGGTAACACACGTGTGCTTGCTGCTTTCTCCCCAGAGCACGCCGGTGCCCGGAAATCCAGCGCAGAGCCCCGTGCCGCCCCGGGGCCTCAGCCCCACCAGCCCCTCCCCACCAGGCGCCCCCGGAGCGAGGAGGAGGACGGCGAAGGGCAGGGCCGGGCCGCGCCGCCGAGCCCAGCGGGAACCCGACGCGCGGCCTGGAGCACCCAGCCCCCCCGGGAAGTCCCGCCGTGGCTCGGGGGGCTTAGCCCTGCCCCCAACGCCCTGGGGAAGCCCAGCCCTCCCAGCCAAAGAGCCGCGAGCCCCCGGAACCAGCCAGGCCCCGGCGGCTGCCCGTCCGGCCCTGCCGCCTCGCTGTGCCAGGAGCTGCACCGCTGCCTCTGCAGCCTCTCCCCCTCCTGCCCTCTGTACCTGCCAGCCGGCCACCTGCCCCCGCCGTTCCTTTACGCCTGCGGCACCGGCCCTGCCCCCCCGCCCCCGGGGCAGGCTGCCCCCCCGCGCCTGGCCCTTCCTGCCCGCGCCAGCCCCGAGCAGCGGCGGGGAGGTGGCTTTCGCCTGCGCCCTGGGGGACGGGGCCCCTCCTTACTCCAGCCTCTGCGGGACGCTCTGGCCTCCAGCTCCGCCGCCTGCCAGCCCGGAAGCCCCCGGGCCCCGGAAGCCGCAGGACGTTCCGGTGCCCCTGCGCGGAGCCGCCTCGTTCCCCGGGGGGGGACCATGGACCCATGCAGCCTCCGGCCCCTGCCGGGCCCCGGGGCACCACCGCGCCGTCCTGGGATAGCGCCGCCCCGCCCCAGCCCCGCCGGCCGCCCGGCCCCGCGCCCCAGCCCTACGCGCTCAAGAGGCAGAACGGCAAGATCAAGTACGAGTGCCACGTCTGCGCCAAGAGCTTCGGGCAGCTCTCCAACCTCAAGGTACCACGGCCCCCCTCGGCCCGCAGCAGCCTGGCCCCTGCAGACCCCGCCGCGCGCTCTTGCCAGCCTCCTGGGCGGCAGCGTGGCCTAGGGGTGAGGGCGCTGGCCTGGCAGTCAGGGGAGCTGCAATATGTTCCTGCTGTCTGCTGAGTCATGGCCTTGCCCCATGCCTCAGTTTCCCCACCTGTCAGTGGGAGATAATGGCGCTGACTCACCCCGCTTTGCATTCTGTGGAGGGAAAGCGCCTCCTTGTTGGGGAAATACCCTCCCTGCCCCCCCCACCGGCCCGTAGCAACACGTCCCACCCACCTTCGAGGCCCCCGCTCCGGAATGGCTGCAGATGGTGCGGGAGCTGGGCTCCCTGGGACGGGCTGGGGGATCCCGGTGGCCGTGAGGGATCGGGGGGGGGGGTGTTCACCAGGACGTCACTGGAGCCCCCCAGGGACCTTTGCTCTTCCTCTGGGTTATCCCAGCAGCTCGGGGCTGGTCCCAGATCCAGCACCTGGATCTCATTGCAGAATTTTCTCAGGGCACCCCAGGCCAGCACAGCCCTGGGTGGAGCCAGGACCTCCCCATGGCGCCCCAAGGGCCCCTCCTGCTCAGCGAGGGAACTGCATGCTGCCCCACTGCCCTGTGCCCCCAGACAAGAGGAGCCCCGCCCCGCTCTGAGCTCCCCTAATGGAGATATCTCACGCCTCCCCTCCCACCCCCCTCTCCTCCACCCCGACCGCCTCCCCTCCCGCCCCCCTCTCCTCCACCCGGCCGCCTTCCCTCCCGCCCCCCTCTCCTCCACCTCGACCGCCTCCCCTCCCGCCCCCCTCTCCTCCACCCCGGCCGCCTCCCCTCCCGCCCCCTCTCCTCCACCCCGGCCGCCTTCCCTCCCGCCCCCCTCTCCTCCACCCCGGCCGCCTTCCCTCCCACCCCCTCTCCTCCACCCCCGGCCGCGCCTCCCCTCCCACCCCCTCTCCTCCACCCCGACCGCCTCCCCTCCCGCCCCCCCTCTCCTCCACCCCGGCCGCCTTCCCTCCCCGCCCCCCCTCTCCTCCACCTTGACCGCCTCCCCTCCCGCCCCCCTCTCCTCCACCTCGACCGCCTCCCCTCCCGCCCCCCCTCTCCTCCACCCCGGCCGCCTTCCCTCCCGCCCCCCTCTCCTCCACCTCGACCGCCTCCCCTCCCGCCCCCCCTCTCCTCC
Organism: Pelodiscus sinensis; assembly: GCF_049634645.1. Classification (NCBI taxonomy): domain Eukaryota; kingdom Metazoa; phylum Chordata; order Testudines; family Trionychidae; genus Pelodiscus; species Pelodiscus sinensis. The sequence continues at coordinate 1,887,692 of NC_134735.1, read as the reverse complement.
ACCTCGACCGCCTCCCCTCCCGCCCCCCCTCTCCTCCACCCCGGCCGCCTTCCCTCCCGCCCCCCTCTCCTCCACCCCGGCCGCCTTCCTCCCGCCCCCCTCTCCTCCACCTCGACTGCCTCCCCTCCCGCCCCCCTCTCCTCCACCTCGACCGCCGCCCCTCCCGCCCCCCTCTCCTCCACCCCGGCCGCCTTCCCTCCCGCCCCCTCTCCTCCACCCCGGCCGCCTTCCCTCCCGCCCCCCTCTCCTCCACCCCCGGCCGCCTTCCCTCCCGCCCCCCCTCTCCTCCACCTCGACTGCCTCCCCTCCCGCCCCCCTCTCCTCCACCTCGACCGCCTCCCCTCCCGCCCCCTCTCCTCCACCCCGGCCGCCGCCCCTCCCGCCCCCCTCTCCTCCACCCCGGCCGCCTTCCCTCCCGCCCCCTCTCCTCCACCCCGGCCGCCTCCCCTCCCGCCCCCCTCTCCTCCACCTCGACCGCCTCCCCTCCCGCCCCCCTCTCCTCCACCCCGGCCGCCGCCCCTCCCGCCCCCCTCTCCTCCACCCCGGCCGCCTCCCCTCCCGCCCCCCTCTCCTCCACCTCGACCGCCTCCCCTCCCGCCCCCCTCTCCTCCACCCCGGCCGCCGCCCCTCCCGCCCCCCTCTCCTCCACCCCGGCCGCCTCCCCTCCCACCCCCTCTCCTCCACCCCGGCCGCCGCCCCTCCCGCCCCCCTCTACTCCACCCCGGCCGCCTTCCCTCCCGCCCCCCTCTCCTCCACCCCGGCTGCCTCCCCTCCCACCCCCCTCTCCTCCACCCCGGCCGCCGCCCCTCCCGCCCCCCTCTACTCCACCCCGGCCGCCTTCCCTCCCGCCCCCCTCTCCTCCACCCCGGCTGCCTCCCCTCCCGCCCCCCTCTCCTCCACCCCAACCGCCTCCCCTCCCGCCCCCCCTCTCCTCCACCCCAACCGCCTCCCCTCCCGCCCCCCTCTCCTCCACCCCGGCCGCCTTCCCTCCCGCTCCCTTCTCCTCCACCCCGGCCGCCTTCCCTCCCGCCCCCTTCTCCTCCACCCTGGCCGCCTTCCCTCCTGCCCCCTTCTCCTCCACCCTGGCCGCCTTCCCTCCCGCTCCCTTCTCCTCCCTCCCGCCCCCTTCTCCTCCACCCTGGCCGCCTTCCCTCCTGCCCCCTTCTCCTCCACCCCGGCCGCCTTCCCTCCCGCCCCCCCTCTCCTCCACCCCGGCCGCCTTCCCTCCCGCCCCCCTCTCCTCCACCCCGGCCGCCTTCCCTCCCGCCCCCCCTCTCCTCCACCCCGGCCGCCTTCCCTCCCGCCCCCTTCTCCTCCACCCCGGCCGCCTTCCCTCCCGCCCCCCCTCTCCTCCACCCCGGCCGCCTTCCCTCCCGCCCCCCTCTCCTCCACCCCGGCCGCCTTCCCTCACGTCCCCTCACCGCCGGCTGCTCCTGCAGGTCCACCTGAGGGTGCACAGCGGCGAGAGACCCTTCCAGTGCCACATCTGCCAGAAGCGCTTCACGCAGCTCGCCCACCTGCAGAAGCACCACCTGGTGCACACGGGCGAGAAGCCTCACCAGTGCCAGGTAGGTGACGCCCCCCCGGCGGCGGGAGGCCCTGTGCTGGGAAGGGCCCTGGGGTCTGGTGGGGCGATGGCCTGAGCGCGGGGACAGACAGGTGGCGGATGAGACTCTGCTGAGTGAGCCCAGCTCCACGGGCCTGCTGGAGTCACATCTCCCCACCCCCCCGGCTCATACTGGCAGCAGGTGGGGGGCTGTGCCGGGGCGGGGGCCAGGAAGGCTGCCAGCTGGGGTCTGACCCTCTTCCCCCCCCAGGTCTGCCTCAAGCGCTTCAGCAGCAGCAGCAACCTGAAGACCCACCTGCGGCTGCACTCAGGCGAGAGGCCCTACCAGTGCCGCCTCTGCCCCTGCCGCTTCACCCAGCTCGTCCACCTGCAGCTGCACCGCCGGCTGCACCAGCGCCTGCACCGCTGCCCCCGGGCCTGCCCCCGGGCCTGCCCCCGCCCCCTCAGCCTGGCCCTGCACCGGCGCGGCCTCCTCGGCGCCACGATCGACCCCGCCGGCTTCGGCCTGGACCTGGGGCGCCTGGTGGGGGAAGGGGCCGACCCCGCCTGGGCTGCCGGGCTCCTGGAGAGCCTCATCCTGCGGGAGCTGGAGTGTCTGGGGCCGGCACGGGCAGCTCCTCCGGGACAAGGGCAGCTCCTCCGGGACAAGGGCCCCCGCGCCCCCGGCCTCCTGCCCCTGCCCCGCCGCAGCGTCTCTGCCAAGCAGGAAGATTTCCCCCTGCAGCCGGCCTGACCCACCCCCTCCGCCAGGCCCGGCGCCCTCAGCTGCGGTCCCCTGTGGCTGCTGCCATGCCCCCAAGGGTGCCAGGAGCCGTGGGCTCGCCTCCCGCTCTGCCGGCAGTGCTGGGGCGGGGGGGCGGGTCTCAGCGCTGAGCAGGGGCTGACCCTGGGCCTCCAGCTGGGGGGCTCCTGCCCCATGGCTGGGGGTCGGCAGGGGGCCCGGTGGGGAGCCAGGGCCGCCCAGGCCGCGGGTACAGGGCAGCTGGAGCCTCGCCCGGACCCCCATCTCTGGGGCAAGCCCAGCCCCCTTTCCAGTGATGCCCCCGGCGCCCACCAGGAGGGGAGGCCAGGGCGGCCGGAACCACGGGCTGGCCACGAACCAGCCGCAACCTGCTCCGTGCGCCCGATGGGACCTGGCTCCCTTCGGCAGCTTCCCCGGCCCCCCGATCCCTGGGCTCCACCAGGCCCATCCCAGCCCCAGGGGGGCCCCGCCTGCCTGGCCTCCCGGGCCACAGCGAGGGGCGCCTTGGTGCTGTGCCAGCTCCTCCCGCCGGCCCAGGGAACGGGCTTTAACTCGCAGGTCCCCGCCCCACCGGGGGGAGGGACAAGGCTCTCCCCAGCCTGGAGAAAGAGCTTTAATCCCCCCAGTGCCCCCCGGGGGCAGGACGAGCCAGGGACCCCCTGGCCCGTGGAAAGAGCTTTACCTTCTCAGGTGCCCATCTCAGGCTGTGACTCGGGTCTCTCCCCTGGGGCTGCCGCCCTCCCCTTTGCTGCGGCCTGGTACCCACCGAGCTCCCGCCCCGCCCGCCAGCCAGCGCGAGCCGTGGGGTGCTCTGGGGCGGCACCCCCCTCCCCCCCCCCAGTGCTGCCGCAGGAACGTCTCAGCACTTACGGGCTTTGCTCTGCCCGCGGCAGGCGTCTGCGGGTCCTTCCTTTGGCCCTTTGGCCCGGCCGGGGCCAGGGGGCGAGTCAATAAAACCCTCTGCTTTTGTAGTTTGGCAAACTTCTCGGCGGGACAGACCTCTTTTCTGGGGCCTGTCAGCCTCCCTGCGTCCATGGAGAGGCGGCGGCTCTGGGGGCTGGATTTCAATGGGGCGCCTGAGCTCTCCCGGCCAGCGCCCCCCACCTCTGACGTCCCTGATCACTGACCCAGGGGTTCTTCCAAGGCCTGGCCACTGAGCAACCATGCAGCCCATCAGGCTGTGCGTGGTGCGTGGGCACCTGCTCCCCTCCAGTCCTGAGCCGTGGCCTGCTTGGATCCCCGCCAGCGTGGCAGGCTGGCAGCAAGCCCCGCCTGGGTGCCTGGTGCTGCAGGGGTCCAGGAGGAGCCCCGATAGCCAGGGGCGCTGCGGCTCGGGAGAAGGGGAGCGTGGCTGCGGCCGATGCTCTCACCTTTGCGGCAGGGGTGCCCGTGCTGGGGGTACAGGGAGTGGGGCCGGCTCCAGCTCGCAGGCTGAATGACCCTGAGCCAGTCGCGTTGCCTGGCGGGGCCTTGATTTCTCCACCCGTGAGCTGGGCAGAGGGCAATGGATTGGCTAGTGTCCCAGTGCACCGCTGCCCTCTGCTGGCTGGGATCATCTCTGCTCAACTGTGTGCCATGGACCCCATGCTGCTGACCACCCCTGGGGATTCTTCAGATCGAGTGCCGGGGGCCTGTGCGTACAGAGCGGGGGGCTCTGGGGGCTGACCTGGGGGCTGATGTGAGGCTCCTGATGGCCCAGGGACTGGTTATGCGGCTCACCTGTCTCAGAGGAGCGTGGGGGGGGGGATCTGTTTGTGAAGGGCTTTGGGGGGCTCAGAAGGGGAGCCCTGCGAGCAGCTCTCAGTGGTGGGCAAACCGAGTGGGGAGCGGAGCCTGGTGTGGGGTCACGTAACAGCTGCCGCTGAGGTCCAAGGGGCCATGCTCTGCTCACGTGGCCCCAGGACAGACGATCTTCCTGCCCCACTGGGACTAGACCGGCCCAGGAGCCAGCCCTGTGACTGGCTGCCCAGGGGTGCGCAGGGGGCAGGCTGGGAGCCCCAGCGATGGGCCTTGTGCCACCCCCAGGCGCTGCAACAAAGGTGCCACCGCGAAACGCGCTCCCACGAACTTGTCTAGTCCAGGGGCTCTGGAGGGAGCAGAGCAAAAGTTCCACTTGTGTGGGGGGGTCCCAGTTACTCCAGTTCCAGCCTCTCCCCGTAGGGGGCGTTGCAGGGAATGGGGCAGGAGCACTGGCGGGGGGGGGGACTCCCAGCTACTCCAGTCCCAGCCCCTCCCAGTAGGGGCGCTGCAGGAAACAGGGCAGGAACACTGGCGGGGGGGGACGGACTCCCAGCTACTATGGTCCCAGCCCCTCCCAGTAGGGGGTGCTGCAGGGAACGGGGCAGGAACACTGGCGGGGGGGGGGGACTCCCAGCTACTATGGTCCCACCCCTTCCCAGTAGGGGGCGCTGCAGGGAACGGAGCAGGAGCGCTGGCGGGGGGGGCTCTCAGTTACTACGGTCCCAGCCCCTCCCAGTAGGGGGCGCTGCAGGGAACGGGGCAGGAGCGCTGGCTGGCGGGGGGGGGGGGGCTCTCAGTTACTCCAGTCCCAGCCCCTCCCAGTAGGGGGCGCTGCAGGGAACGGGGCAGGAGCGCTGGCGGGGGGGGGGGGCTCTCAGTTACTCCAGTCCCAGCCCCTCCCAGTAGGGGGCGCTGCAGGGAACGGGGCAGGAGCGCTGGCTGGCGGGGGGGCCTCTCAGTTATTACGGTCCCAGCCCCTCCCAGTAGGGGGCGCTGCAGGGAACGGGGCAGGAGCGCTGGCTGGCGGGGGGGGGGGGCTCTCAGTTACTCCAGTCCCGGCCTCCCACCGAAGCAGGAGGTTCCTAGTGGGGGCTGAAACCTGTTTTCCGTGGCCCCCTGTGAGGTGGGGGCGCCTCTGGCTCAGGCTCCCTGTGCTGTACGCAGGCTGTGCCACCCCCCGCCCCCAGCACGCCCAAGGCGGCTCTCACCGTCTTGTGGGGCGTGACTCTGCCTCCCCGACCCGCGGCCGGGCCGAGGGGCAGACGCCGTGTGCGGGGCTGGGCGCTCGGCCCCTCTGCCTGTCTCTGCAACAGGAAGAGCCGCCCCGCGCTCCCTTCTCAGAAATCCCCGTGCTTACCAGCAGGCCTGCTGACGAATCCCCTCCCGAGCGGGGTGGGCGGGCGGCTCCGCTGCCCCAGGGCCCCAACGGGGCCTTCCTGGAACTCACCCCAGGCCGCTGGCTCGGGGGCGAATTAACCCTTCAGGCCCCAGCGACCCCACAGCCCTCGGGGGACAGAGTCACGATGGGCCGGATCCGGCTCTTCTGAAACCAGCAGGGACTTGGATAGGAGCAAGATCCGGGCCGGGGTCCCCTCCTGTGGGGGGCAGAGCCTCTCCCTGAAGGTGCTGAGGACCCCTCAGATTCCCTTGGGCGCTGAAGGTGCTCAGTGCTCAGGGGAAGGTGGTCTCGTGGGGAAGCTGGAAGCCTCCGAGCTAGGCCATCTGGACCCAGCTCCTGGCTCTGCCACTGGCTTCCAGTGCCACTTTGGGCAAGTCACGGTGCTGCTCTGTGCCTCAGTGTCCCCATCTCTAAAAGGGGGGATAAGGAGGGGCAGAGAAGCCATTTCTTTACCCTGGGTGTAGCCAGGGGCTGGTCTAGAGGGATTAGACCCATTTCACTGCCCAGCCTGAGAGCCCCACCCCAGGTCAGGGCAGGGCAGGGAGTGGGGGGTGCAGGAGTCAGGCAGGGAGTGGGGGGTGCAGGGTTGGAGCAGCCCTTTGACCACAATGGGCTGTCCTCGCTCTGGCCCTTTAAGGGCTAAACCCAGCCCTGGGGGAGGGCTGGGGCTGGGGCTGTGGAGTGGCAGGTCGCAGCCAGGGAGGGCCCAGCAGGGGCTGGATAAATAAAGGGCAGGAAGAACCCGGCTGCCAGGGGAGCAGGAGGCCTCTTGAGGCAGGGCAGGCAGGCAAGGCAGGCAGGCAAGGCAGGCGGGCTGGGCTGGGCTGGCTCGCTCGCTCGCTCGCTCGCTCCCAGGCTGAGGCAGGCTCTCAAGGCCTGAGCAGCAGGGCAGAAGGCAGCGGGTCCGCCCCCCTGGCCAATGCCGAGTGGCCATGGCAGGTTGCAGTTTGCCTGGGGCAGGGGCTAGCTGGCGTCTGGCCATGGGTCACTGAGGCAGGGCGGCATAGGGGGTGGGGTCTCCCTGAGGGGGAGGACCCCGGAGTGTGGGGCCCTGCGGCAGGGTGGTGCCCACCGAGGAGGGTGCCGCAGTCCGGGAGGGACGTGGGGCCTAAGGTGAGGTGGCAGAGCCACTCCCACACAAACAGGGAACAGGCGCAACACCAGCCAGAAGGGGGCGCTCTGGTGCTGGACTGAGCTAATTCCCAAGTGGCCAGCAGGAGGCGCTGCAGCGAGTTGTGCCCTGTTGCTGTGTAATGGTGACACTGTTCCCCAGTAGGGGTGATGCTCACCAGGTAACTGTTTAACTGGTTACCCATTGACATGACCAGAGGGCAGGAGGTGGGGGTGCAGGAGTCAGGGAAGGAGTTGGGGGGCTGGGAGGTTTGGGGGTGCAGGGTCTGGGAAGAGCAGGATTCAGGTCAGGGCTCAGGTCTGGGGGGGCTGACTGGCTTCAGTCCCAGCTGCATCTTGGCTGGAGTCCTTGAGAGGGTGAGGCCAGCCCCACAGCTCCTTGGTGAATGTGGGGGCAGGGCTGCGTGTGCTGGCCCTGGGTGCTCCATGGGGGGAGGCAGGGCTGTGCTGGTCAACCCCAGCAGGGCTCCTGAGGGAGGGGGCTGTGGCAGGGAGTTAGGGTGAGGGGCAGCAGTATGGAGACCCTGGCCCCAGCTGGCCGCTCTTCCCGGCGTGGCCTCTGATCACCCTGCAGCAGAACTGTCCCTGCTCCCAGCCCCCTCCCTTTCCCTGGGACGGGAACCAGTCCCATTCCCGGCACGGCCCCTTGTCCTGGCACAACCACACCCGCTAGGAGAGGAGGAAGCTGCCTAGCAAATGTGCTGGCCCCAGTTCTTCCGTCTGGGGGCAGCTCTTGACCAGACTCTCTGGAAGGGGCAGGCCGGCCGTGAGTCCAGCCCGCGAGGGGAGGGCAAAGGAGAACTCGGAGCTGAGACGCGTCTCACCGGTGGCTTCCCGGGGCTGCAGAGCGCCTGACCCAAGGGCTCCGAGGAGGCTGAGCTGCCCTGGTGCTACTACAGGACCCCCTGCTCCGGGCAGGGGGCTCTCGCTGCTGGCACCCCTGCAGGGTGCTGTTGGCAGGGCCCCGTATGCAGAGGCCTCTGCTCAGGTGGGCGACTGCCCTGCCCAGCAGCTGGGCCAATGGCTCCTGTGCAGGGTGTCCCCAGGGGCCCCCAGGCCAGGGCCCACGGTAACAGCCCTGTAGCTGGTCCCTCCGCCTGGGCTCCCAGCAGGGGCGGAGCTATGGCAAAGGGGCGGAGCTTAGGGTGCAGGGGTGGGGCCCCAGGGAGTCGGGTGGTCTTCACCTGGCCCTGTTTGCTTTCACTGGCTGGGGCTCCCGTGTGGCTGGTCCCCCCATTTCTGAGAGGCAGTGGTTGGATCCAGGGGGTGATCTGCACAGAGCAGCAGCCTGCAGGGAGCCGTGGGGGGGGGGGGGGGGCTCGCAGGTGCCATGTGCGAAGGAGGTTTGGGCTGGATGTTCAGCCTGGGTGGGAGACCCCCGGGCGGCAGAGGCTGGAGCAGAGTCTGTGCTGAGCCAGCGCCCCAGGCTCCAGCTGTCGGGGGAGCTGCAGAGCCCCGGGCGGGGCTGTCCGGTCAGGAAGGATCCTCGGGGCTCTTTGCCCACGGGGGGGGGACATGGGCTCTCCAGCCCAGGAAGCGCACTCTGCAGCCGAAATCCCCCTCGGGCGCAGCAGGGACACTGGGTTCCTCTCCCCCTCCTAAGCTCGTGCGCCGTGCTCCTGCGTTTTGCTGAGCAGCGGCTGTGCTCCACCCCAGAGGTGGCTGCATTCCGCCGTCCATGAAGAGATCCGTGGATAAGGGCTTGGGGCTCTCTCAGGTAAGGATAGAGATGTACGTTATTTTGATCATCAACAGCCCCCCAGGGCCCTTCCCCAGACTGTGTCCAGGGCACGGCCCCCGTCGGGTGGAGTGTGGCGAGGCCGCACGCTGAGGATTTGTTATAAAGCTCTGCCGCTTCTGAAGAGAGCCACTCGTGGGAAGACAGGCCTGTGGAAGGAGAGCGGGGCTGGAAGCCGGAGCTGGAGCCCGGTGACTCTACGGGCCAGGGCAGTCCCCCGGGCCCAGGCTCAGTCCCACGCGCTGGCCTGCCGCCTCCGGATGCCCCAGCCGTCTCTCCGCTTGTTGTCTGAGTCGCTGCCTGGGGGAGACCTTCCCCCGGGCCCAGGCGCTGAGATCCGGCTTGTTTGTTCTCTAAGCAAACAGGCAGCAGGTCGGATCCTTCCCCGGAGCCACCGCGTCTCCAATCCCGGCCCCACACCTGGCACCTCAGCCCGGCCTGGCCAGGCGCTCTCCCCTGGGCGGTGCCACCGCACACCTGTCGGGGCTGCGGTCACGCTCATGTGACAGGGCTCGAGTGCCAACGCCAGGTAACAGCCCCGGTAACCAGGCCTGGGCCCCACAGGCCTCCCAGGGCTCCCAGCCTGGCACCTGTCAGCGCGGGCTGCCCGCCCCCTTCCCCGTGCCCCCCGGATTCTCCCAGGCGGGGCAGCCCCCCCGCCAGCTCCCGGCTGCGGAAAGGGGGGGCGAGGGGAGCTTGTCTCCCTGCCGGCTGGGGGCGTGAGGAGCGGGGCTCTCGGCTCGCCTCGCCTCTGGCCTCCGGCTGCTCATGCCTCTCCGGGCCCGGGGCCAGGCTGGCTCCCCCCGGCAGGACCCCGCCCCTGCCAGGAAAGGGGGCCTCCGGGGGCGGCTCGCCCAGCTCTTCTCCAGGAGCGAGAGCAGCCTGACGGAGCTGCAGGCGGCGGGCGGCAGGGACGGCCCCAGCGTGCCAGGAGTGGCAGCCCGGCAGGATGGGCAAGCGCAGGGCAGGAGGAAAGAGAAGAGGAGCCGGGCGCAGGGGTCCTGGGAGAGGTGAGCGCCCGGAGGGGCAGCGGGCGACGGGGCTGCACGCTGGGGGGGTCTGCCTATCAGTGCGGGGGGGGCTGGGCTCGCAGGCGAGTGGGACAGGCAGGCGCGGGGGGGGGGGCTGTGTTCCCAGATGCATGGAGTGGGCACGTCAGTCCACGGGCATGCGGTGTGCACACGTGTGTGCGTGTGCGAGGCCACGTGTGCGCTCAGCTGGGACCGTTCATCCTCCTTGCACGTGTCCCGTCCGGGCTGGGCTGAGCTGTGGCCACACGGCCGCCTGCCCTGCGCTGTGTCCGAGAGCGCTCGGAACGGCCCCGTGGTGGGACCTGGATTTTGTGCCCCGCCCACCATGCAGCCGGGGCCAATGGGAGCTGCAGGACTGTGCTGGGGCGGGGCAGTGTACAAAGCCTCCCCCCACCCTGGGCTTGCGGCTCTGAGTGGCGGGAGGGGGCGGGGCAGCCAGGGGGCCTGTCTGAGGGGCTGCTGGGCTGCTGGCTGGGAACTGCTTAAGGTGCCCCAGCCTGCACTGGGCGCCCCAGTCCTTTCTCCCTCCAACACTATCCCCTCCCCCTCGGCCCCCACCCAGGTCCCAGCCCGAACCCCAGCCCCCCCCCGTCCCCGCCCCAGGTCCCAGCCTGAACCCCAGCCCCCCCTCCCGCCCCCGCCCCAGGTCCCAGCCCGAACCCCAGCCCCCCCTCCCGCCCCCGCCCCAGGTCCCACCCGAACCCCAGCCCCCCCTCCTGCCCCCGCCCCAGGTCCCACCCGAACCCCAGCCCCCCCCTCCTGCCCCCGCCCCAGGTTCCAGCCCGAACCCCAGCCCCCCCTCCTGCCCCCGCCCCAGGCCCCACCCGAACCCCAGCCCCCCCTCCCGCCCCCGCCCCAGGTCCCAGCCCGAACCCCAGCCCCCCCTCCTGCCCCCGCCCCAGGTCCCACCCGAACCCCAGCCCCCCCCTCCTGCCCCCGCCCCAGGTTCCAGCCCGAACCCCAGCCCCCCCTCCTGCCCCCACCCCAGGCCCCACCCGAACCCCAGCCCCCCCTCCCGCCCCAGGTCCCAGCCCGAACCCCAGCCCCCCCTCCTGCCCCCGCCCCAGGTCCCAGCCCGAACCCCAGCCCCCCCTCGTGCCCCCGCCCCAGGTCCCAGCCCGAACCCCAGCCCCCACTCCTGCCCCCGCCCCAGGTCCCAGCCCGAACCCCAGCCCCCCCTCCTGCCCCCGCCCCAGGCCCCACCCGAACCCCAGCCCCCCCTCCTGCCCCCGCCCCAGGCCCCACCCGAACCCCAGCCCCCCCTCCTCTCCCCGCCCCAGGCCCCACTCGAACCCCAGCCCCCCCTCCTGCCCCCGCCCCAGGCCCCACCCAAACCCCAGCCCCCCCCTCCTGCCCCCGCCTCAGGCCCCACCCGAACCCCAGCCCCCCCTCCTGCCCCCGCCTCAGGCCCCACCCGAACCCCAGCCCCCCCTCCTGCCCCCGCCTCAGGCCCCACCTGAACCCCAGCCCCCCCTCCTGCCCCCGCCCTAGGCCCCACCTGAACCCCAGCCCCCCCCTCCTGCCCCCGCCCCAGGTCCCGGCCTGAACCCCAGCCCCCCCTCCTGCCCCCGCCCTAGGCCCCACCTGAACCCCAGCCCCCCTCCTGCCCCCGCCCCAGGTCACAACCCAAACTCCGGCCCACCCTCCTGCCCCCCTGCCCCTGCGCGAGGCCCTGGAGCACTTACCAGATCCGTGGCGTGGCCCCCGTCAGATCTGAAGGCCGCCCCGTCCCTCGGCCGCGCCCTGGGGCTGAATTCTTGCCCCGGCTCCTTGTGTGAACACCCGGAAGACCCTTGTCCGGAGGGGGCTGAGCCAGGCCGTTTGGATTCCCGGTTTCTCCAGGGCCCGGCTCAGGGCCCGGCGCTCGCACCCACGTGTCCCCTGGGCTTTGTGCTTGGCTCCAGGATGGCCGAGGAGGACGAGGCCCCGGCCGGGGGAAGTCGCAGCGTGGAGCCCCCCCGCCCCAGCCGGCCCCAGAAGTCCTGGCGGAAGGTGAGGCCTCCCTGGCATGCTGGGGTGTCTGGCCGGGGCGGGGGGGAAGGGCCTAGCTCCGCTCCCGGGGCAGAAGGAACTGCGGAGGGGTCTGTGCGCTCCCCGTGCAGAGCAGGGGGTGGGCTGCGGCAGCACGGTCGTCCCTTTGCTCTCTGACACCGAGGCCTGCCTCGATTCTCCGCCTGGGGCTGCTCCACGCCTTGTGCTGCTGGCAGCAGGGAGCCCCCCAGGCCCGGGGCCTCTCAGAGCGCAAGGTCATGGCCAGTCTGCTCTACTGCCCCCGGCTGAGGCTGGCCCTGCTCTGGCGTACGTCAGGGTTAAGGAGACAGGCTCTCCTGCTGGACGGCAGTGTGGTCTAGTGGTTAAAGAGGGGATCTGGGTGTTCTTCCTGGTTCTCACCTGCTCGGTGATTACGAAGAAGTTGCCGAATCAATGTGTGCCTCAGTTTCCCCACCTGTCAATAATAAGTGACATCCCCATGGGACAGGACCCTGCTTTTAGAACTGCAGCCTCCCATGCCTCTCCCGTCACAGCCCCCCTCCGTCCAGGGGTTGGAGTATCCCAGAGGCTTAGGTGGCTGCTTTCCAGCAGGGCTGGGTGGGCGAGGGTCAGTGCCGGGCGCAGGGGTGCTTGTGGGTATGGGGCAACAGATGCTCCAGGCTCTCAGAGTGCATCACAAAGGTGAATGTGGGATGTCCCGGGCCTTACCCCAGGGAGGTGGGGCAGTCCTATTATCCCGGTTACCGGTGGGGAAACTGAGGCACGGGAGCAAACTGGTGACACCAGGCAGGGGAGAATCAGGGCCAGCGTCAGGAAAGAGCCCAGCAGCCAGGCTCCCCAGCCAGCCCTCACCCTAGTGACCAGGCCAGCCTGGGCATTTCCCTTGTGTTGCTCTCCTGCTTTCTTACACCCCCCCCTTGCTTCCGGCCTCCCCTCCCCCCGCTGATCTCAGAAGCTGCAGGCTCTGGGCCATTCCCACGGGGCGAGGGCGCCCTCTTCTGGGAGCTTGGCCACCCTGCATGACAATACCTGCAGCGCCTCGGGGTCTCACGGGTACATCCGTCTGCGCTCGACCCTGCCGGCATTTGAAAGCCGCAAACCGGGAGATCAGGGGAGAAATCCATGGGCCCCTCGCTACACCCCCTGGAAAGCCATAGGCTGCCCCAGCTTGGTGGAGGGACGAGCGCTGGTACCTGGAGAACGCTTAGGTGCATCTGTCTCCTCCTGCCCTCTGTGTGTCTCTCTCCCTCTGTCTCTCACCTGCCCTCTGTGTGTCTCTCTCCCTCTGTCTCTCACCTGCCCTCTGTGTGTCTCTCTCCCTCTGTCTCTTCCCCTGCCCTCTGTGTGTCTCTCTCCCTCTGTCTCTCACCTGCCCTCTGTGTGTCTCTCTCCCTCTGTCTCTCACCTGCCCTCTGTGTGTCTCTCTCCCTCTGTCTCTCACCTGCCCTCTGTGTGTCTCTCTCCCTCTGTCTCTCACCTGCCCTCTGTGTGTCTCTCTCCCTCTGTCTCTCACCTGCCCTCTGTGTGTCTCTCTCCCTCTGTCTCTCACCTGCCCTCGGTGTGTCTCTCTCCCTCTGTCTCTCACCTGCCTGCCTGCCGCCCATCATGGTGAGAGTATCGGCACCTCGCTTGGTGCTGTGGCAGGACCTGAGCATGTGTCCACAGTGTGGCATTGGTGCAAAAAGAGCAACCAGGAATCTGGGTGCATTAGCAGGAGCGTTGTGAGCGAGAAACAAGAAGCCCTTCTGCTCTACTCTGTGCTAATTAGGCCTCAGCTGGAGTCTTGTGTCCAGTTCTGGGCTCCACATTTCAGGAAAGATGTGGAGACACTGGGGAGGGTCCAGAGAAGAGCAGCAAGAATGAGGAAAGGTCGAGAGAACAGGAGCTAGGAGGGGAGGCTGAAGGAACTGGGCTTGTTCCGTTTGGAAAGGAGAAGACTGAGGGGGCATGAGAGCACTTTTCAAGTATCTAAAAGGGTGTCACAGGGAGGAAAACTTGTTCTCCTGGGCCTCTGAGGACAGGACAGGAGCAAGGGGCTTAAACTGCAGCCAGGGAGGTTTAGATTAGACATTAGGAAAAACTTCCTGCCTGGCCGGGTGGTGAGACACTGGAATGAGTTGCCTGGGGGGTTGTGGAGTCTCCATCCCTGGAGATAGTGAAGAGCAGGTTGGACAGACGCCTGCCAGGGATGGTCTAGATGGTGCTGGGTCCTGCCGTGAGGGCCGGGGCCGGGACTTGCTGGCCTCTGGCGGTCGCTCCTGGCTCTAGTGCTCTCTGCTTCTGTGCGCGAGCCGGGCTGTGCTCTGCCGGGACATGGATTTTTCACTGGCCCCCTCATTCTCCTCCACGGTCCTTCGGTGGGGTTGGCGAGGCCAGGGCAAGCCGCTGAGCAGGAGCGAGGGGGGGGCCTGAGCCGGTTTGGAGCGCCGTTAGAGCAGAGCCAATATTGGTAATTGCGCGTATCCACGAATCACGTCCCCTCCCCGCACTCATGAGCTGGCGCCAACCCTCCTGCGCGTCTCAGAGCCGCTGACCGGCGGGTTCTTTGCGTCCAAGCTCGCGGGCGTGTGTGGGGTCCCGCGGGCTGGGAACGCACTTCCGTCTGGATGGACGCCAGAGCCTGGTGTGAAAACCACCCACCAGCACCAGCTTTGGGGTCCAGGTGGTCCCCGGAGCCTGGCCTGGGGCCGAGGCCTCGGCTAGACACCGCCCCTCCCCCCGGGCGCCTGCCCGTCTCGCTCCTGCTCCCCGCAGCCCTCCCAGCAGGGCTCTGCGACTCCAGAGAGGAATTTGCTCCGGGGCGGGCGGGTTAGGAACAGAAGAGCGGCCGGGCTGGCTCAGCCCAAAGGCCCATCTCGCCCAGCGGCCTGGCTGCCCACAGCGGGAGGGAACCATCCAGTGAGCCCTCCCTGTCGCCCCTTCCCAGCCTCCGACAGACAAGAGGCCCGGGACAGCCTGGCGCAGCCACCGACGGACCCAGCCTCCGTCACCTCACCTAGCTCTTTCCGGAGCCCCTGAAAGGCCTGGGCTTCACAGCCTCCTCTGGCCTCCCACCTGGGTCCCCCGACCCCCGCAGGGGCTCCGCCGGGCCGGCTCCTTCCTCAGGCGTGGGCGCGGAGCTTGTGCGGAGCCTGGCTGGAGCCAATCAGCCCTGGGAGCTCCGAGGAATGTGCCAGGGCAGAGAGAAACCGGCCCCCGGCCCAGCTCCGGGCGGCGTGAGTCACTGCGGCGCTGGAGCCGCCCAGCGGGTGGGGCAGGGAGCCTGGGAAAGTGGCAGGGCTAATCTCCCCGGGCGGGCAGGGTGGGGACCTGTGCGCTCCGCTGGCCTGTGGCTGAGCGCCGGCGCCTTGCCCTGCGGGGAGCCGGAGCCAGGCTCTAGCCGGCTCAGCCGGTGCCAGGGGAGCCGCTGCTGCTCCAGGGCAGGGCCAGTGGGGCTCAGGCAGGGCTGCTGCCTGCACGTCCCCGCAGAGCGGCCCGATGCCAGGGGCAAGGGCCACCTCCCTCCCATCTGCCGCCAGGAGCCACAGGCCAGCTGGGATTCCTCGGCCAGCCACAGAGCCTGGGCCTGGCTGAGTCAGAGGTTGGGGCTTCCCGGGGGGGGGGGGGGGGGGCTCCTTCCACCACTAGGAGCTGGCACAGCCTGGAGGTGGGGGCAGGGCCAGGAGCCCCAGACTTAGCCCGGAGGTGGGGGCGGGGCCAGGAGCCCTAGGTCTGCCCTGGGGGGCAGCAGGGCCAGGAGCTCCGTACCTAGCGGGGGAGGGGAGCGGCAGGGCCAGGCCTTCGTGAGTGACAGAAGCGCGCGGGTCTCCCTGCGTGTGGGGTTCCCCCCCTCCCCAGCAACTGGGAGAGGGCGTTCCTCTCGTGCGGGGGTGGGGAACCTTTTCCAGGCCAGGGGCCACAGACCCCCCCGAAAAATCGCACACAAGTGAGAGGCAAAGGGAAACCCCCCCCCCCCCGCTTTCCCCTCCCACACCCGAGCCCGGGGCGCTGGATCCGGGCAAGCCGGGGGCCTGAGGTCCCCACCCCTGGAATCAGGCCCTCCCCCCGGCCAGCCGTGTGCAAGGACCCTGCCCCCTGAGCCATGGCGGGTCTGGCCGAGGTGCCGCTGTGTGGGGGGGCGCTCCCGCGGCCGCTTCCTCCCCTCCCCCCGCCTGCCCAGGCGCCCTCTCATGGCTCCCTCCTTCCCCCCACAGCCGCACGCCCTCAGCTACTCGGAGTCCGACCTGCGGCCCTTTGGGGCCCTGCCCTGGCGGAGGCGGCTGAGCAGCCCTCTGGGGGGCTCGGGCACCGGCGCTGGGGCCTCCCTGGGGCAGCTCGGGCCGTGCGGGCGGCTGCAGAGACCAGCGGTCGGCAGTGCTTTGGACATGGCAGGCCAGCTCGACCTGAGCTCCGCCGGGAACCTGGCCGGAGAGCAGGAGACGCCGGAGCCGTCGGTTCGGCCCCTGGCCATGGGGAGCTCGAGGCCAGCCGCCCCCAGCCAGGCAGAAATCGCCTCCTTTGGCTTGCGGCTGGACAGAGACGCTGGGCGCTCCGGGGGAGAGTCCGTCTCCATCAGCAGCCCCGCCAGGCCGGGGGAAGAGGGCACGTTTCCAGCTGCCCCAGAGGACCCCGGCAGAGCCCCGGAGGCTCTGGCAGAGTGGGCCGAAAGCCTGTTCCAAGAGTATTTCCCCGCAGGGCCCTTCCGCCCCAAGGCAGCAGGACAGCCAGGTGCCGGGAGCCACGGGGAATCCGCCGCTGACCTGGTGGGCAGTGGGAGCCGCGGGATGGAGGAGCCTAAGCCAGGCCGGGAGAGCCCTATTCCGGGACAACCTCTGGACACAGGCCGCCAGGTGGAATCGGCTCCTGCCAGGACGCCCGCGAAGATCCGCTGGGAGGTGGTGCTGACGCTGCGCCAGGAGGCGGGTGTGGCGAGCGGGCCCGGGCCGGGATCCCACGGAGCCGCCAAACCCGCCAGGGAGGCAGGCGTTTCTCTGGGGACTGCTGACTCGCAGGGAAGGGCTGAGCCGTGTCCCGGAGAACCGGCCCGACCGGCTCCCCAGCTGGCAGCGCACCAGGAATTCCAGCCCTGCACGCTGCAAGGGGGGGGCAGCACGGGGGTGAGCGGGCAGGTCCGCCCCGTCACGGGGCCCCAGGTGACAGCTCGGCACGGCCCTGGGCAGAGACGGGGCTGGCAGGAGCCGCGCCTGCCCCGCTCCAGGGAGCTCTCCGCAGCCGAGGGGCGAGCAGGAACGCCAGCCAGCAGGTACGCGCGGAAACGGGTTTCCGAAGGAACGCGCGGCAGGTGCGCTGGCCGGGCCAGCCCAGGCCGGTTGGCAAGGACCGGGGGGAGGTACGTCCCAGCACAGAGCGGGGCCAGAGCCCCTCTGATCCCCACCTGGGCCGTGGCAGAGCTGGCCTGTTCCTGGAGGGCCTGGGGCCCACAGGCGCCTGAGGAGGGTGGAGGGCTCAGCCCAGATCCAAGCCAGGGTCAGGGGCCCGGTCTTGCATAAATCCTGGCTGGGAGGCGGTGGCCGGATCTGGGGTCTCAGCCCCAAAAAGGCAGGGCCAGAGACCGCTCCCAGGGGGTCAATGTCCACCTGCCACGTGGGCCCCGGGGCCAACCCCTTCAGCTGGGTTCCCTCCTGTCCCAGGCTGCTCTGCTGGGGGCTTTGCCCAAGCTCGGAAGGCCCCCCCCCCCCGGGGTGCTGGAGGCGGTTGAGGTCCTGCCGCAGGAGGGGTCAGTCCAGAGGTCGGTTTGGGCCGTTTTACACATTGTGCCTGGGATGGGATCGAGCCGCGCTCCTGCCCGGCGGGGTGGGTGGGGGCATCAGAGCCAGCTATGGAGATGCTGAGCCCCGCCCCCAGGGCAGCAAGCCACACCCCCCAGGCAGGTGATGCCTCTCTAGAGAGGCTAGGGAAAAGCCCCCAGCTGCTGCAGACAGGGGTTCCATTGTGGGGAGCCAGGCCGCACCTGCGGGCGCTGCAGGAAACATGGCCCGGGGGTGCCAGCAGAGGCAAAGCCCAAGGGGGCGGAGGGCTCCTCTTCGCCGTCACTTCTGGAAGTGGTGGCTGGGACGTGTTTCTGGCGGCTGCCCGTCCACGGCCTGAGCCATTTGCCATTTTGTTTCCCATCACCTCGGGTGCGTCTGGCCTACACGGCTCTGTCGACGGAGCCATGGAAAGTAGTTTAGTCGATACAGTCAATGAAGCGGGGATTTACATAATCCCTGCTTCATTAAAATAAAAATGGCCACCGCGCTGTGCCGACAATCAGCTGATCCGGCCCAGCGCGGCACTCTAGACACGGCGCAGTCGACAAGGGAAGCCTTTGTCGACCGCTCCGGTATGAGGTTACCAGAGCGGTCGACAAAAGGCTTCCATTGTCGACCGTGCCACGTCTAGACTGCCACGCTGGGCCGGATCAGCTGATTGTCGGCACAGCGTGGTGGCCATTTTTATTTTAATGAAGCAGGGATTATGTAAATCCCCGCTTCATTGACTGTGTCGACTAAACTACTTTCCATGGCTCCGTCGACGGAGCCGTGTAGTCTAGACACACCCCTAGTTTTGTGAGATCCTCTTGAAGTTCTTCAGTCTATTTTGGTCTTAACTATCTTGAGCAGTTTGGAATCAGCTGCAAATGTTGCCACCTCCCTGTTTTTCCCTTTCTCCAGATCATTTATAAATAAATTGAATAGGATGGGTCCCAGGACGGACCTTTGGAGGACCCCACTAGTTACCTCTCCTTTCTGAGAACTGACCATTTATTCCTACCCTTTGTTTCCTGTCTTTTAACCAGTTACTGATCCATGAAAGGACCTTCCCTCTTATCCCATGATAACTTACTTTACTTAAGAGCCTTTGGTGAGGGACTTTGTTGAAGGCTTTCTGGAAATCTAAGTACCCCACATCCACTGGATCCCCCTTGTCTGCATGTTTGTTGACCCTCTCAAAGAATTCTAGCAGATTAGTGAGGCAGGATTTCCCTTTACAGAAACCATGGTGACTTTTCCCCACAAATTATGTTCATCCATGTGTTGTCAATTTGATTCTTTACTATAGTTTCAATTAATTTGCCTGGCACTGATGTTAGACTCACCGGTCTGTAATTGCCAGGATCACCTCTGAAGCCCTTTATAAATATTGGTGTCACGTTAGCCATCTTCTGGTCTTTAGGTATGGAAGCTTTTTTAAAGGCTAGGTTACAAATCACAGGTAAGAGTTCCCCAATTTCCCATTTGAGTTCTTTCAAGGCCATCTGGTCCGGGTGACTTGTTACTGGTAAGTGTATCAGTTTGTTTCAAAACCTCCTCAGTCTGGGACAATTCCTCAGATCTGTCACCCAAAAAGAATGTCTCGGGGTTGGGAATCAGCCATGAAGACCAAAGCAAAGAAGTCATTTCGTTTTCCCTCAATGGTCTTATCTTCGAATGCTGCTTTAGCATCTCAGTCGTCCAAGGGCCCCACTGGTTGTTTAGCAGCCTCCTGCTTCTGCTGTACTTAAAAAACAATTTGCTATTACTTTGAGTTTGGGGCTAGCTGCTCTTCAAGCTCCTTTCTGGCCTTCTTAGCTATATTCTTCCACTTCACTTGACCGAGTTCATGCCCCTTTCTGTTTCGCTCACTCGGATTTAACTGGCACATTTTAAACGATGCCTTTTTATCTCGCCCTGCTTCCTTCACTTGGTGACGTTTGGGGGTCTCTTTCTGTGGTTTTCATTTGTGTGTTTTACATTTCAGTTGGGCCTCTGTTCCAGTGTCTTTGAAAGTTTCCTTGCAGCTCGCAGGGATTTCACTTTTGGCCTGGAACCTATTCGTGTCTGTCACTAACCTCTTCTTTTTGTGCAGTTCCTCTTTCTGAAATTCAGTGCCCCGTGCTGGGCTGCAGGGCTGCTTTGCCCACCACGGGGATGTTACATTTTACTGTAGTATGGTCACTGTTCCCAAGCGGTTCAGCTCTATCCACCTCTTGGCCCAGAGCCCGCGCTCCACTTAGGACTAAATCAAGACTTGCCTCCCCCTCGTGGGTTCCAGAACCGGCTGCTCCGAGAAGCCGTTCTTGTGTTACGGGAACAAGTGAAGAACTTTTCCTTATTCACTTTCTCCACGGCCGCCATGGATTTGATTGGCCTCTAGCCTGGCCCTGAGGTGTCTCCTCTTTTCTAAGCGGACGCGTCCCAGCCTTTCAGCTTGGAGGGTGGTGCTGAGTCGCTGACCACGGATGTGCTGGAAACCCTTCCCACTGGGGGAGGGGGGCTGCCCCCGCTCCAGCCCCCATGTGTGTCTGTAGGGAGCATGGTCTCTGCCATGCAAAGGGCCCCACAGTGGGACCGGCGGGGGGGGGAGGGCTGCGTCCCAAAGGAGGGCAGGCCAGGCTTGACCGGCAGGCGGGGAGAGGGAACTGTCTGTGGCCGCTGCAGCTCCCTGGGTCTCCAGGAGCAGTGCAGAGGCTGGGAGCCACGTCCGCCCTAGCCTGGGAGCCGCCTGCAGTGCAGGGAGAGTCACCGGCTTAACCTGCCTCTCTGCTCGTCCTTTGCCAGCGCGCATCAGCTCCATTGGTGCGATTGCTTGGCCCCAGGGCAAACCAGGCAATCGGCGCCCCCCTCCAAACCCCGCAATGATATCGCGCCACCACTTGGTGCCCCATTTAACTTGGCACCCTAGGGAACCGCCTAGTTCGCCTAGATGGACGGGCCACCCCTCCCCCAGGCACCCACCCTGCCAGACACTGGGCGAGCAGAGCGCCCGCTCTGCCTGGGCCCGGGGAGATGGGCGCGCCAGCAGCACGGAGCTGGCTCTGGCCCATTCGGACTCGCGCTGGCCGCAAGCAGTTTCCTGGGGTCACGGTACAAAGACTGCAGGACTCCAGAGCCGGGGGTCCCCAGGAGCAGGGACGCTGTGGGACTTTTCACACGTCCAGTGCCTCCTCCGTGGGGGCTGGAAACGCCGACCCCCTGTACCCGTCTGTGCCAGCCAGCCCGTCCGCTTGCGTCTTTCAGAGCTCACTCGCCCTTGTGGGGGTGCCCTGCTTCGGGTCCCCGGTGCCCGGCGTGAGTGGGGGTATGTCTACACTACAAAGTTAGTTCGAACTAACGGACGTTAGTTCGAACTAACTTTAATAGGTGCTACACTAGCGCTCCGCTAGTTCGAATTTGAATCGAACTAGCGGAGCGCTTAGTTCGAACTAGGTAAACCTCATTTTACGAGGACTAACGCCTAGTTCGAACTAGCTAGTTCGAACTAAGGGCTGTGTAGCCCTTTAGTTCGAACTAGTGGGAGGCTAGCCCTCCCCAGGTTTCCCTGGTGGCCACTCTGGCCAACACCAGGGAAACTCTATGCCCCCCTCCCGGCCCCGGACGCCTTAAAGGGGCACGGGCTGGCTACGGTGCCCGTGCCAGGTGCAAGCCTGCCAGCACCCAGCTAGCAGACCCTGCACCTGGCACGGCACAGAGCCACCCACCCGATGCCCCCCAGCCCACCCCCTCTTGCCGGGACCAGGCTGGCGGCTCCCGGGAGTTTGCCCTGGACCGCAAGAGGCGGGCACCTTCCTGGGCTAGTGCGGACATCGTGGACCTCGTCCACGATCTCCGCACTAGGCACAGGAAAGTGGCCGTCTAGGGCAGGAGAGCTGCCAGCCTGGCCACCCAGGACCAGGTGTGCATGAAAATCAAGGGGGTCCACTGAGACCCCCGACACTGAGCCCTGAGCTTACAATGGCCGTCCTGGGTCAGACCAAAGGTCCATCTAGCCCAGTAGCCTGTCTGCCAACAGCGGCCAACCCTAGGGACCCTGGAGGGGATGGACCGAAGACAATGACCAAGCCATTTGTCTCGTGCCATCCCTCTCCAGCCTTCCACAAACTTTGGGCAGGGACACCACTCCTACCCTCTGGCTAATAGGACTCCATGGCCCCAACCTCCATGACTTTATCTCACTTCCCTTTAAACTCTGTTCTAGTTCTAGCCTTCACAGCCTCCTGCAGCAAGGAGTTCCACAGGTTAACTATTTGCTTTGTCAAGAAGAACAACTTTCTCTTACTAGTTTCAAGCCTGCTACCCATTCCTTTCCTTTGGTGTCCTCTAGTCCTTCTTTATGGGAACTCAGGAAGAACTTTTATGAATGCACCCTCTCCACCCAACCCCTTCTTTTAGAGACCTCTATCCTGTCCCCTCTCCGTCTCCTCTTTTCTAAGCTGAACAGTCCCAGTCTCTGTAGCCTTTCTTCATCTGGGACCTGTTCCCAACCCCTGATCATGTTAGTTGCCCTCCCCTCTCCCAGCCTTTCTCTTCCCCTCTCCCACCTCCTTTTCCCAGTCCCCCCCAGTTTTGTTCAATAAAGACAGAGTCAATGTTGGAAGAAACGTTATCTTTATTTTGTACATCAATAAGAAGGGGGGCTAGGGAAGGGTAAGTGGAGGGAGGAATGGGGTACGAGCCCCCGATGGGGAGGACTGGGCTGGCTCTGCGGGCTTCTGGGGGTGGAAGCTCTCCTGCAGCCCCCCAATTACTCCCTCTCCCCAGATGGCAGCCTGCGGCAAGTGCAGCCGGGCTGATGGCCGAGTGGTGTGATGTGCCCAGTGTGGGCACTCAGGGCACTCCAAGCCAGAACTTCTTTGCAAGCGGGGCACCCCTTAGAACTGTGTGTCCGGGGTGGGGGTCGGGACCCTTTAAGCGCAGCCCTCGGCTAGCCTGAGACAGCATCTCCATGCTCTAAGTCCTCCTTTTATGCCCTGCCGGCACTGCTTCCGGCCATCCTTAAGCCCTGTCCAGAGTCCACTCAATGTGGACTTACTAGTTCGAACTAGCAAAACGCTAGTTCGAACTAGTTTTTAGTTCTAGATGCGTTAGTTCGAACTAGCTTAGTTCGAATTAACTAATTCGAACTAAGTTAGTTCGAACTAGCGCTGTAGTGTAGACGTACCCTGGAACTGTCCGGGCCTTCCAGATCCCCAGAAGTGGAAGGCTGGTCTAGTGGTTAGGGCGGGGCTACTCAGCACGTGGTCTGAGGGCTGCGTTCGTTTGCGGCCCGCAGGCCGGTTTGGGTTTACACGGGGCTCAACACACGGCCCACGGGTGGGATCCTTTGGACGTGGCCTCCCCCGGGAACACGCCCCACAAGGGCGAGTGAGCTCTGAAAGACGCAAGCGGACGGGCTGGCTGGCACAGACGGGTACAGGGGGTCGGCGTTTCCAGCCCCCCAGGGAGGAGGCACCGGGAGCACCGGGCCACTGCGAGAATTGCTTTGTATTCGTGCCCATCAGTGTGAAAGAAGCAATTTGCATATATTTGCATATATATTTGCACGTATATGCAACCGCACTTAAGTTGCGGCCCTCGGCATGTGCTGTGAGTATCATTGTGGGCCCCGGGGCTTCCAAAGTTGAGTAGCCCTGGGTTAGGGCATTAGTGCAGTGCTTGGGAGAAGCAGTTCTCTGCCACACTCTTTCTGTATGGCCTTGGGCAAGTCACTTAGCCTCTGTGTGCCTCGGTTTCCCCCACTGTACAGGGGGGCCAGTAGTAGTGCCTGGCCTCACAGGGACGTGGGAGGATCAATACATTAAAGATGGTCAGTGGTTCAGACACTAGAGCAAGAGGGGCCATGCAGGTAACTTAGGCAGCATTAACAGCCCCTCAACGTGGCCAAAGGCCACGGCTCTACTGGCAGGAGCCAGGACACGGCATCTGCCCATTGCTCGAGGGGACCAGCCCCGGCCCCCTGCCTTAGTCTGGGCTGGAGCCGGATGGCCAGGGTCCAGAGCCGTTGCTGAGGGCAGGCTCAGCTGCCGGTGGTAGATGGAAACCTGTGCAGGGAACAGAGGTGTGTCTGGGGCCTGCTACCGGCAGCAGGGCCCAGGGGGTTGAAAAGCCTCCCCTCGCAGCTGGAGCTCTGCCTGGCGCCGACGAGGAGCCCCCTGAAGGCACCTGCCGACGGGGAGGCGCCGTGTCCTTGCGGGGCCACCAAACTGCACTGGGCCCCACGGGGACGCCCGACAGGCCTGTGACCCAGATCCCAGGGCGTGATCCATCCCTGCTAGGCACGGGGGGAGGAGCCACAGTCGCCTCTGGAAGGGCAGGCCCGTGCGCCCCCCGAGCTGGCTCTATGGGGCGCCCAGTCTGCCTGGCACCAGAGCCGCCTTCTCCCAGACGCCCAGGAAAGTAGCTGGGCCCCAAGTGGAGGCTGGGGCCGGAGACCGGGGTGTCTCAGACGGGCTCTGGCTGGAGCTGCCTGTAGCCCCGTGGGGCTGGGGGTGGGGGCTTGCGCCGAGAGGGGGCGCTCGCTCAGGCTGCGACCCAAGGGGCGGACTTGCCCGAGTGGAGGGGGACGGGCTGTCAGTGCCCGGGAGCCCAGGCAGAGCTCTCTTGGCCTTCCCCTCGCTGCCCACGCCCTGACGGCTTCTTGTGTCTCCTCCCCCCCGCAGTGCTGCTGGGCCGTGCCCAGGAGCCGCAGGCCAGGAGGCCGGATCGGAGAGAGCCCGTGAGGCCAGCACAGGGCCGGACCCCCGCCGGGGCGAGATGAAGAAGGCCGGCGATGCTTCCCATTGCTCTGCGCCAGGAGAGCCAGGCAGGCGCTCCTGGTTCAGCTGGAAGAAGGCGCCCGCGGAGCCCTCCCCCCCCCAGGCCTCCCTGCCCTCGCAGAGGTTAGACACCGATGCCAGCCTGCCGGGCGGCACCAACAACCCCTCCCGGGTGTCTGCGCTGCTGGAGGCCTGGGAGAAAGGGACCATCGGCAGGGACTCTGCAGACGCGCCCTGTCCGACAGCCGGCAGCTGCTCCCGGTCTGCCGGCCCACGGAAAGGGTTCTCGGCACATGCCCCCATCTTCTCCCAAATCTACGCCCCCGCTCCCAAGGAGACGAGGCCGCCGGGAAAGGGACAGCACGTGGCCGACAGCTCCCCCGTCACTGAACCCCCGAGCGAGATCCAGCCCCCCAGCACTGTCAGCATCGTGGCACCCACTGGCTCCCCAGGCGACAGCCACGTGCCCGGTCCCACTGGCATCACTGCACCCACCGGCTCCCCAGGAGACAGCCACGTGCCCGGTCCCACTGGCGTCACTGCGCCCACCGGCTCCCCAGGCGACAGCCACGTGCCCGGTCCCACTGGCGTCACTGCACCCACCGGCTCCCCAGGAGACAGCCACGTGCCCGGTCCCACTGGCGTCACTGCGCCCACCGGCTCCCCAGGCGACAGCCACGTGCCCGGTCCCACTGGCGTCACTGCACCCACCGACTCCCCAGGAGACAGCCACGTGCCCGGTCCCACTGGCATCACTGCACCCACTGGCTCCCCAGGCGACAGCCACGTGCCCGGTCCCACTAGCGTCACTGCGCCCACCGACTCCCCAGGAGACAGCCACGTGCCCGGTCCCACTGGCATCACTGCACCCACTGGCTCCCCAGGCGACAGCCACGTGCCCGGTCCCACTGGCATCACTGCACCCACCGGCTCCCCAGGCGACAGCCACGTGCCCGGTCCCACTGGCGTCACTGCACCCACCGGCTCCCCAGGCGACAGCCACGTGCCCGGTCCCACTGGCATCACTGCACCCACCGGCTCCCCAGGAGACAGCCACGTGCCCGGTCCCACTGGCATCACTGCACCCACCGACTCCCCAGGAGACAGCCATGTGCCCGGTCCAACTGGCATCACTGCGCCCACCGGCTCCCCAGGAGACAGCCACGTGCCCGGTCCCACTGGCGTCACTGCGCCCACCGGCTCCCCAGGCGACAGCCACGTGCCCGGTCCCACTGGCGTCACTGCACCCACCGACTCCCCAGGCGACAGCCACGTGCCCGGTCCCACTGGCGTCACTGCACCCACCGGCTCCCCAGGAGACAGCCACGTGCCCGGTCCCACTGGCGTCACTGCACCCACCGGCTCCCCAGGAGACAGCCACGTGCCCGGTCCCACTGGCATCACTGCGCCCACCGGCTCCCCAGGAGACAGCCACGTGCCCGGTCCCACTGGCGTCACTGCACCCACCGGCTCCCCAGGCGACAGCCACGTGCCCGGTCCCACTGGCGTCACTGCACCCACCAGCTCCCCAGGAGACAGCCACGTGCCCGGTCCCACTGGCGTCACTGCGCCCACCGACTCCCCAGGTGACAGCCACGTGCCCGGTCCCACTGGCGTCACTGCGCCCACCGGCTCCCCAGGCGACAGCCACGTGCCCGGTCCCACTGGCGTCACTGCGCCCACCGGCTCCCCAGGCGACAGCCACGTGCCCGGTCCCACTGGCGTCACTGCGCCCACCGACTCCCCAGGCGACAGCCACGTGCCCGGTCCCACTGGCGTCACTGCGCCCACTGACTTCCCAGGAGACAGCCACGTGCCCGGTCCCACTGGCGTCACTGCGCCCACTGACTTCCCAGGCGACAGCCACGTGCCCGGTGCTGTTGGCACCACCTCTGTGCCCAGTCCCCCAAGGCTGGGGCCCATTCCAGAGGCTGGCACCACTGTCCTGTGTCGATCGGACGGGGCGCTCCTCCTTCCCCAGGCCGGCAACGGGGCCCTGATTGGCTCTGCAGGAGAAGTCCTTGCACCTGAGGCCGAGGGCAGCCGGGGAAGCGAATGTGCCCGAGGGCAGCCCTGCCTGCCATGCCCGCTAAGCAGCACGTCCGCCGCTGGAGCCCTGAGCGAATGCTGCTGGCCCTGTGCTGGGGGGGCCCAGGTGGCGCCCGGTGAGCCCGCAGGCAGCTCGGCAGCTGCGTGGCAGGAGGAAAGCTGTGGGGCGCCAGGCGGCGGGGCTGCTGGCAGCAAATCCCTGGGGGACAGGGGCACGCCGGGTGCCTGGAGTAGCAGCTTCATTGCCTGCCCGTGGCAGACCAGTCCCTTGGCGGCGAGCAGCCCTGAAACCGGTGGCTGCCTGCCAGGGCCGGGCGGCGTGGCCCCCGCCAGCCCGGAAGTGGGAAGCTGCCTGCCGAGCACGGCCAGCATCCTTGGACCCGCTCCCAGGATACGGAGCACGTGGACTGGGAGCCTCTCGCACAGCGAAAGCAGCGAGGCCGGTCCTGCCGCGGGCGCACAGGCAGCGCCCACGGGCCTGGACACGGCCCCCCCGGCTGAGCTCGGGCAGGAACCAGCACAGAGCTCCACGGGAGCTGTCCACGAACCCGCCGTGTCCTCCGAAGAGCCCAAAGCCGCCCGTGCGGGGAGTCCCCAGGAGATGGCCGAGGAGGATCCCGAGCTGTGTGTGGACATGGAACTTCTGGTGGACACCCTCCGTAGCATGGACCCCTCCGAAATCCGAAACCCTCTCCTGCCCTTCCGGCCATCGCACGCCTCCTCCCGCGGGAAGTACGCCCCCCTGCCGCCCATCGACGAGCACCAGGTCGCTCCTGCTTCCCAGGTTGCCCTGCCGGAGTCCCTCGCCCAGCTCTTCGGCCTGGCGGGGTGGATGTGTCTGGAGGAGAACGGACCGAAAGGGCAGAACGTGGAGCCCGAGGAGGAGGAGGGGGAGGAAGAGGACGAGGAGGAGGAGGGGGGGGAGGAGGAGGAGGAGGAGATAGAAAACCCGTATCTCAGTAAGGATGAGATGCCACCAGCCAAAGAGGAGCCCAGGAAAGTTTACTCCTGGGAAAACAGGTCAGCTGGACTCGAGGAGAAGACGGTCTCCCTCCTGGGGATACTGAGGCAGCCTCCAGGGGACGAGAAGGCCGAGGGCTTTGCTGCTAGGAGCCCAAGTGGCCTTTTCAGTGCCAACCTCCTCCAAGGCACCGCTCTGGTGACGGATTTCCAGGAGCCCAAGGCAGGCCCCACGGAAGATCGGCCTTACTCCCGCTTGGACAGCAGCATCCTCTACGGAGGGTTCATCTCCTCCGTGCTGCCCCCGCTCAAAGCTCTGGAGAAGGACCGGGAAGGAAGGGGCTCGCCCACGCCGATTGACCTGGCTCTGCTGAATGCCAGCGGGCACTGGATGCCCCCCCTCGGACCCCAGTCGAAACCCTGCGCACCCCTGACCTCTGAGCCTGCCCCAGCTGGGGGCCCAGGGATGGGAGGAGCCATCTCTCTGGAGGATGGGAAGGCACCGGGCATAGACCAAAGCACAGGCCAGCGGCCCCTGCTCCTCGGGGAGGCAGAGCAGAAAACTCCATCTCTCCCGGCCTCCGTTCAGCCTGCAGCTGGGGAGAGGAAATCCGGGCCGCACTGTCGGGTGAGTCCGGGCCGCGCTGTCGGGTGAGTCCAATCCGGGCCGTGCTGTCGGGTGAGTCCAATCCGGGCCGTGCTGTCGGGTGAGTCTGGGCCGCGCTGTCGGGTGAGTCCAATCCGGGCCGCGCTGTCGGGTGAGTCTGGGCCGCGCTGTCGGGTGAGTCTGGGCCGCACTGTCGGGTGAGTCTGGGCCGCACTGTCGGGTGAGTCCGGGCCGCACTGTCGGGTGAGTCCGGGCCGCGCTGTCGGGTGAGTCCAGTCCGGGCCGCACTGTCGGGTGAGTCCGGGCCGCACTGTCGGGTGAGTCCGGGCCGCACTGTCGGGTGAGTCCAGTCCGGGCCGTGCTGTCAGGTGAGTCCAGTCCGGGCCACCAGGTGAGTCCAGTCCGGGCCGCGCTGTCGGGTGAGTCCAGTCCGGGCCGCGCTGTCGGGTGAGTCCAGTCCGGGCCGTGCTGTCAGGTGAGTCCAGTCCGGGCCACCAGGTGAGTCGAGTCTGGGCTGTGCTGTCGGGTGAGTCCAGTCCGGACCATCAGGTGAGTCCAGTCCGGGCCATCAGGTGAGTCCAGTTTGGGCCATGCTGTTGGGTGACTCCAGTCCGGACCATCAGGTGAGTCCAGTCCGGGCCGCGCCATCCGGCAACTCCGTGGGGTGGGGCTCGGAGGAGAAGCCGGCTCAGCTGGTCCTGGGGAGCTGAGCCAGCACAGCCTGGGTACGGGGGTCCTGCCCCAGAAACTCCTCCGCCCCACTGCGCTCCTCTGTCCCCGCTAGTGGGCTGGGCTGGGGTGTGCGGTCAGTCGGTCGGTCGGTGGGCGTCTGGGATTAGGGCGCTAGGTCAGGTCGCCGGCTGTGCCCAGGGAGCGGACAGGCGGGGGCTGGAGGGGTGAGTGGGGCTGTTGGGTAGGGGGCTGTAAGGGATAGGCAGCGTATGGGGCTGGCTGGCTAGAGGGCCGTGGCTGAGAGAGGCGCTAGCTAGTGGGGTGGATGTGGGTGAGGCTTGAGGCCACGTAGGACGGGCTGGTTGCTCGTGGAGGCAGGCGAGGTGATCGGAGCAGAGATGTTAGGATGCCGGGTGCGTGGCGGGGAGGCAGTTCAGGGCTGGCCACCTGGAGCGAGGGAGGCTCCTACACGGGCGGGGCCATTTCCTTCCACTTTCTACAGCTGTTTCCTCTTCTTTCTGCAGCCAGATGCACAAAGCCCCCCTGCGAAGCTGAACATGCGACCTGGGAAGGTACCGACATGGCGGGCTTGGCTGGGGGGCCTGGGCTGGGCGCGGGGACGGCAGACAGGGGAGGCTAACCACGCCGTCCTTCCTCGCCAGATCGTTCTGTTCGCCGAGCCGGGCTTTGCGGGCCAGGAGCGAGAGATCTGGGGCGACGTCGCCAACGCCACGGCCTGGGAGCTGTCCCACACCATCTCCGTGCGGGTGGTCCGAGGCGGGTAAGCGGCGCGGGCCCCGGGCTAAGGAGGGAGGCTGCAGGGGGAGGGAGGGCACCGAAAAGGGAGCAAAGCGCCGAAGGCGGCGTCACTGGAGTTTACAGAGGGGATGGGAGGACGAGGTTGCCTGTGATGGCACAGGGCCCATCGGTGACCAATACCTCTCATGGCCAGAGATGGGGCACTGGATGGGCGGCTCTGAGGGCCGCGGATGGGCGGGGGAGGGGGGCTCTGGAGTGTGGCGGGGCAGGCTCCAGCCAGCTCTCGGGGTTGCCGGCCTGGGGGGACTCTGAATGGTGGCACCGAGGGCTGGCTGCCCCCAGCCCCACCCCTTCTGGGCTGAGCCTGAGGAATTAGTGAGACTCCGTAACTTGGTCTGAGGACTCCAGTCGCCCCCGGAGGCCAGGGCCCCGCAGTAGGGCCGAGGGGGGGTCCCGTGACTGGCGAGGTGTAGGTCAGACAGAGGGTCCCGGCCTTGGCAGCGATGAGTCTGGGCCTCGCGGGAAGCTGCATGGCTCCGCTCACCCGCGAGCCCAGACGCCCACAAGCTGCTGCCTCTGAGCTGGAGAGGGAGGGGACGGCTCTCAGCTGGGGGGGCTCAGCTCCCTGCCCCGCCGCTGGCTCCCGGGGAGATCTCGGGCAGGGAATCCCTGTGCCTCACTGTCTCCTCCTTTCTCCTCCCGCTGGTGCCGGCGCCTCAGTGTAGATTGGAAGCTCCTTGGGGCAGGGAGCGCCCAGCGCCGGACACGACAGGGCCCTGATCCTGTGCAGGAGAACTCGTGCCCGGGCCCCTGGTGACGCGTCACAGCAGCCAGTCTGAATCCAGGGCTCTGAGGCCCCCCACTCCGCAGGACGGGCTGTAACAGGGGGCTCACTTGTGTCTCGCTGGCTGGGCTTGCTCACCTCCGAGTAGCCAGCTCTGCCGTTGCGCTGGGAATTAACCCAGGCACGTGGTTATCTGCCCCTGGCTTCCCGCTGGCTCTGTGCTGACCTCAGGTGACTGGCCCATGCCCCGATGCTGCAAAGCCATCCTCATGGGCAAGCCCCTTTATCCCGCCCAGCGTCCCGCCGACCCCCGGCAATGCCCCATGGGCATGAGGGTTCCCTGTGCCCAGTCGGGGTCCCCATGGGCAGACAAGCTGTGCTGGACTCCCCAGCTGGGCCCAGGGTCAGAGCCCCTCTCCTGTGCTTTGCTCCCCCAGCTGGGTGATGTACGAGAAGCCGCGGTACCATGGGCGGAAGTGCGTGCTGGCCGAGGGGGATGTGGAGATCAGCAATCCCTGGGCAGCCTATCAGAAAGACGGGGAGGCGCCCGAGAACACGCCCTTCCGCATCGGCTCCCTCAAGAGGGTGGTGAGGGTGAGTGCGGGACCCATTGAGGCTGGTGTCTGGGTGGGTTTGATCCTCTTAGAAAACTTGCTCTCCTCCAAAGCAACGGGAGCTTCAGCAAAGCTGAGTCCAAGCCAAAGTTCCTGCTCATCTTTTCCATCCATGTGCGGAATACATTTCTCATGTGCACCGAGGCATGTGGGAGCGCGCACCACTGCCTGGCCCTCCTCTGCCTTCCAGCAGCAGGGCAGGCGTGGCGGCTGGTGCAGGAGCAGAGTGGCGGACTCAAGGGAGGGGGGTGAGGAGAAGTTCACCCGCAGAAGTGCTGGTTGTAGCGGGAGAGGGAACAGCAAGGCCCAGGCTGAGTGTAAGGCCAGGGGCGCAGCAGGAGCTTTGTTTACAAGGCAGATTCTTGGGATCCCTCGGGCTTCTGGGTCCATTGGAAGAAGCGTCTAAAACTTCACGGACTCCTCCGCAACCTGGGCAAAAGCCCTGAGGGAAGTTGGGTTGAACTTGTCCTTGGGGATCTGAACCAGAGAGTGAAGCAGCTGGCACCTGCGTGGAAGCCGGGGCGGGTTTCCCTGGGTTGGTTCTGAGCACAGTGACGAAGGCGCCTCCTGGCTAGCAGCCGCTGTCCCCTCTTCCAGGATTACCGGCTCCCCGAGATCAGTTTGTTTAGCGCCGAGAATGGAGAAGGCACCAAAGTGCGGTTCACGGGCTCCTCGGAAGACACCCGGCTCTGTGCCAAGCCCTTGACGGCCTCGTCCATCATTGTCCACTCCGGCCTGTAAGCCTCGCGCAGCCTCAGGGCCCCTCCTTCTGCTTTGGCAGGGGAGCCGGCTCCAGTGCCCCCTGAGGTCGGTGGGAAGACTCGCCCGAGGCCTGCCCGTGTAACTGTCCGCTCCCTCTGCTCCAGGTGGCTGATTTACTCCAAGCCTTTCTTTGACGACGACCCCTACGTTTTGGAACCTGGCGGGTACCCCAGCTTAAAAGCCTGGGGTGCGAAGGACCCCGCAGTCTGCTCCCTGCATCCCATTACACTGGTGAGCGCCTGGCCCTGCCGTCTCCTGCCTCCCCACTGGGGGACGCTGCCTGCTGCTGTCCCTGCCCCGTGGAGGAGAGCAAGGGGCAGAAATAGCAACCGGCTTTTCCGCAAAGGACAGGCAGCCCTGGGCCAGGGCGAGGGCCCTGTGGACCGTTGGGGTTGGGCCCCTCCCTCGTGGAGATGCAGCTCCCAAGGGGGAGACCGGGAGCAGCAAAGCCAGGGCTGCACGGAGGCGTCTCCTCAGGCCAGCCGACCCTCACACACAGCCCCCTCCTGCCTGACAAGACCAAGCAGCCGCGTTTCCCTTCCACAGCGTTTGCGGCCCGAGCCCTCAGCCTCATGCGGGCCCTGCTTCACGCTCTCCCCGGCCGCTCTCTGAGCTCTCCTTTGGGTTTCCTCTCGTTTCAGGGCTGCCCGGTGGTAGAGAAACCTGGGGAGCCCAAGGTAAGAGAAGAAGGTGCTTGCCGAGCCTGGGCCCAAAAACTGGGGCCAGGGTCAGTCCCCAAAGGGTCAGTGTCCTGAATGCTCACAGCCGCTGCAGAGCTAGCCGCCCCGCCAGGAGGCGCTGTTGGGGGACACGCCAAGAGACGGGTGGGGGGCTGCTCCCAACCCACTCCCAGCTGTCGCTAGGAGGCATGACTATGGAAATGGCATCAGGACATTGGTGTGGCCGTGCTCCTGCTACTCCCACCTCTCCCAGCAGGGGGCGCTGTTGGGAACTGGGCAGGAGTGTGAGCTGTGGGGGTGCTCCTGCTACTCCCGCCTCTCCCAGCAGGGGGCGCTGTTGGAAATGGGGCAGGAGCGTGAGCTGTGGGGATGCTCCTGCTACTCCCGCCTCTCCCAGCAGGGGGCGCTGTTGGAAATGGGGCAGGAGCGTGAGCTGTGGGGATGCTCCTGCTACTCCCGCCTCTCCCAGCAGGGGGCGCTGTCAAGAACGGGGCAGGAGCAGGAGCTATGGGGATGCTCCTGCTACTCCCGCCTCTCCCAGCAGGGGGCGCTGTTGGAAATGGGGCAGGAGCGTGAGCTGTGGGGATGCTCCTGCTACTCCCGCCTCTCCCAGCAGGGGGCGCTATTGGAAATGGGTCAAGAGCGTGAGCTGTGGGGATGCTCCTGCTTCTCCTGCCTCTCCCAGCAGGGGGCGCTATTGGAAATGGGTCAAGAGCGTGAGCTGTGGGGATGCTCCTGCTTCTCCCGCCTCTCCCAGCAGGGGGCGCTGTTGGAAATGGGGCAGGAGCGCGAGCCGTAGGTCAGCTCCATCCCAGCCTCCATCCCTAGGTCTGCATCTGTGGGTCCTCAGTTGCCAGGTTCCCTGTCTCTCTCCAGGCCGTGATCTACGAGCTGGCGGGTTTCCAGGGCCACAGCTGTGAAGTGAACCAAGACATCTATGACCTGAACAGCCTGGGGCCTGGGATGCCCCCGGTGGGGTCTCTGCGCATCCTGGGGGGCTGGTGAGCGAGGGTCTCATTGCAAAGTGCCCTGAGCCCAGGAGATGGACTGGGGGAGGCGCCACGTGTGCCCAGAGGGGGAAGGTCCCCCCTCCCCCAGCAGTGGCCTGGGATGGCCTCACGCTTGTCTCTGTCTCCCTCCCCCAGCTGGGTCGGCTACGAGAAGGAGGGGTTCCGGGGCCACCAGTATCTGCTGGAGGAAGGCGAATACCCCGACTGGCAGCAGTGGGGAGGCTGCAGCGCCGCGCTGGGGTCCTTGCGGCTCATCCGGACGGTGAGACTCGCCAGCTGCGGGGCTTGGGACCGCGGGCAGCCGGGCTGCCGTCTCCCCCGAGTGGCGGGGGGGTGGGTGCCTTCCTCCAGCCGGCCCTCGTGCGCTCTAGTGGCGCTGCCCGGGAGGGTGCCGGGGCTCTGTGAGGGGGGCACTAGTCCCCCTGGGGCTCAGTCCACACGGTACACAGGGCTCTCCCTGGTAGCTGGGGGCTGGGTTCCAACCGGTGTCCTCGTGGCGGTCCCATTCCCTCCAGCAGCACGAGGGGCCCGGGGAGGGAGCCGCTGCCGAGCCAGGGCCCCCGGGGGAGGGAGCCAGCCGGTCTGAGGGAGGGTTCCCCTCTCCCCGCAGGACTTCTCAGACCCGGCCCTGGTGCTCTTCAAGGCCCTGGACTTCCAGGACGGGCCCAGCATGGAGCTGAGCGAAGCGCTGCCCGACGTGGAGCTGGCCGGCTATGGACCCACCACCCAGTCCATCCACGTGCTGCGTGGCGTGTGAGCGCCCGGGGGCGGGGACGGTGGGGAGGGGGCGGGGGCAGGGAGGGGGCCTCAGTCTAGGAGCAGAAAGGAGTTTAGGGGCTTGGCCGATCCTGTGCTGGGTAACTCAGGGACCCGGGGCTCCCTTGCGCTACGGCCCGGGGGGAGGAATCCTCAGGCTTCAGGGCTGCCGACCACAGGGGTCAGGAAGTAACGCTCCCCGTGTGCACGGCTGCCCGCTTGGCAGGGCGCTGGGAGCCGGACGGGAGCCTCAGTCACCCTGGTCCGTTTCTGTGGCAGGTGGGTGGCCTACGAGAACACACACTTCTCAGGCGAGCAGTATGTCCTGGAGAAAGGGATGTATCGCACCTGCGAGGACTGGGGAGCCAGTGACAGCCGGATCGCCTCGGTGCAGCCTGTCCTCCAGGTGAGAGCGCCTTGCCTCCCACACGCCCGCCCCCTAACGAGGGAGCCCGCAGTCACCCAGCCTGCCGCCCCTGGCCCTGCCCTGTGGCCCAGGAGCGTTCGAGGGAACCCGAAATCTGCATTCTCTGGGTGGGATTCTCGGCCGCATCCACCTTTGTGCCGCAGAGGGAGCAGCCAGCGCAGGAGACGCCCCAGTGCAGGGCGCACAAAGGCAGAGGGAGGCCCCCCTCGTCCCAGCCCCCGTCCCTGCGGGGGAGCGTGGGCTGGGAAGGGTCTTTGCGGGGCAAGGCCTGGTAGGCGGCCATGCCACTGAGGCAGAACAGTCGCCCTCCCGCGCGCAGTGCGGGGCCCGGGCTGCTCCGGATCGGGGCCCTTGGCCCTGGCGCATCCGAGGGAGGCCCTGGGACCCGGCGGGGAGACCGTAACGGCTGCGCCTTGTTTCCTTGCAGGTCGGGGGGCACAGTCTGCACTTTGTCAGCCGGGTAAGTGGGCTCCCGGGGGCAGGGGCTCGGTCCCTCTCCGCCTTGGCCTGCTGCTGGGCCCGCCCGCGGGGCTCCGGGAATGGGGGTCGGCGGGAGCTGGCTGGCAGGGGGGTGAGCGCACGGTGGCCTCTGCCAGCCGGGCGGACACACGGGCTGGACGGGTCCCCGGTCTCCCTCCCTGGGTCCCCGCCCGGGTCACTGAGCTTTGTGCCCTGGGCTCTCCAGATCCAGCTGTTCTCCGCTCCCGGCTACCTCGGGGATCACGTCTCCTTTGAGGAGGACCAGGGGTCCCTGCCGCCGGCCTTCGTCCCCCAGTCCTGCAGGGTCCACGGAGGCAGGTCAGGAGGTGCTCAGGGCTCTGGGGGGCGGGACGTGGGAGGTGCCTGCCAGGAGCCCCCGGGCGGCCAGGTCCGGATTTGGGGGCTGGAGGGATCGCGGGGGGCCGCCAGCCCCAAGGGGGGAAGCACCGGGGGCTGGGAGGCACAGGGCTGCTGGGGCCGGGAGGTGACAGGCGTGGCAGGGCGGTGTGCGGGGGGGCCTGTGTTTGGAGGGGCCACAGGGGCACATGAGGGTGGCACTGGAGGAAGAGCCCTGCCCCCCCCAGGGCAGAGTCGTCCCATGAGAGCATCTCCCCTCCAGCTGGATCCTCTGCGAGGAGCAGGACTTCCAGGGGGAGCAGCACGTTCTGCTGGACGGCGAGTACCCGACGCTCGGCGCCATGGGCTGCGCCCCCTCCGCTGCCGTCCGCTCGCTGCGCAGGGTCCCCATCGTAAGCGCGGCCGCTCCCCGGCCCCCCCCGGCACGGCCCAGGCCCCCGTGGCCACGGGCCTGAACAGGGACAGGGGCTGTTCCCCGCTCCAGCCGCTAACCACAGCGCCCCCTGCCCCACAGCGCCCCCCGCCCCACAGCGCCCCCCACCCCTCGCCCCACAGCGCCCCCCACCCCTCGCCCCACAGCGCCCCCCACCCCTCGCTCCACAGCGCCCCGCGCCCCACAGCGCCCCCTACCCCTCGCTCCACAGCGCCCCTACCCCTCGCTCCACAGCGCCCTCGCCCTGCTACCCACAGCGCCCCTCGCCCCACAGCGCCCCCTACCCCTCGCTCCACAGCGCCCCCGCCCCGCTACCCACAGCGCCCCTCGCCCCACAGTGCCCCCTACCCGTAGCTCCACAGCTCCCTCTGCCCCGTGCCCCTAAGCCCACAGCGCCCCCTGCCCTGCACCCCACACCCCACAGTGCCCCCTGCCCCACGCCCCTCGCCCCACAGCGCCTCCTACCCCTAGCTCCACAGCGCCCCCTACCCTGCGCCCCTCGCCCCATAGCGCCCCCTACTCTGCCCCTAGCTCCACAGCTCCCTCTGCCCCTCGCCCCACAGCACCCCCTGCCCCGCGCTCATAGCCCCACTGCGCCCCCTGCCCTGTGCCCCTGATCCCTCAGTGTCCCCTGCCCCGCACCCCTAGCCCCTCAGCTCCCCCTGCCCCTCGCCCCACAGCTCCCCCTGCCTCTCGCCCGCAGTTCTTCTCGGAGCCCTCGATCTCCCTGCACGGGCTGGAGTGCTTCGAGGGGAAGGAGGTGGAGCTGAGCGGCGCGGTGCGGAGCCTGGCGGCCGAGGGCTACAACACCCACGTGCTGTCGGTGCGCGTGAAAGGCGGGATGTAAGTGTGCGCACGGCCCCGGGCACGCCCCTCCCGGGGATAGTGAGCTGTGACCGCCCTCCCTGGGCCACGCCCGCCGCACGCTGCTCAGTCGTGACCCGCCCCGGAGCGCCCGCCTGTGGCAGTGCACGACAGAGATCCCCTTCGGGCCCGTGTCACACGGTGCACAGCCACCGAGGGAACCTCCCCGGTGCCCCCAACCTGCCCCAGTGTCCAGAGCCAGCCCCGTAGTGCCCAGGCCTGCCAGGCCCCTCCCGGCTCTCCCCTGCACCCTGGGCTGTGGGGACTGCGGGGCTCCTCCCCAGAGCCAGGCGCCGCCGGCACCTGGACAGACCCATTCTGTTCGCTTCTCCCCACCTGAGCCAGGGCCCCGCCCCACTGGGATGCCGGCCAATCAGACTGCCCGCTTCCCTGATGTGTTTGGCCCCGCCCCTGTGCTGGCAGGAAGCCAGGCTGTGCAGCTGAAAGACACGCGGCCAGAGAACCGGCCCTGCCCCAGTTGGGCAAGACCGTGAAACAGGCTCCTGGGAGCTCCCCCAACGACCCCCCTGGGGGCCAAACCAGAGCAGCCGGCCTCCAAGGCCGGGGGGAGGAAACTGTCTCGGAGACCCGGTTGCAGACAGGCCAGTGCCCGGGGCCGGGGGCAGATTTCACCGGCGTCCAGCCATGTATGGAATTAACCAAGAATAGGGAAGTTGAGCTCCTGATCCCGGCTCTCACGCTTGGTAACTGAACCGGGGGGGCTGGTTTCCAGTCCCCTCCTGTAGCCGCCAGGCCGCGCGCCGGAGAACGACCGGGAGCCCGCACGGGCCCGCAGGCGCTGTGTCTCCGTTGCCAGCCACGTAGCTGTTTCCCTCGAACCCCGGGGCGCCGGCGCAGCGAGCAGGCCTGCCCTCGCCCAGGAGCCTGGCGCGGTCCGACCACCTTGCGGCCAGCGAGACGCAGGAGGCCGCTCGCTAGCCTCTGCTGCTGAGGCCCAGCCAGGTCCCTGCCCGAGTGCAGACGGCTCTGCTCCCTCTCCCCTCCCAGCTGGGTGCTTTGTGAGCACAGCAACTTCCGTGGCCGGCAGTGGGTGCTGGACTGCATGGAGATCACCAACTGGCTGCTCTACAGCGGGCTGCAGCACGTGGGCAGCCTCTACCCCATCCGGCAGGTGAGCGCTGGGCGCACCGGCGGCAGAGATGGCCTGACGCACCATCCCTGGCTCCCTGGGGCAGTGACGGGAGGGAGGCCACCCGCCACCTGTCCCGGCACGACCTGCGCGGTGCCTCCAGCGCTGGCACTTGGACAGGGGCCACGCTGGGCCAGGCGCCAGGGCGGGAGGAACGTGCCGAGACTAGCAGGGCTGCCCTGGGATTTACGGGGACGCCGGAGCATTGGCTGTGGTGGGTGGAGCTGGTGCAGGAGGGCGGACAGAGGTGCACAAGTCTGGGGACGGAGGGTCCCTAGGCCACCTGGAGCTGCAAAAGGCCAGGACTGGGTAGCACGTGGCGGATGCCGTGGGCAGAATGTCAGCACCAGCAGGAAGAAAATTCAACTCC
This sequence comes from Pelodiscus sinensis, assembly GCF_049634645.1. Lineage (NCBI taxonomy): Eukaryota > Metazoa > Chordata > Testudines > Trionychidae > Pelodiscus > Pelodiscus sinensis. The sequence continues at coordinate 1,850,125 of NC_134735.1, read as the reverse complement.
TGCTCCTGAGGCCCAGCACTGGGCCCCTTGAGCGAGAGGAGGCTCTCCAGCAGCTGCTCACAGTACAGAGTCTATGACCCCTCTCGGGGCGGTCCTGGTTCGGTTGCCGAAGAGCCGTGGTGCACTGGGGGCACTGGCAGCTTCTGGCTCTTTCGCCTCTTGTGAACAGGCCGGTGCCCGGTGGCGGCTGCTCCGTCGCTGGCAGCGGGGGCCGGCAAGGGCCCTGCCGCATGGGCCGCGGAGACCGACGTTTCTCTCTTTCCAGAGACGGATCCACTTCCGGATCGCAAACGTGGGGCTGCAGCTCCTGCTCTGCGTCCCGGAGGCCGTGGAGGACATGAGAGCCGGGCGCGTGGAGGTCTCGGCCCTGGCGCAGCAGAGCAGCCCGGTCTGGTACTACGAGGAGGGGCTCATCAAAAACCAGGTGAGGGCCGGCCCCTGCGCGGGGCGGGGGGCAGGCCTAGCAACTTGGAGGGGACGTGGGGGGGTGTCGCCAGCCCTCGATTGCCCGGTCGCAGGCTGCTTGAGATGGGCCCAAAGCAGAACCCAGCTCCCCACCCCTCGTCGTGGGTTCGGTCCCTGCTGACGGCCAGGAGGTATTTCCTTTCTCTCCCCCACCCCTGGGAGCAGGAGGGATGTCTGGGGGTGGGCCCCCTGGATCACTGCTCCCCAGGGGAGTGTGTTGGCTCTGGCCAGGCAGGGCTCAGTTTTGGGGGTTACTCCCTGGCCTGTGACACTGGGGGCAGAGAGCAGCTTGTGCCACCAGCCACAGGCTCCCCCAGCACCCATATCCCTCTGCATCCCCCCCCCCCGGCAGTTGGTACTGGCCATTGCCGGCCCCTGCCTGGGCCGGGGGCACGGGAGGCAGGACAGGGGCTGACGCTTTGGCGGTGGCTGGTTTCAGGCTGCCCCCACCATGAGCCTGCAGGTGATTGGGCAGGCCGGGAAAGGCGCCAAGGTGGTGCTGTGGGCAGAGAGCCGAGTTCCCCGCCAGGCCTGGAGAATCGATTCGTTCGGGCGGATCTGGAGCCAGATGTTCGAGGGCATGATCCTGGATGTGAAAGGTGAGCCCGGGGCCTGCCCACCCCTGATCTCACAGGTTCAGCGGCCCTGTCGTGATCATGAGGTTTAGCCAGCAGTCTGGGAACTAAGGGGTTAACCTTACCTAAGTCAGGTAGAGTCAGCCAATAGGAATGTAGGTAGGAATTTCAAACGGGGACAAAGGAATGTTGGGTTTCTCCCTCCTTTGTCCTGAGCGGGTTTTTTTTTTTTTTTTAAGGAAAAGAGAAAGAACCTTTATTATCACCACAATATTCCTGTTGCAAGCGCAATGGAAACGTCACAAAGGAATATACCATGGAGGGACACCCACCATGGGCCGGGAGCGTAGTTAGAGAGGAGAGCAGGGCGGCCCTAGACTAGCTGCCAGCAACTGGCGCCCGAGGCGACCCATGAAATCGGCGCCCCCGCCTCTGAACCCCTCAATGATACTGCGCCACCATTTGGCGCCACATTGAACTTGGTGCCCTAAGCGACCGTCTAGTTCGCCTGTATGGACGGGCCCCCCGATGCAGAGCAAACCCCTTTGAAATGCACAGACACCCGATCCCCTTTCCCAACCCAGAAAACAATAAAACCGAACGGATTGATCTCAACTTTGCCCTACTTACAGCTAGTGAAGAGTCTGTTCTTGGAGGGAGACATTGTGTCTGACTCCCTGAGTAGCTGGAGAGAAAAACCGCTGGGACAAAGGAGGAGAAACCCAACACCCCTTTGTCCCAGTTTGAAATTCCTATTGGCTGAATGTACCTGACTTAGGTAAGGTTAACCCCTTAGTTCCCAGGCTGCTGGCTAACCCTCTTGATCATGACAGGTCCCCTCAGACCAAACCCCAAAACCTCCGGGCTTTGGCCGTGCCTGCCGAGGCTGCAGCTGGGGGAAGGGAGGGGAGGGGAGGCAGGGCAGAGACCGCCCTGCCCAGACGGTACATGAGTCCCTCTCTTCTCCGGATCCCCTCCCACTGGGGAGAGATCATTTGACTGCTGTGAAAGCTTTTGTGAAATGGTTTCTCCAAAGGGGAGAGCAGGGGAGGGTGTGAACAGGGGAAAGCCCTGGGCTTTTAACCCCCCCCCCCCCGGAGACTGGTCAGAGAGGAGGCTGCACGGCCTAGCGGCAGAACCCAGGGGGCAAAACAAGGGTCCTGAGCTACGGGAGGGGCAGCCTCCCCGCTCTGTAAATAGGGACCAGATGCACGGAGGCGGAGCTGGGAGACTGGCAGGTCGGTGGGGGACAGGGGCAGGGGAGAGGGAGGGGAAAGACTGGAGGGATTTTCTCTATCAGACTGTCCCCTCTCTGTGCAGGGGGCCGATCGTACGACCGAGACCACGCCGTCCTCTGGGACGTGGCCGAGGAACGGCCCACGCAGATCTGGGACATACAAGTGCTCTAAGTGCCTGTGGGCACTGCCCCCAGCTCCCTCCGTGGCCTTCCTGGCCAGGGGCTCCTCAGGGCCCCCCGCCCGCCCGCCAAGGGGGCCAAGGGCCTTTCCGAGTCCCCCCGTGGGAACGAGAGCCAATCGCCCGGACGTGCCATGCGGTGCCCCGGGGCCCGTGGGCCGTGCAATAGGGCGCCCTCTGGTGTCCAGAGTGGCAATTTCAGGCTGGCTTCTGGGGCTGAGGCTCCCGAAGAACTCTATGAACATGAATGAATTCAGTGTCCCCCCCTCCCCCCCGCCGTATGGGGTTGGTATCTCCCGGGTTGCATTGGGGCAGCTGACTTGTGCTGCGGTGAAATGTCCCCCCCACCCCCGTCCGGGCTGTGCGTCCCGCCGCCTGCCTTCGCTCTCCCCCCAGCAGGGGTGTGCGCCCGGAGAGGAGCTCCCCCGTCAAAGGGGGCTGGGGGCCCAGGAAGCACCGTGCTGGCCCCGTTCAGTCGTCCCGGCCGCCCCTTGAATGGCTCTGCTGTGGGGAGGGACGAGGCTGCTGCCCTGCGCTTGCCTAGCTGCTGTCTCTGAGGGCGCCTCCCCTCGGGTGCGTCACGCCGCAGAACCCCGCAGCAAAGCTCCCTTCACCCCCCCCCCACGGAGAAGCAGCTTCCAGCAGCTGCTCTGCCATCGGCACCTAAACCTGCACCTTGCACCTGAGCGCCGGCCCCTCCCTGGCCACCGCCAGGCTCTCCGGCCGCTGTGACGCCCGTACGGACTGGGCCAGCCTGGCTGCGGCGCCGCTTGCGCCCTGCAAACGCCCCCTCTCGCCTCCACGCACCTTGTCCAGGCCACACAAAGGCCTAGGAGAGACCAGCGGGGTACAGCCCCGCAGGGACAGCAGAGAGCCGGGCTGCGGCGCGGCGGCGGGGGAGGGACTTTTCCACCTTCGATTCCGATGAGCATGTAAAGTTTCACTCGCTCTCTAACAGTGATGCCGGTACCTAGCCGTGTCGGGTGCTCTTCGTCAGTAGAACGCAAAGCACTTTATAAAGGAGGTAAAAGCGGCTTTATTCCCATTTTCCTTTCCGATCGGAAACAGAGCGAACACGGGGGAGGTGAAAACAGCCCCGCAGGCCCAGGGGGAAGTGGGCCCAGCCTCCGTGGAGAGGGGCCGGTTTCTTCCGAGCGCAGTGCATGCTTGTTGAGCTAATACACAAATGCTCCTCCTTGGATCAGAGCACTGAACGAAAGCAGCAGCTTTTAAGACAGTTTGGGGTAGACAAACCCTCGCCTGCCCTGTGTGATGGTACGAATGCAGGATTCTCTCCGGCCCCAGCCCACCCCACCGGAGAGCCAGACCCACTGTTGGCGCTGGCGCTCCGGGCTGCTCCGCCTTTGCACCCAGATCTGAATTTGGAGGCTGAGTTCTGCTCTGCCTAGCGCACTTTTCCTGAGCACCCCCCAGCTAAGCTCTTGCAGGGCAGGTCTGAGTTCCGCCTCGCGCCCGCCTAACTCAGCCGTGTGCGATTTTTAAACCGACTCCGTGCGAAGCCGGAGCGACACTCGTTTCATTTTAACCAGGCTTTTTCCGGCCGTTTCTAATCCCAGCTGGAGGTGAGGCACAGGGCTCGTGGCTGCTGCTCTCCCTCTGGGCCCCTAGAGGCCACTCTCGGCTCACTGCGCATCTTGTGCAGTGATAGAGATGGAGCCGTGTTAGTCTGGAGCAGCTGAAACAAAAACCAGGACTAGGCAGCACTTTGAAGACTAACAAGATGGTTTATTAGGTGATGAGCTTTCGAGGGCCAGACCCACTTGCCCACCAAAGCTCATCACCTAATAAACCATCTTGTTAGGGTTATGTAGCACTTTAAAGACTGGTTTTTGTTTCATCTTGTGCAGGGTTGCTGTGGGGCTGGAGGGGGCTGGTTCACAGCCCAGGGCGCCCCGTGGAGCCGGGAGTTTCCGTTCTTAGCGGTGACTTTGCCCCCGCTGGAGGCCATAGAGCCAAGCACCCAAAGGGGCTGGATAATTTGGTGGCCAGTGTTAGCACCTCAGCTGCGTGAGTTTGGCAAGATGCAAGCAAACCTCATGGTCCAGGGCAGGTGTTGGGGTCAGGAAGGAATCTCCCCCAGCCAGGGTACCTGGCTTGGCGCATTGTCCCTGTTCAGTCCCTGCATGGAGCCGGATCAAGAGGCCAATGACCTTGTCTGATGTGCAGCTGGCCCCTCCGCTGGTGTAAATCCACATCGCCCAGTGCCGTGGATTCACACCCGTGGAAGCCTGGCCCTAAGTCTGAGGCCCGTGACTGGCCATGAGCCCAGCGCCACGCTGAACCCCAGACGCCCTTCACATCCCTGGGATGAGGCGCTAAACGCCCACGTCCCTGCAGACGGGTGGCCCCATTTTGCAGGAGCTGAGACTCTCGGCTGCCTAATATGCTACACCGGGGGTGGGGGGGGCCACACACAAGTGAGAAGCAAAATGAGACGCCCCTGCCTGAGAAGGGGGGAGACCCTCCCCACCTTCCCCTCGCGCACCAGAGCCGGGGGGGGGGGGGGGCAGGCTGGTAGCTTGTGTGCTCCAGCCCTGTGGCTGGGGGGCTGCAGCGCCGACGCAGGCTCCCCAGTGCTGAGCCTCGGGGGCCGGATCCAGGCAGGCCGAGGCTGCATCCACCCCCAGGCCTGAGGTCCCCGCCCTGTGCTACCGGCTCGGCTCTAAGGAGCATGGGCCAAGGTTTCGCTGAGCCTGGTGGCTTAGCCCGGGGCTAACGCTGGAGCTGGAGCGAGCTGCGACTGAGTCTAGTGGGTGGGAACTCGGCAGCTGGTGTGAGGGGCCCGGCCCGTCCTCTGCACCCAGCTGCCGGGTGCGTGAGGGGGCCTCTAGTAACGACTCGCCGTCCGCAGACCCCGGAGGCCTCAGCCTGACAGGAGGACCCGGCAGCTCGAGAGCAGCTTGCGGGGCCTTAGGGGCGGGGATCCTGGCCTCCTTGCGCCCCCAGACTCTCTGCCGCGCCACGGGGCGGGGGGGTGACTTGACACGTCCGTGGTCGGGGTGAGATAAAGTTGCCTGTGGTGAAAGCATCGCCCCGCCCTGCCCCCGCCGCCCACCCTGGGACCAGAGCACCGTTGTCGCCCTTTGTCACAAGGAAACCCAGCCTAGGCTTGCGGCCTGCGGCCAGCGCCCCGTGCGGCATCTGTTCCCCCTGCCCCCGCGCGCACTCGCTGCATAGGAAGTGGCATGTTTAGGCGGGCCGGGGCTGCCTGCGCAAACGCACGAGGAGCCCCCTGCGCCCCACGGCTGCTGGAAAGCCAGCTCTGACCCGTCCTCCCAGGCGGGGGCTTGGAGCTGGGTTTGTTCCTGGCCCGCCCGGAGCAGGCAGTGCCCCAGTCCACGGCTCTGCAATCCAGGCCGGGATTTAGGGCTGGTTTACGCACGACCCTACTGCTTCACCTAAACCAGTGGGGCTCAACCTTTTTTGTAAAGTGCCCCTTTAAAAAAAAGCACAAGGACCCCTTTTTCAAACAAACAAAAAGTCCCCCCAGTACCTCCAGTTTTCAGACAGAAGATTTTTTTCTACCATTGCAACACATTTGTTTAAACAACTTACTCATAGGTGGGCGGGCGATGACATTTTTGGGTGTAAAAAGTACAAAAATAATAAAACGCTGTAAAATTCAAACAAAAATTCAGTTTTCTCCAAATTTCAGCTGTGTTGACGGACCCCCCAGACTCCTCAAGGAGTCGTACTGGTTGAGAAACACTGATCTAAACCCCTTGAAAAGCTCCCTTTTGGCTACAGGAGACGGGGCGGGGCGCTGGTTCCCAAAAGCTTTGTGTTTCACCTGGGTGGCTGAACTCGGACCGTGTGCACTCGGGGGGGGGGCCTCACTCTGGCTTAGCGCACACCGATTAGGCAGCCATTGGCCGTTAAACCGAAGCAAGCCACTCCTAAGCCGCTTTAACAGGTACACATGGCTGTGGATGGGAGCTGCTGGACTAACCATTAGGCAGGGTTGCCTCACAGATTAAAGCCCGGGCCTTGGACGTAAGCGCTGGGGAGCGTCCGTGGGGTGCAAGTTGTGCATAAACCCGCTTTGTGTGTTTCCTTAGCCCACTGGCCTAACGGCCCGTCCCCCTCCCAGCTGCGCTGCTCTCGAAAAGTTCCTTTTGCCATGTTCTCTTGCGAGGGGCGCCAGCGTGTGCGCCCAGGCCCGTTCACAGGCGCGATTCGTAGCCCTGTCTAGTGGAATGAGCACAGGCCCGGTGCAGATCATGGAGCCCTGGTGTGGATCAGCGAAGGGCCAGGTGTAAGGAACCTGCTGCGCTCAGCTCCATGCTGGTGTGTGGGGCCGTAGCAGGGCCGTCTGGGTTTAACTAGCTCGGGTTTTACACCGATTTGAATCGGACAGGCGCCAGGTTACGGGTGGATACGGCTTAGCCTGGCTGGCTCTGCACGGTCCAGAGGGGACTGATGTGAGGCCACACCTGTCCCTGCTGGAACGTCACTGAGCCCAGAGCGCGCTCGGGGGCATCTCTGGCCCCGGGGCCCTAGAGCGACGCTTTTCAGACTTACCCCGGCTACACACGCTCCTGTCGGGGGCAGGCGAGGCAAATGCTCCAATGCAGGCGAGATCGTTTATTTGGTAAGATCTGGCAATGGAAGCCCAGGAAGGCGACGACTCTCTGAGGGATGGGAGAGGCTACGCTATTTGGAAAGGGGAGCGAGACCCGCTGGCCTAGGGGAACTGGGCTCCGCTACACCCAAGGGAGGCGCACACGGGCAGTAAGGAAGCTTGGCTCCCGGTTTATTAGGTCGAGCCGGCTACCCGGGAGCAGGGAGCCGGAAGCCGCCAAAGCATCAGAAATGGTTTTACAGGCCAGGGCTCACTGCCCGCTGCAGATTAGCGCCACACACGCAAGCGCGGGCGAACCCCCCTCGCTGCGTCTCATCTCTGCTCCGCGGGCAGGTCCAGGCCACACAGAGCCGGTTAGTCATTCAGCGGCCAGACAGGGTCCAACCAGAGGTTCATCCAGCCCGGTGCCCCGGAGGGAGGGAACAGAGCAGGGAATCATCACGGGATCCGTCATCCCTTGTCGCCCACTCCCAGCTTGTGGCAAACGCAGCCTAGGACGTCCTGGCCCACCTGGCTAATAGCCCCTGATGGACGCGTCCTGCATGGATCCCGCTCTTCCGTGAGCCGGGCAGGCTGCTCCGCAGGAGGCTGTGCCTGCCGGGATCCCCTTGCTGCTGGAGGCGGAACGGCCCTGGTGGGAACCCAGGGGAGGAGCCGGGGGCTGAGGAGAGACGGGTGCAGTGGGTGTGTTGTGGGAACACTTCAGCTGGTGCAGGTTACAGTGGCTGGGCTCTGTGGATTGGCAGGCAGCGGCAGGGCTCCCGGGAGGAGAGGCTGAGATGGTGGCAGAATTGGCATCTCCCCGGGGAGCCGGGCGGGGGGGCTCATTTTGCTCGGAGGAAGTAAATTGCTGCCAGGGCCAGCGCCAGCAGGAGAGACGCGGGGACACAGCAAGGCGTGCCCAGGCTCACGGTTTGCTTGGTTATGGGCGTCGACTGCACAGTAGTTGTATCCTGGAAGAGCAACCGGAAAGGTTATTGGAAGGGGGTGGCGCTGCGCGATTCCCAGGCAGCCGCATCCTGAGGAGCTGCCAGGACCTTCCCCCTTCGCGCCAAGGTGGGAGCCGGCATTGGCCGCAATGGCCCCTGTGAGCCCGTATCTGCCCCTCCAGCGCCTGGCGCGTCACAGGAAGGGACAAAGGACCTGAATGAGCCTGAGCAGTAGCGCGATGCCGCCAGGGCTGGGGGAGCGCTCCTTCCTGACCCACCGGGCCAGCAGCTTCCGCCCTGAAGCATGAGGACTGTTTATCCTCAGCCGGCATCTCTTGTCCATGGTCAGAGCAGCATCCGTCCCATTTCAAACGCCAAACCCCACGGGAGGGCAAAGCATCTGGCCCCGCCGAGAGGGACGGGAGTTTTAAATGGCAGGTGTTAGGAGCAGGCGGTGCCCCTGGGGGTGGCAGGCGGCAAAATGGGGAGGGGGGGTAGGATGGCAAGTGACTCAGGCAACACTGGCCCAACCTGGGGACTCACAGGGCCCCTGGCCAAGCTCTGGCAGATGAAATTCAGCACAGACTGATGGGAGTCAGCGCGCTTTGAAAGGGACAGCTTCAGACGCGGGGCTCTCCCTAACCGTGCAGGACAAAACCCTGGAGCCTCGCTGGGCCAGCCCCAGAGACAGCTGCAAGTCCCACGAAGCCACCCAAAAACCCCAGACCGCCCCCAGAAGGGCAAAGAATGAAACAGCCGACAATAGTACGAGACCAGGCCTGACGGGGTCAGCGGAGCACCCGCGGCCGGAGCGTGCCAGGTGGCTCACCTGGGGACAGAGCAGGTCCCGAGTCCGGAGGCACAAGCCACTGAGACGGCCGGAGAGCCTCCCTTCCCGGGAGGGGAGGTGGAACTTGGGACTGTTTTGTTCACAGATGCAGGGCACCGGCAAAGGGGATCAATGTGGGGTAGCAGGGGTCCCCTCCCTCGCAGGGCGCTGTCAGATAACCCAGGTCCGAGGCCTCGCACAGACAAATGGTTATTTGCACCCGGCCTAGCGCAAGGGGCAGAGCATTTAGCAGGACAGGTAACAAATCCCATCGAAGTGTGAGGGCGGAGGGAGAGAAATTCGGCTGTAAATAAAACGTCTTTTTAAAACGCCTGGGGGGAGAGGGGCAGGGAGAGCCTGGTGTGAAAACCGGACTGAATTAGATGACAGCCAAAGCTAGATTAGAAAGAGGCAATAAAATGGGATGACAGAGGCAGAGAGAGCCAGGTCAGTTGCCCCAGAACCCAGTCCCATGTAGCTGATTTGGGCTCAGCTGCCCCAGCCGTGGGGCCAGTGGAATCTGGTCTCCACCCAGACCGTTAGGGCTGGTCCTACCTTTTTCTGTGCGGTGACAGCTGCCAGACTCATCAGGAGAAGAGCGGTGAAAAGCAGGACAGTCTTCATGGTAAAGCTCAGTGACTGAGATGCTACTTGTGCAAGGAAGCGTCGTCTTCTGCCTGCCCTAGCACACAAGCAGAAGCTCTAAGTGTGCCTGTAGCAGAGCATCTGCCAATCAAACCTTGCAAGCTCCCTGCCACGCCTAGACACTGCTAGCACTTGGGCGGCTGTTCAGCATGGCTTTGCTGACACTATGCTCATCATACCACTGATCACCCCCTCCCCCCCCATCCAGCCCCTACCCCAACACAACAGCAAACCAGACAGCTGCACTGGTAAAACCACAGCCTCTCTGTATGGGCAATTCTCCAACCCCGACCGAAACGAGCCAGGGGTTTTGATGCCAGGGGGCTGAGGCGGACAGATTGTAAACTGCACATCTGGACTGGCGGTTAATGGAGTTGGTTCCTGGGGAGGTGGTGATGCTGTGTATGGGGGGGAGGATTGTGAGGGGTTGTGGCATCACAACGGGCTTGGGTTGACTCTCTTGAAGCTGCCGGAAGGGGTTGCAGGAGAGTTTGGCAGCTGGGGTGGGAGTTCTGCAAGGACCCCCGATCACAGGCCAGCTTGTCAGTCTTCTCGTCTCCCTCCATTCCAGGAAGTGCTTGGTCCCCAAAGCACAGGGCCACCTGGGGCTCACACCCTGGAGAGGACGGGGTGGATCTGTACTTTGCCTTGGTTCCCCCGCTCCCGTGCTCAAGTTTTTCTAGAAACCTCCAAACAATCGTAATCGGAGTTTTCACCGAAAGCCATAAAGCAGCCTGGGCTCACTGGGATGTGTGCAAACTTGAGCCAAACTTTCTGCTCTCTTGGCCTGCATGCTGGGTTTGGTAACAAGCCCTCTTCTTCTGCAACAGAAAACTAGAAATAGATTCAACTGCAAAATTCCGATCTAGCTGGCAAGTCCACAACGCTCAGAGGTTCTTTGATCAGGGCCGAGGCCCCTCTCTCTTCAAAACTTTTACAGCTCTACTTTGAAGCCAGCTGATGGTGACAAGCATTTCCTAACTCCCGAATGTGGACAGTTGTACTGAGAAACGGATGCTAGCAAGATGCTAGATTAGATTAGATATCGCACAGTAACATTTCCTTGTAACCTTCAGCGGCAACTACGCAAATCCAGTGAGCTTCCCTGGAGTTTTCACCCGTTTTATACTCCCTTGACTTCAGTGAAGTTACTCCCGATTCACACCGGTGTCAGTAGAATTAGGCCAGCCTCTTCTGTGCCTTTTTAAGGCAGCTTGAAAAAAGCAATTGGCCAAAATATTCCAGACGCAGGGATAAAATAGGCCCATTTATGTGGGATTTCTTTGTGCGTATGAAACATATCAGTGTCTGGAAAGAGAAAGGAGTAAAAGGCAACATCTGAAAGAAACAGAAATGGGAGACTTTGCTGTAGCTATTTTAGATCTCCTTTTTTGGCTAATTTCAGTAAGCAGAAGTGTAGAGATGAAAGTCTGTTGGGGACAGTTCTCAGCCCATGAGAGGCGCGAGTGTGGTAATCTAAAGCTCTTAGCACAAAATCAGCAGGTCAAGTAGGTAAGATTCCTAGCTATTGTCAATCGGCATGGCACCATCGACAGAGCTTGGCCCAATAAAAGATGGGCGAGAAGGGTTCCCCAGAAACAGCATGATGACGACCCAACAGCCACCTTGGATATTTAAAAATCTTTTGTTGATAGAGTTTTTGTAAATGGTACAGCGGATCCGAGAAAACAGGAAGAAAGAAGTGGTCAGAAAAACAAAGTGAGAGAAGGGAAGGAACCATGAAATGACAACTAGAAAGTCTGTTTGCAGCTGAGCGTGGGAGTGCAAAAGTGTTGACAACACCCGGCATAATCAGTTCACAAAGCTGAACACAGCCGTGGGATTTTAAGTTCATCTGTTCTCCACAGGCACGAGTCTGGCGACGCTGCTTACTGGAATGCAGAGCGCCTCATGGAGCAATGTGACTCCAGGTGCTGAGGCTTTAAAATCCCAAAACCATGAGCCTCCCAAGTACACTGCAAGGGCGAGCCAGCCTGAACCCTGCGGTTCGAGTACAGGCCTAGCCCAGAGGGGAGCTGGGCTCTGCCGTGTGCCATTTCCTGGGGCAAGTCGCTTCCCCTCTCAGTGCCCGACTATAGAGGGGGGACTGTTGTTTCCCTGCCACTGTGTGTCGGGATGGGGACACACTGGCCCCATTAACAAGGGGGTTATGCCTCATCCATCCTCTTATATCCCATCGGGGGATCCCTCAGGGACTGCTCCTTTAATGGGAGGCGGGGTTAAGGCCTCCTAGCACTTGATCTGTCCCCAGAGGCCAGGGATTCCCTCAGGCTTCATCCCTTTAGGCAGATATAATAATATGTAGTGGGGGGAGGGGCAGTGGATGGGTAGGTGCAATGGGCTCTTTGGGGAAGGCAGCTAGTGGGACACATGCAGTGGGGGGGCAGTAATATGGGGGGGCAGTTGGAGGGAGAAGTGATCCCAGTGGAGGTGAATGTGGAGATCGGGGGGGCAGTGGTGGGAAGAAGGGGTGCCAGAGCTGGGGGCTGCACGCATGGGGTCCTTGCTTCAGGGACTGTCACCGTCTGTTCAGTAACTCACACCCCCTTTGCATTTTATACAGAGCCAGTAGCAAGGCAGGTGGATGGTTTTCCGCTGATGTGCAGCACTGGTTTTGCATGGGAAGTTGCGCCTAGTTGTAACCAGGGCAACCGCTGCAGACAAGATGGTGGAGCATAGAGCCCAAGAGACCCTTCCAAACGTGGGGATATGTCTGGGGCTGAGAGAGAGGAGGAATCGCTCTTTTGTTGGTCTGGAAGTATGTGCATTAGGGAAATGCACAACAGAGGGACTCCTCTCCTGGGGAACAAGGCAACACAAGCTGGAGCAGTGGAAGAACCTTCTCTCGTCTTGCATGCCTCCCCTCTGCGCAGGCTTGGCAGAATTTGATTTGTATTTTTTGTATAATTTGGACAAATATCAAATTTATTTGAAAGTATCTTTCCATATTAGCCTCATTAGCACCGGCACTACAATTGACAGGTACTCCCCCCTTTTTCTGTTATACATTTTGAGAGTCCTCCCTTTTCTCTCCACTCGGCAACCCCCGAGACTTTGACTCTATTTCAGTGTTCATGGTTGTGGAAAATGGTTGGGGGCTGTTCAGACCAAGAATTTAATTACTGTTGACATTGAGTAGAACAGTCATTAAAACTCACATTGTCCACATCATGCCAGACTATTCAAAGTCAACCTTCCGAAGGCAAAGAATAAGTTCTCGGGCAGTAGGGGGACAGAGTTATCCTTCTTGCCAGGCATGTCTGTGGAGCAGTTACTGATGTCTGTTACTGATGATGTTTACCAATGATGCTTACCGATGGCAGTTACCAATGGAGGTTACCGATGGCGGTTACTGATGATAGTTACCATTGTCGATTACCAATGGCAGTTACCAATGACGGTTACCAATGTCGGTTACCAATGGCAGTTACCAATGTCGGTTACCAATGGCAGTTACTGGTGGCAGTTACCAATGTCGGTTACCGATGACAATTACCGATGTCGGTTACTGATGTCGGTTACCAATGACAGTTACCGATGGCGGTTACCGATGACGGTTACCGATGTTGGTTACCGATGACAGTTACTGATGGCAGTTACCGATGTCGGTTACCGATGACAGTTACCGATGGTGGTTACCGATGACAGTTACCGATGACGGTTACCGATGACAGTTACCGATGGCGGTTACCGATGGCGGTTACCGATGGCGGTTACTGATGGCAGTTACCGATGTCTGTTACCAATGACAGTTACCGATGTCGGTTACCGATGGCAGTTACCAATGTTGGTTACTGATGACAGTTACGATGGCAGTTACCGATGTCGGTTACCGATGGCGGTTACCGATGGCAGTTACTGATGGCAGTTACCGATGTCTGTTACCGATGACAGTTACCGATGTCGGTTACCGATGGCGGTTACCGATGGCGGTTACCGATGACAGTTACCGATGGCAGTTACCGATGTCGGTTACCGATGGCGGTTACCGATGACGGTTACCGATGGCGGTTACCGATGGCGGTTACCGATGGCGGTTACCGATGTCGGTTACCGATGGCAGTTACCGATGTCGGTTACCGATGTCGGTTACCGATGGCAGTTACCGATGATTTGGGGCTCTGGGACGGCAGGAAGACCCCTGTGCAGAGCAGGCAGTGGCGCCTCGGGGCTATCGGCCGTGCCTGCCCTGCGAGTGCTGGGGGGGAGGGCTGAGCTGGGGGGGTTACCCCTCCCTCCCCCTTGGGGGTCCCCACAGCTACTGCCCGTTAGGGGGAGCCCCGAGCCCCGCCTTGTCCCACCAAGGGCCCGGGAAGGTCGGGGGGGCGGATGGGGAAAGGTCAGAGAGAGAGAGAGAGAGAGAGAGAGAGAAAACCGAGCGCGTTGCATGCTGGGACTGGTAGTCTTTTCAGAAGGGGTCGAGCCACGTGACCTTAAACGAGCCAATCAGCTCGCCCGGCCGTCACCGGGGCAACCGCGGCAAACAAAATGGCGTCGCCTGGGTCGAGCCCGCCGGGGGGAGGGTGAGTCCGTTACTAGCCCGAGGCGGGCTGCGGCGCGTCCCTCCCGCCCGTGGGGGCAGCGAGCCACAGACCCCCCCGGCCGGGCCCGTCGGCTTGCGCCGTGAGGCCTTGTGACGTCACTGCGGGGTGCCGGGGGGTCACCGCTGTGCCTGGGGAGTACCTGGGGGGGGTCACTGCCTTGCATGGGGGTGCCTGGGGGGGTCACCACTGTGCTGGGGAGTACCTGGGGGGGTCACTGCCTTGCATGGGGAGTACCTGGGGGGGTCACCACTGTGCTGGGGAGTACCTGGGGGGGGTCACTGCCTTGCATGGGGGTACCTGGGGGGGGGGTCACTGCCTTGCATGGGGGGTACCTGAGGGGGTCACTGCCTTGCATGGGGGTACCTGGGGGGTCACTGCCTTGCATGGGGGTACCTGGGGGGGTCACTGCCTTGCATGGGGGTGCCTGGGGGGTCACTGCCTTGCATGGGGGTACCTGGGGGGGTCACTGCCTTGCATGGGGGGTACCTGAGGGGGTCACTGCCTTGCATGGGGGGCATTGTGGGGGTCACTGCTGTGCCTGGGGTGCTTTTGGCTGTCGCTGTGTTTCCAGGCTGGGGCGGGGATGTCAGCGCAGGGCGGCGGGAGGCCTCCTGTCGCACTGTGGGCGTTTGCGATGTCATTGCGCTTGCGTGCCGGAGTGGGGTGATGTCGTAGGGTGATGGCAGAAGGTCGTGAGTTTGTCCCGCCAGAGCAGCCCGAGGGAAGCGGCAGACTTTGTCTGAGGGCCGTGGGACCCGTCCTCGTTTTCTGTATTTTCAGTGACAGACTAACCCCCTGAGACTTTCTGGCATGAAATGGTGCAGACTGTGGTCACCCTCCTTTTTCCCCTGGAGGCTGCCGCCTGTGTGGAGACCACAGGGCCCAGAATGAAATACCTGAGCGTTGTTTCTATGGGCCTGTCTACTCAGCAGAGACAAACCTGCTGCTAGCCCATGCCATCTGACTTGGGCTCCTGGGGCTCGGGCTGTGGGGCTGTTTCATGGCTGAGAAGATTTCTGGGCTTGGGCTGCAGGACCCTGCATGGTGGGAGGATCCCAGAGCTTTGGCTCCAGCCTCAGCTCCGAAGTCTACCCAGCCAAGCCTCATGAGCTCTGTATGACATGCTAAACTCCTTGGTCTGCTCAACCACCCTGCTCTGAAGGAAACCGCTAAGTGTGTGGTGATAAAATACACCCTGGAGCCGTCTGCTTTTCAACGTGCCCCTCAGTCTTCTCTCCCAAGGCACTTCACTCTGTGTCATCCCGCCGCCTGGCATTGTAACACTGTCTTTGTTCCCTAGGATCTAGAGCTGTCTAAGGTATAACCATGAGTTCTCCTCTTTCCTCCCTGGGAAAGCACCGCAGAGTCCCACTGCAGCTACAGAGTCCAGGGTAAATGAGACATGAGGGCTCTTTCTGCTTTAAGATTTGTGGCCACCCTTGCTTAGTTGTGCAGTTTTGATCCCAGCTGCTTTTGTCCTCACGCTATACGAGGGTTCTTCTTTGGTCTTGATCTTTCAATATTCTGGGTCCCATTGAAGTAAGTACAAGGTAACGACAGTCAGTACCACTCTGGAGTCACTCCGCACCTTGCAGAATTGAGCCCTAAAATCCAGAATTGTGCCATCCTGATTCCAGCTGTGAGCCCTGATTCCACGGTGAGGCCCTAAGTGATCCAGAGCAGTCTCTGCAGTTACGATAGCAAGAATTACCCGGGGCTCTTGGTTCTATGGCCTTGAGGCACAAGCTGGTCCCCAGTTGAGGCCAGAAAGACTATTGCACAATTCTGCGTAGCAACAGTTGGCCGAGTTTGTTGTTTGTCTTCTTTTCACTTTTTCCTTATATGAAGTAGCTTCCAGTGATCTTAATTACTGTTAAGCAACTCCAAATATGTTGTTTGTGTGTGAGCTCACTCATCACAGACAGCAAAGTGGGGGCTTGTTTGATTTATCTGTGTGGTGAACTGGGGAGAAAGTAGAGGTGGATGTATTTCAAGATTATTTTTTATGTAATTTACAAGTCTCTGATACCTAAAACCAATTATGCAGCAGCTAATTAATCGGTCTGCTGTTTGTTTTCTGTATTCCCTATTCTTACATGCAGGAAAAGGACTCTCTCGTTTAAACTGAGTGCCCACAATGGTAAGTAAGGCCTCTCTCTTTCCTTTATGTGTTTTGCATTTAAGTGTTATGTGCTTAGTTCTTTTCTTGTCCTTGATTTCTCTCTCCTTCCCGCATGTGTCAGAAATCAGCTTAGTAAGAGCTAGTTTTCCCAATCCCAGGATTTGTTAGAACATGCAGACTCTCTCAAATGCTTTACAATTCCAAAGCTAGCTGCTTCCCTCATTCTTCCCACACTTGGCACACCAATCCCTCTCATTAACGTTAACAAAATTACAAGTAACATAAATAAGATTTTTAAAATCAATATGATATGAGAGAGAACTAGAACAGTTTTGTCTTTGAAAAACATTAAGCTTTCTAGTTCTCTCTTTTTGCACCGCTGTCTTGTGGCTTTGCTACATGGACTCTGGATGGGTTTGCAAGGCCACAAACACTAATCCTGGCTGCCGTCTCTTTTTTTCTGAAACAAATTCAGTTCCACTGCTCTCCCCTCTCACCCCCAGCAAAAGCTGCTGGAACCTAGCGCCATGGTCTCTGTCTCCCAGTACAGTTTTGTGTTTGATCTTTGTCTGTTTAGAGTGGACCCTCCTCACAGCGTGGACTGTATTATCTTTTGAGTACTGTACTCTCTCTCTATGCTTCGTAATCATCGCTTTGGAAGTCTTTGGGTGGACGAATGGGACCATGTCACACTTCGTACCCCACCCTCTCCTTCCCTAAAGATACATCCCTGCCAATGTTCTCTCTAATCTTTTCCACCCCTGTGCGGGATACTTTTTATGTGAACCAAGGCCTAGGAGTGGGCACTCTGCTACTCAGCTGTGCAGCACTGGAATCGCCCTTGAGCAGCTGCACAAACACACTGCCCCGGGAACACTGACCCCAGCATGCTCTTCAGAAGAGCTTGGTGAGGCTTCATCTAGCAAGTGACCCCGGCCCTGCCTCTCATGCTTTCTTTGCCTCTTGGATTCACAGAGGATGAAGCTATGCTGCTGAATGACATCCTGTCTCCTCGAACACAGATTCCGGCGCAAGCCGTTTCCCCTTCCTGCTCAAAGGGAACGGCAACAAAAGCAAGTACCCAGGGTAACGTCTCTGACAGGCCGTTGGCCAGATACAGCGCTTGCCTCAGGGACACCCCTGCCTCTGCTAGCCATCTAGACTCAGCCCCCAGGCCTGGAACTTTCGTGGTCCACAGCGGGCGCTTCATTAGTGAATCCAGCCACAGAGTCTGGTGCTCGTCTTGCATCCCTGAACGCTTACACAGCGTGCCCGTTAGTAATCCAGGGATGCATCCGCAATCTCTGCAGCAAGGTCCCTGTCTGCCTAGCATCCAGTTATGCTGTGCGATGACCAGGCCAGGGTTCCTGCACCGTGCCTCAGCCCAGCTCATATTGTACTGGATGATCAAAAGGGTTCCCCTTGGTCAAATGAAGCCTGTAATTCTGTAAGTGCTTTTTTGGATGATGTGTTGCACTTGTGCTTGCAGGGGCAGCTCCGACTGACATGGAGCTCATGTCCTCCATGATGCAAAAAATTGCTTTGTTGGAACAAAAAGTAAAGAGCCAAGCACAAGAACTCCAGCTGAAGGTAAAAATGCCCGTCTCTGTGGAGCCTCATTTGAGAGCCATGAGAGCAGTTCCGGCTCTGCTAGCCAGAGCCATGATCACACTGAGTCTGGAATTAAACAAGTATCAGAGGGGTCGCCGTGTTAGTCTGGATCTGCAAAAGCAACAAGGAGTCCTGTAGCACCGTATAGACTAACCGATGTATTGGATTTGCATAAGCTTTTGTGGGCAAAGACCCACTTCATCAGATGCATGCAGTGGAAATTTCCAGAGGCAGGTATAAATATGCAGGCCAGAATCTGGCTAGAGATAATGAGACAAACCTTGGTGCCAGCTCTGCCCACATATCTACACCAGTGACACCATCACAGGACCTAACCAATCAGCCACACCATCACTGGCTCATTCACCTGCACATCTACCAATGTAATATACGCCATCATGTGCCAGCAATGCCCCTCTGCTATATACATCGGCCAAACTGGACAGTCCCTACGCAAAAGAATAAATGGACACAAATCAGGTATTAGGAATGGCAATATACAAAAACCTGTAGGAGAACACTTCAGTCTTCCTGGACACACAATAGCAAATTAAAAGGTAGCCATCCTGCAGCAAAAAAACTTCAGGACCAGACTTCAGAGAGAAACTGCTGATCTGCAAAAGCGACGAGGAGTCCTGTGGCACCTTATAGACTAACTGAAGTGTAGGAGCATAAGCTTTCATGGGCAAAGACCCACTTCGTCAGATGCATGTAGACTGCATGTAGAACTGCTGATCTGCAAATTTGACTCCATCAGCTCAGGATTAAACAAAGACTGTGAATGGCTAGCCAATTACAAAAGCACTTTCTCCTCTCTTGGTGTTCACACCTTCAGATCAGCTGCTAGAAGTGGGCCTCATCCTCTCTGATTGAATTAACCTCCTTATCTCTAGCCTGATTCTTGCCTGCATATTTATACCTGCCTCTGGATATTTCCACTACATGCATCTGACGAAGTGGGTCTTTGCCCACGAAAGCTTATGCTCCAATACATCAGTTAGTCTATAAGGTGCCACCGGACTCCTCGCCGCTTTTGGAATTAAACAGTGTCACTGGTCTGGAGACAAGGCTTGGATCTTACTAATGACAGAACCTGCTCACTAGACAGGCCCAGCTGCTGGCACCACATGGCTGTTAGGGGTGGTGTGGCTGGGGACAGTCCCTGCAGTGCTGAGGCTGCAATGAGACTAGTTACAAATGAGCCCCAACCAATGTTCCCCCTAATCTTTTCCATCCACGTGCAGAATAATTGTTGTCTGTGCACTGAGGCATGTGCAAATGTGCACCACCAACAGAAACAAAACCTAGCTGTGGGTGCTCTGCTAATCAGCTGGGCAGCATGTGAACCTCTCCTGAGCGGCTGCACAAGCACCCAGCTTCCAGGAAGCACTGGCCCTAACACCTAGGGTGTGTCTAGACTACATGCCTCCTTCGACGGAGGCATGTAAATTAGCCAGATCGGAAGAGGGAAATGAAGCCGCGATTAAAATAATCGCGGCTTCATTTAAATTTAAATGGCTGCCCCGATCTGCCGATCAGCTGTTTGTCGGCAGATCGGGGGAGTCTGGACGCGATGCCCCGACAAAGAAGCCTTTCTTCATCGACACAGGTAAACCTGGTTTCACGAGGCTTACCTGTGTCGATGAAGAAAGGCTTTGTCGGGGCATCGCGTCCAGACTCCCCCGATCTGCCGACAAACAGCTGATCGGCAGATCGGGGCAGCCATTTAAATTTAAATGAAGCCGCGATTATTTTAATCGCGGCTTCATTTCCCTCTTCCGATCTGGCTAATCTACATGCCTCCGTCGAAGGAGGCATGTAGTCTAGACACACCCCTAGTGTCATTGGGTCGTCTACTTTGGATCTTTTTCTTCCTTCCGTTTCACATGTTCGAGTTCAGAAGGCCAGAGTCTCCCTGATGCAGACACGTCTGATGGAAACGGGGACGGCTAGGACCCTCTAAATGTTTAGGGCAAGTCATGTTTCCAGTAGCTAGACAATCAGGGCTCTCTCCAGATTTGCCAGGCGCTCGTTACCGGCTTCGCTTTTAGCTGCTCCCGGGAGGGTGGGGACTGGCAAGAGAGCACGGGCACAAGCTGCATAACTGGACAGTGGGTGAAATGGGAGAGAGGAGCTATCCTGGATCGCTGCTCCCCAGCTCAAGCAGGTAGAGAGGTGACTTGGTCCCTAGCCTGCTCCTGGGACTGTGCAGGTTGGTGCTGTCCCCTTACTCAGGGCTTGTGGTAACTGCACAGTTCAGCCTGGTGTGAGTCTGGGCCAGGTCAAACCCTTTCTAGACTTTATCTGGGTATAGTTAATCGGCCTGGCTTCTGGAGCAGGGTGGCTACGTCAGTCGGGCTGTGAGATCCTCCGTGGAAAGGCACCAAGTGGATTCATGACTTTGCCTTTGTTCTTGGGCCTGCAGACTAGAAAGGCTGCTGAACTTGAGAAGCAGGTGAAGGCCCTTCAGAAAAGGAATGGTACGTTGTTCTGGCCACCTCGTCCTGGGTGTGGCTTCCGTGCCCTGATCCTGCTGCTGGGGACCTCAGCACAGCCCTTTCCTGTGGGAAGCCCAGTTCCAGGAGCTGTGAATGATGCAATCTCTCGCTGCTTCACTTGGCAGCAGGTTTCAGTTCATGCACACGTCTACCTGCTGCAGAGGTTGAGGCAGCTGCTCTCTTTCACTGTGGTAATGCTTTCCCACAAGTCAGAGCCCAAGCAGAAGTTGGTCACAGAACCGTGTGGTGTTCAGAAGAAATGAAACCAGGGTTCAGATTTGAAGTGACTGAAGAAAGGAACGGGCCTTTCCCTGGGTTAAAAAATCAAAAAGGGCCCCTCTTGGCGATGGTTTACTGAGGGTCTCCACGGGCTCCCACGGCCAAGTTTTTTCCTTGCCCCACATGTGATCTAATGCCAAATGTGATCCAGCCTGGAGTGAATCTCTTCCTAGAGTTGACTCCCCTCATGACGATCCCTGGGAATTCAGTGGTTCCCTCGCGCTGAGCCCAGACACGGTGGGTGGGGTAGGTGCCTAAACTCCAGCTGTGGGTACCTGCATTTGGGAGTTAGGCGCCCAGATCCCTGTTTTAGTTCCATTGTGATTCACAACAGCCCTGCTGAACCTGCAGGTACCTAAACTCACTAGGCACCTACATTTTTCTGAGTCAAATTTCCCGAAGCATCTGTGTTCCTGCCTCTGGGCATGTGCACTGCTGCCTCCGGGAGTAGGGAACATCCCCCTTGCCTCCCACAGGCAGGGTTTATCTCGCCCATCATGTGTTCAGTCTCTCCTGCACAGCAGAGTGGATCCAATTCACCGGCTGCTGTCTTCTGAGGAGGTTCCTAGCTCCACGCTGGGCCGGGCGAGTCACTCCTGCAGCATCTCTGCAAACAGCGCCATTTACATGTCAGCTCATTCTGTGCAGCGCATTGCCCAGAAATACCAGCCAAATGTTTTTCATCCGTCCCCGTCATTTGGGAGGTGATCCCGGCTGACCTGTCAGCGGGCAAAGAGTTCTGGCCCACTTCTGTGCCTGGCGACTCCTGGTGCAGTTCTTCTGCACAGGGTGCCGAGAGTCCCTGCGCTGCCTGACCCTGCCTAGCTCAGCTCTTGTCTGAAGCTTTTTATAGCAAAAATCAAACCCCTCCGGTCTCTTTCTTCTGCAGATTCCCCCGAGTCAAGCAGGACTGAGGAACTGGAAGCGATGTGTCGTCAGCTGCAGAGTCGGGTTTGGGAAATGGAGGTGAGCTCTTCTTTCTGTGCGTACCTGTTCAGTTCTTCCTAAGCTTCCAGAAGGGCCTAGTGTCCGTGTATCTTGTCAGCCATTCCATGGCACCCAGAGCAGGGGTTTTCAAACGACGGGGCGCGACCAGGACCGGGGGGTGGGATGTCGGGCGCTGGGGCTCGGTGCTGCAGGGGAATCAGGTGAGCAGTGGGGGGTTCTAAGGCAGCACCCTGCTGTCCTGACACCACAAACTGTGCTGTGCCCTAGAAGCAGCTGGCAACAGGCCCGGCTCCTAGGTGTGGGGAGGAGAGCACAGAGGGCTCCATGCACTGCCCCTGCCCTTAGCAGTGGCTCCACACTCCTGTGGGCTGGGAACCTGCTGCCAGCTGCTTCTGGGGGCAGCGTGGTCTGCAGTGCCAGGAGAGGCAAGAAGCTGCCTTAGCCTCCCCGTTGCACCATTGCCCGGGAGCCGCTCACTATAAGCCCCCCGCCTCAAAGCTGCAGCTTCCTCCTACCCCCCAAAGCTCTCATCCTCAGCCCTGCTCTAGAGCAGCCCACACTCTAGTCAAATCATGGTGGGTCGTGGGAATCAACTAATTTCTTCAACGGGGTCACGAGAAAAAAAAGTTTGAAAATTGCTGGGCTAGAGCATGTCTTCCAGAACGGCCTCTAGTCTGGCGCTGAGGACTTCAGGAAGCGGAGAATCCCTCGTGCTGGTGAGCTGTGCTCACGTGTGATAGGCCCTCGTCAGTAGCCTGTGACCAGGACTGCGGTGCGGGGAGTGAAGAGCTGGGTATCCAGATGGCAGCGCGGGGAACATGATTGACGCTGCTGCTGCTTTGCGTTTTACCCCAAGGCTGCTCTGCTGTTATCCCCATTTTAAAGAGTGGAAAGCTGGGTCCCGGAGAGGTTAAGCTGCTGCCCAAGCCCAGAGTCAGTGGCTCTTGATAATGTTCAGCTGTTTGATATGGAACCTCGACAATTGATCATTGTCTTCGGTCACCTGGTGCTGGCCACTGTGGGCAGACAGGCTACTGGGCTAGATGGACCTTTGGTCTGACCCAGTACGGCCGTTCTTATGTTCTTATGACACTTTCCACTATCGTGCAAAATTGGTATCTGACCGACCCGGCCTGGTGATTGGAGCAGGGAACTGGGAGTCAGGACTTCTGGGTTCTCCCCGCAGTGCTGCCACTGACTTCACTGGGTGGCCCAGAACAAGTTTCCTAACCTCTCTGTTGTTGTTTTCCAGGGTGTAAAATACGAGTAGCTGTCCTTAACTTAATTGATTTGGGGGCTTAATAAATGAATCTTTGCGATGTACTCTGAGGCCCTTGGGAGAAAGGGGCTAAGTAAATATAGCTCGTTGCTGACACCTGGCTAGATTGCTTGCGTTTTTAATAGCTCTTCTACACAGACACTTAGCTGCCCCCTTTTGATCTGAAGAGCTCTGTTTCTGTTTCAATTCCTCCTTTTGCTATTCCAAGTTAACTGGCTGACTCGGTAGAAGTGAAGTCTTTGCAGTGATCGGTATCGTGATAGACTGAGTACTGAACGATGGATCATTGTGAATCAATTCAGGCAATTTTTGGATTCCAGGAAATGCTGCTCTTCCTGCTCAGTGTGTTTTCTCCCCTCCCCCACCCCCCATCCTGTGACAGGGTCAAACCTGTTCAAGGCGACACACATTTTACAGCTCCCATTCCTAGCCTTTTAGAGTTCCATAGTCCCCCAGGCTAGTTCATCCTCTTCTCCCCTTCCCATGCAGCAGTTTCTGAATGATTATGGATTGATTTGGGTTGGAGAGAGGCATGAACAGCTGGAAGAGTTGAAATCATTGACGAAGCAGGAAAATCAATCATCAAGGAGCCTCTGGAAACCAGGTAAAGCAGAAATGCCCTTTGCTGAGGCACACAGCCTGCCCCTCATGGGGTGTTTAAAAGGCCTAATATTCTCCAGATTGGAAAATCAGTCGTTCATGGCATGATAGGCCTCGGTAGCTCCTCTTGAACTGCTCCATTGGGGCCAGCCTTGTGCCGAGATCTTAGCCTGAGGGGACTCATGCAGTTCATAGAATCCTAGGGCTGGAAGAGACCTCAGGAGTCATCAAGTCCAGTCCCCTGCCCAAGGCAGGACCAACAAAACTCAATCAAGCCAGCCAGGGCTTTGTCACGCCGAGACTTAAACACCTCGAGGGATGGAGATTCCACCCCTCCCTAGGAACCTGTCCCAGCGCTTCGCCACCCTCGCAGTTCTTGCTGTTGACATGGCATCGTAGATGGGGCTGACCCGGGAAGAGGCACCGTTCCACCTCAAGTGCCTGGTCCAAAAGCCGGTTTAAGTCACGTGTTTGACTTGTTAGTTTGTTTTTACAGGTACACGTACGTGACCTTTCCATTCCCTTTAGTCATGTCTCTGGACATAAGGGAGGAGACTGTTCAAAGGCCCGAATGGGAGATAAGCCCCCAAGCCCCTTTGGAAGCCTCCTCTCTGTTCTCTGTAGATCAGGCTTTCCCTGTATTGCCCTCCCAGTGTGCTTCAGCTCAGACCCGCAGAGCCCTCTTCTAGGCTCAGGGCTGAGGGGACCTTGGTGTCAGTGGTGTCCCCCGGGCTCTCTGTTGGGAAGGGGCCTGTTAGGAATGACAGCTTGTGAGCACTGAACCCCCAAATCAACCTCCTGGCCTTTAGGGAAAGACAAACAGCTGTAGGGTGGAATTTCCCAAAGCTCGTGAGTGCCGGGCAGGCACAGGTACCTTGCAAATTGGCAGGCCTGGAAAATCCTATCTGTAAATGACAAGCCATGGACCCTGGGGGAGGATTTTGTGTGGTCAGAGCCCAGGTTGGAAGCAGTTTATTGTAAGGGTAAAGATACCCAGTACAAATCCGAACAGCTTGGTGTGGGGATGAAAGGGCCGACAGCCCAGGGTGCAGGTTAGAACCCTGCACGTTTACATCCAGGGGTATCCGCATCTGTGAATATCTGCAGTTCTTTTTTGCGGATGTGGATACAAAATGTTGTATCTGTGCAGGATAAGTCCTGCAGATTGTCAGTTGCGAACATCCTTCCCTGTTATGATTTCCTCATGGTGATCCTGGGGCCCACACCCTGGAAACCAGGTAAAGCAGAAGTGCCCTTTGCTGAGGCACACAGCCTGCCCCTCATGGGGTGTTTAAAAGGCCTAACGTTCTCCAGATTGGAAAATCAGATCGTAGGGATTTATTAACCCGTCGAGTTCATGGCATGATAGGCCTCGGTAACTCCTCTTGAACTGCTCCATTGGGGCCAGCCTTGTGCCGAGGTCTTAGCCTGGAGGGGACTAACCCCAGCCCATTTCAGCAGAAAGGAGACTTGCAGCTCCAGGAACATGTTAGTAACTGCATATATTTCATAAATCCCATTTCTTCTGGGCCAGCTGTCGGGAGGGAAATCTGCAGAAGCAGCCTCCATACCTTGAGTGACTGGAGCCTAATTCCTGTCTCAGCTAACACAGGCATAAAAATCAGGCCCTCTCCGTATGTATTCATTGCATTGCATTGCTTTGCCCTAGTGCCCGACCTCATCAAAATGCAGGACAATGTAGCACTTTAAAGACTAACAAGATGGTCTATTAGGTGATGAGCTTTCGTGGGCCAGACCCACTTCCTCAGATCAAATAGTGGAAGAAAATAGTCACAACCATATATACCAAAGGATACAATTAAAAAATGGAACACATATGAAAAGGACAAATCACATTTCAGAATCCCCATCCTCCTCCTGTTCTGAAATGTGATTTGTCCTTTTCATATGTGTTCCATTTTTTAATTGTATCCTTTGGTATATATGGCTGTGACTATTTTCTTCCACTATTTGATCTGAGGAAGTGGGTCTGGCCCACGAAAGCTCATCACCTAATAAACCATCTTGTTAGTCTTTAAAGTGCTACATTGTCCTGGTTTTGTTTCAGCTGCACTAGACTAACACGGCTCCATTTCTATCACTATTCTGACCTCATCAAAACACACTCCTGTTCCATTCCTCCACCAGCCGCATGAGCAGGTTTGCTGAGAGCCCGTTACCCTGTGGTGAATGCTGTCGTGTTTAGGTGGCCTCCTGAGAAAGGGTTGGAGAGCATGAGAATATACTTGCGACTTGCAGCAGCCGTCACCTTCAAAGAGCTATGAAAAACACCAGCTAATTAATGTTTGCAACCCTTTGGAGGAGGCAAGGGTGCCGGGCTCTGCCTAGCCGTGGGTGTCCAGCACAAAGCATTGTGCTCAGCTGCGTGTCGGTTCCCTTGGCTGTTTCTGACTGATTCATTTACAAAGTTTGTTTCCTCTTGTTACTTTTTGATAGATCCTCTAAAGGGGGGGGGGAGGGAATAGCAGAACTGGAAGTATCAAAGGCCTCTCCTGGCCGATATCTCTGCACTGACTTCCTCTCGTGCTCGACTGTTGCTGCTCACCTCTCCCGCTCCGTCCCCTCAAGCACCCAAATGATCTCCTCGCCAGTAATTCGCCAGCAGGAGTCCTTGAGCAATACTGGTACTGCCTGGCGCCACCTTGCGCTTTCGATTGAGCAGGTCTTAACTGGGGAGGGAAGTGACTAGTTGACTATCCAGTAAGCAAAAGCTTATCAGATAGTTGACACACTAGTCGACTTGTTGCTCCCCCCCCCCCCTTGCTGCCTCTATCAGAAAGAGGCAGCAAGGGGGGGAGAAGGAGGGAGTGCTGGGCGGAACTGGCTTAAAAGCCAGTTCCCCCCAGCTCCAGGTCTGTGGAGGGGGCAGGGCGCAGCAGCGGGGCCAGGGGGCCAGGGCGCAGCAGCGGGGCCAGGGCGCAGCAGCGGGGCCAGGGGGCCAGGGCGCAGCAGCGGGGCCACGGGGCCAGGGCACAGCAGCGGGGCCAGGGCGCAGCAGCGGGGCCAGGGGGCCAGGGCGCAGCAGCGGGGCCAGGGGGCCAGGGCGCAGCAGTGGTGTTCCACATTTGAAAAGTACAGGAGTCCCTGCTGGGGCTCTTGAACGTTTCAAAGCGGAAAGGCAGCATGGAGCCTGGGGCCAGTTTCAATCTTTGAAATACACAAGAGCCCCTGCTGGAGCCCTGCGGGCCCTTGCTACATTTCAAAGGGGAAGCGCCCTTATCGATTAATCGAATAGTCGAGGGAAATTCCCTCGCCTATTCGATTAGTTGATTAATTTTAACACCCTGGCTACGTCTACACTGGCATGAATTTCCGAAAATGCTTTCATCAGAAAAGCGCGTCTAGATTGGCAGGATGCTTTTCCGCAAAAGCACATTTTGCGGAAAAGCGTCCATGGCCAATCTAGACGCAGTTTTCCACAAAAAAGCCCAGATCGCCTTTTTCCACGGTCGGGGCTTTTTTGCGGAAAACAGTACTGTGCTGTCTACACTGGCCATTTTGCGCAAAAGTCTTTCGGAAAAAGACTTTTGCCCAAATGGGAGCAGCATAGTTTTTCCGGAAAAGCACTGATGATTTTACATGAGATCGTCAGTGCTTTTTCGGAAATTCAAGCGGCCAGTGTAGACAGCTGGCACGTTTTTCCGGAAAAGCAGATGATTTTCTGGAAAAACTTGCCAGTCTAGACACAGCCCCTGGGTCTTAACTAGACCTGCTAAATCGAACGCCAGAAGATTGATCTCTGGCTTGGCAAGTGGAGAGGTGGCCATCAGCTGGTATCCCATCTGCTCACTCCTGGGGCCTATGCCGAAGTTACTTGCTAGCCTAACCTAGGTTGCAAGCTCTTTGGGCCAGGTGCCACTCCTCCCGGTTTGTATTGTACAGAGCCAAGCACACAATAACCATAAAAACGACCAGGGCCCCAAGGAGTGTGAGCTGTGGTGCTGGCAAGCTGAGGCAGCTGCCTAAGTTGGTAACAAGGGGCCTGAGTGTTGGCTCTGGCGCGCTGTGTGCCTGGCAGCGCGGATGCAAACACTGCCAGTCTGAGGTTCACTCCCCAAGACGGAACTGCAAAGTGGAGGCAGATGGGAGCCAGGCCCGAAGTGGTAGGGTGGAGCAGGGAAACACGTGGGTTCAAAACTCCTGTCTGCAGGCGCCTCCCTCTCAAGAACTCTGCTTTCCCGGCTGCAGGCAACGCAACCGTGCCCAAGTACCGGATCGATCTGGATTTAATTTTGGAAAACCTGAAGGAGTTAAATGTGCTGGCTGGGGAAGGCGTGTCTCGGATCGAGTATACTGCGGGGGGTGCCAGACTGAGGCAGCCAGAAGCGGTGTCCCTCACTTTTTATCAGAATGGGATAGTCATGTTCAATGGACCCTTCCGGGCGTATGAGGAGCCGTCCACGCAGGTATGGACCAATTCATGGAGGCTGTCGGGTGGCTGCCCTCCGATAGCTGCCTCTGCAAAGGCTGAGGCTTGTGGGGGCTCCCCTGTGGGTTGGTGAGGAACGAAGGCTGCAAGTCTCTTTGTAGGTCTCCTGGTCTGATGCAGGTGGAATGTATCGGCCGCGAGGGAACTATGGAGTCTGGGGCCTGGGTTTTAAGCGTTCGTGCTTTGTTTCAGCAATGCCTTCAGGATCTCATGGACGGCTATTTTCCCTCCGAGCTACAGGCACGCTACCCGGAGGGCGTTCCTTTTCAGGTACGCAATGCAAAGCCCCTGCTGTCTTCCTGTGAGGAGACTATGCAACTGCGGCGCTGTCACTGTTTGCAGTTTCTCAACAGGAAATGAAGTTGGGTGTGTATGTGCCTAGCCCACATGCAGCTAGACTTTGGAGGTGCAGCATGGGAATGCACCTGCTCTAGCCGTTGCCGGAAACGTGGGGGCTTCTGTGTAACAGCTGAGCAGGTTGTCTGCTTCAGTGAACCTTGCCTCAGAGACATCTAGGGCAAAACTGCAGAGCTGTAAAAAGCAGCCAAAGGGAGGCAGCTGTGGGGGACAGTAGACTCCAGATCTTCGACTAGATTAGGCACCCAAATCCCATGGAGCTACGTGTGCCTGGCCCCTCTTGAAAATCTGGCCACTTCCATGTAGGTGCCTAGCTTTAGGCATGCAAGTTTGACACTGTCAGGCTGTGGCTGCGGGGCTAGAGCCTCATGGAGGAATGGGAGACACCCAGGGAGGACGTAGGGTACATCTACACAGGACTCGAACACCTGCAGCTGCTCTGCATCCACTCCCTTGGCTGACAGCAGGGCTCTGGGCCATCCCCCTCGCAAGGTCTTAGAGCCTGGGCCCAGGCCAAGCCCAGCCGTCGGATAGCCTGCAGCTTGAGGCTCATGAGCCACAGGGGGCTCTTGCAGTGTGGGCGGTCTCAGAGTGGCCGTGTGCGTCTTGACAGCCGTGTTCGGCTGAACGGGCGGGGACATCTACTGTCCCCCACAGCTGCCTCCCTTTGGCTGCCTTTGCTTCATTGGGTCCAACGGTCCTGGCTGCGGGTACGTCCCTTCTGTTAGCACAGGGCAAGGCCACGCCTCGGAGCTATTGCAATTTCACATCACCCAGCATCTGAGGGCCAGTTTTCATAGCTGGGAAACCGAGTCAGGGTCCAAGCAGTGCGCTCGTGTGCACGGCTGGAGCGGTGTGATCACTGGATGTGTCATTGAGTGGCTGACTAGGAGGGTCTTAGGCTAGAAGGGACACGGGGGGAGGGGGGCTAAAGGATCCGTAGACAAGTTCCTTCATAGGGGTTTCCATGGTAAAACCGCCCTCGGGGAACTAGCTTATCTCTGTGTTGCTTGTTCTTGTTTTGCTCTTACTGCTTCCCTTCCGTGTGCGCGGTGCAGGGAGAGCTGGGCTCTCTAATGGCAGCTGGCATTCATTGAACAGGTCACTGACAGGAGAGACGTTTTCTTTCGGGAGAGGCAGCTATCTGAGAACTTTCCTGGCCAGGGGCAGGTAGTTGGTCATTCGAGGTCGAGTGAGGTAAAGGAAACCAGTGAGATCCCAGGTGAGTCCTTTGCCATTCCCGCGAATCCCCGGAGAGCCTCTGCTTACCCCACGGGAGAGGGTGACTAAAGCCCATCCGGCTCCTAGCGAGTTGGTCGAGATCTCTGAGTGCCTGGTGACGTGTCTGAGCGAGGGGTGTGTACGTGCGGCGTGCAGCAGCAGCACCATGCCCCTCAGTGTCACGGTGGCCACGGAAGCACGCGGGCCTGAGACTTCAGCCATTCGTCAATTACCATCCCCCAGGCAGTTTTCCCAGACTGTGCATGAAACCCGCCCACGTCCCGCACGAAACCCAGCGCTCACTGTGACAGAGCTCTTGCCAGCATCGCCCACGGGAGGCCTTGATGAGAGCGGTGGGGGCTTTCCAACACCCCTTGTTCCATTGCAGTGGACCTTCCCCGCCCCCCCAGATGCCAGCCTCCTCTTTTCCATCCCTGCTATGTAACAGCACCCCTCCAAGCGGGGGGGAGACACGTGATCTAGGACCAGCCCAGCTTCTGAATTCCAGAAATCTCATGCCAAAAATCCCTCTCGTAGACTGAGAATAACCCTGCTCTGGCTAGAGCTTGCAAGCTCTGGTCCCTCGTGGCGTTGTAGAGTGGCAGTAATACCTGACGATCCAGGCATGTGCATTTCCCATCAGCTGTTGAATCGTATCCTATTATTTATTAGCTCTGAAGAGCAGCCTCTCTGCTGTGGAATTTGGATCACATGCCTTAATGGTGATTTCTAACAGCCCTTTCCCAAAAGTAGGGGTGTGGCAGTGGACACGGTTAAACGTCACACACAAGGCCCCGCCCAGAAGCAGCAGCATGAGGGGGGAAAGCAGGCAGGAGCAGCAGGCTTTTAAGTCAGCTCCCCACATGCACCGGCTCCCATGGAGCCGCCCTCTCCCCCCTGTGTAAATGTGTAACTGTTGAAAATGTCAGCAGCGCCACGTGGACCAAGACCCAGAGTCCTGTACGTCCCGACCGGTCCATAGTATAATTCTGATGAGCCCCAAAAGTGGAAAATTCTAGTATTAGTACAAGTGCTTGGTTTGATGCGATACAGACGGGGACCCTCCCCCCCCCAACCCTGTAACTCTCCCCTCCTCTCTCGGGGCAGGTCCCAAGCTCTCACTGGAGCAGTTTCTGAACAAACTTCCTAAATGCTTGGTCCAGAAGGGACACGTGATTGACGTCCGAGGGCCAATCAAAGAAACGCTGCAGGTATGACAGAGCCTTGCACACGCTGAGCCATTGCTGGGTGAGACTCACATTTAGGTCAATCTAGCAACACCTCTAAGGGTATGAAAAGCACCTCTGAGCTCATGCAGATCTAACACCCACGACCGTGCTGAACTTCAACATTTACTCCCCATTTTGCTGCAAGGGGAGCAAGTACTTTCCTTTGAGAAGTTAAATGATGAGAATTAAACTCTTTGTGCCCATACTGAACATTAGAAGGATGTAGACCAATCTAGTTGTATTGGGCCTGTCTTCTTGGATTAAAATGGCTACTAATTGATTAGTTTATACTTTAAAGTGCTACCAGACTATTTGTTGTTTTTTAAAACCAACAAAACATGTAGATGGTATTCTGGGCTGTGCCCACGAAAGCTCATGATACCATCTACATGGTTTGTTATTCTCTAAAGTGTTACCAGACTGTTTTGTTGGTTTTTTAAGTTTATCCCAAGTAATTACAGACCGACTTGGCTACCCCCCAAAGCTTTTGATTAGTTTATGTAGGAGTTGTTAGATTAGAAGAAGCCCCAGTCCAGATCAGGACCAATCCAGGCAGATTTTTTAAAATAAAAATTGTGTAATTTGGTACAGAGTTTGAAAGCTGTGTTTGTTATCCACTGGAGAAACCTGCCTGCTGCGGTGCAAGGTTTTGTGATGCTAGTTGAGGCTGAAGAAGGGGGCTGATCCAATGGTTTGGGGGTAGCCTGCTACATGGAAGCCTGGCTTCAGGTTCCTGCATACAGACTTCCTGTGCGAGCTTGGACAACTCACTCAGGGCCCGATATTTAAAGGTGTTCAGACACCTGAGGATGTGGCGAAGGGCTGAGGCCCTCCTGGAAATCCTGATACATTCCCGCCTGCATCTTTAGGTGCCTAAATTCCTTTAAAATCATCCCATAGTCTCTCCGTGCCTCAGTTCTCCATCTGGACTAGCCCTGCCCTCCCTCACAGGGCTCGGAGGATACATGAG
This sequence comes from Pelodiscus sinensis, assembly GCF_049634645.1. Taxonomy (NCBI): domain Eukaryota; kingdom Metazoa; phylum Chordata; order Testudines; family Trionychidae; genus Pelodiscus; species Pelodiscus sinensis. Next base: position 1,818,534 of record NC_134735.1, on the reverse strand, counting down.
GGGCTCAGAGCCTACAGCAGTGGAGTCTTGGAGAGGATGAACAAGCCAGTGGCCTCTGGAGGACGGGCCGTTCTCCGCCTGTGGCCAGAAAACAGGGGGACCGTCCCCCAGGGATTAATCCAGGAAAGCTGGGCAGATTGTAGCCGATGGTTCCGTTTGGTTTCAGGGCTCTGCTGGGGCACGCAGCAATGAAGTGATCCTGGTGGAGACGCCCATCCTGGGAGCACTGAAGGAGAGGTAACGAGCAGTGGCCCCTTGGTCTCTCCTCTCGGGCCACCAGCCACAGTTCAAGGCAACCGATTGCCCATTTCTGCTGCTTTGTGATGGGCACGGGGCCTGCCAAGGGAAGGAGCGTGCGTGGGTGTAAAACCAAAGCCGCTTCCCTTTCACTGCTTGGTTTCTTGTTGGGAGCTAGCAGGGAGGCCCGGTTTGGTCTCTCCTAGTTTTGGGAGCCCGCTGAGATGTCCATGGTGAACCTGCCATCTTCCTTTGACTCTTTAGCAGGCTTCCCTTCTCCTAGCTAGCCTTGGTGTGAAAGGGGTGTCCACAAGCCAAGCCCCAGGAGTTCGACCCAGCCTGGCTATAAATCCCCCTTGGAATGGGGCAGTGTCCCCAGGGAAGAACTGAGCAGAGGGGGTCGCCATGTCCCCCGTTTTCCAGGCTAGACGAGACCCGAATGTCACCTGGAACCAAGCAGGATTGTGTATTTAGAAAAGCAAAGAGCCCCGCCAGGCAGCCTTGGTCCCTGGCGAAGGCCTGAGAAAGGGCCCCAGCTGGTCTCAGCAAGGGAAAGCAGCCGTGCTGGACCCGCTGGGCGCAGGGCTGTCTTTCCACGGGCAACCCTGGCAACGGTAAGTAGCCACTGTAGGATGTTTTGGCCCACAATCAGTCAGGGTTCAGGGCCCCGCTAAGGGCACGTCTCCACTACAGGGGCAGACCTGTACCGCTGAAGCTGTGCGGCTGTAAGAGTCCTGGGGAGCCACTCCCGTTGGTATAACTAAACCACCCCCGGGAGTGTCCCCAGCCAGGGCTGTTCACCCCAGTGCTTGGCTCTGTGAAGCGCAGGCTCGGCGGGGGTGTTTTTCACACCCCACCCACAATCGCTTTACCAGCAAAGTGCCCCCCTGCCTCTCTTCCCCCACCCTGCACAACAAGCAAGGGGCTCCCAGGGGGCAGCTCTGAGGCTCTGGGCAGGAGCAGCAGGGCAGTGGGGGGAGGAGAAGCTGTAGCGCTGGCACTTGACAACTTCCCAGCCAAACCAGTGAGGACCCCCTGCCCGAGGCTCCGAGATCGACCGGTAGATCCCGATCGACGGGTTGCTGACCACTGCCTTAACTTGTGAAGCTGCGCTCCTCTGCTAGCGCCCCTTTCCCAGGGTGTCTCCTGGTGCTCTGGCCAGCCCAGCCCACTTGGCCCGGCTGCTCAGTCCGTGTCTGTCCGGCAGGTTGAAGGCAGGCAAACAGGCTCCGCCTCCAGCCACCAACATTTCCACTCTCCGGATCAAATCTGAGAGCGGGGAGCAGACCTACATTGTGACAATGCTCTTCACAGAGACCATCGGGGACCTGCGCCAGCACCTCGCCCAGGCTCGGTGGGTACAGCGCTAGGCCGGCGCAGGAGGGAGGGCTGCTGCAAGCCAGCTGAACGCCTCCACCCCCTTGGGCAGGCCACAGTGAAAACTGGGCCAGTGGCGTTTCCAGATCCCTCCTGATCCCTGGACGCAGGGGGCTGGGAGAACTCTGCAGTGTAAGTCCAGCAGGCGCAGGCTCTAGGGATGGGAATAGTTAACGGTGCCTCGCCCTTACCATTCAGGCTTACTGATTGCGACAAGCCAGTGTGGGTTGGAGTATCCCCCCCACAGGGCCCTCTGAGGGCAGGCGCACTCCAGCCTGGCCAGAGCAGCCCTTGTCCTCAGCAAGCCCGGCCAGGTGTGGGCTCCCGCTCGCCCCCTTTAACCGGTGAAACAACATTTAACCAGTTAACTAGTTCAATGGGATGTCACATCCCTAGCAGGATCCCAGGGTCTACGCCTGCTGGGCCCCTCAGCAGCCATTGAGGCTGGTGGGGCTGACGGTGCTCGTCCCCTCCCTGGGGTGCTGAATGTAGCGGGCTCAGGCCAATGGTTTGGGAAATAGGAGATTTGACATGCCAACTCCCGCTGGCCTGCCCGCCCGCTCCCCGCTCCTCCCGCTGGCCTGCCCGCCCGCTCCCCGCTCCTCCCGCTGGCCTGCCCGCCCGCTCCCCGCTCCTCCTGCTGGCCTGCCCGCCCGCTCCCCGCTCCTCCCGCTGGCCTGCCCGCCCGCTCCCCGCTCCTCCCGCTGGCCTGCCCGCCCGCTCCCCGCTCCTCCCGCTGGCCTGCCCGCCCGCTCCCCGCTCCTCCCGCTGGCCTGCCCGCCCACTCCCCGCTCCTCCCGCTGGCCTGCCCGCCCGCTCCCCGCTCCTCCCGCTGGCCTGCCCGCCCGCTCCCCGCTCCTCCCCCTGGCCTGCCCGCCCGCTCCCCGCTCCTCCCGCTGGCCTGCCCGCCCGCTCCCCTCTCCGCCTGCTGGCCTGCCCGCCCGCTCCCCGCTCCTCCCGCTGGCCTGCCCGCCCGCTCCCCGCTCCTCCCGCTGGCCTGCCCGCCCGCTCCCCTCTCCGCCCGCTGGCCTGCCCGCCCGCTCCCCTCTCCGCCCGCTGGCCTGCCTGCCCGCTCCCCGCTCCTCCCGCTGGCCTGCCTGCCCGCTCCCCGCTCCTCCCGCTGGCCTGCCCGCCCGCTCCCTGCTCCCCGCTCCTCTCGCTGGCCTGCCCACCCGCTCCCCGCTCCCCCTGCTCTCCTGCCTGCCCGTTCCCCTCTCCAACCCCTCCCCCCATTGGCCTGCATGGCTGCTCCCCTCTCTCCCTGCTGGGCTGCCCAGCCTATTCCCCTCTTCTCCCGTTGGCCTGCCCACCTGCTCCTCTCTCCGCCTGCATCCAGCAGTAGTACCTGGCGTGTCATGGTTGCTCTGCTCCCCAGGCTCACTCTCCACCACCTTCCCTGGACTATTGTCATGCCCAGCTCCCACTCCCCTTCCCAACTGTCCTTGTTCTCAAGATCCTGGAACCAGGTCTGGCCTATCCAAGGCACCTTTCCCCTCATCCCGGCTCCCTGCCTGGCCTCTGCTCCCTGTGCCTGCTCCTCCCTGCGCTCTCCCCTCTGTAGCTGCTACTCTCTGGACCAGCCTTCTGCGGGCTGGGCTTCGTCTGCGCTGGCTCCAGCCCCAGCCCTCCCAAGTGCTCCATCCTGCTGCCGCTGGCTTATTTGCAGCCTCGCTGTGGAACCCGGCCCACATGTCCTTCTCTTCCTAGGGGTGGGGACGTCCGGCCGTACGAGATCCTCAGCACCTTTCCGCAGCGGGTGTATGCGGACAGCTCCAGGACCCTGCAGCAGTGTGGGCTGGTTCCCAATGCCTCCCTTCTGCTGCGCGAAAAGCTCCCGGCAGCCACCGAGGAAGCGGGCCACCAAGCCGCTCCCAGCCTCAGCTGAGCTCCTGGGCCCGACACACCAAGCAGTTTGCTTTCCTTTCATCAGGGGCGCTGTGCACAGGCCGGGGGGTGCAGCCTCGCCCTTACTGAGAGGGAAGGAGGGTGGGGGCTGTGTTACCTGGCCTGCCACCCCCTGCAGGCAGAGCCAAGGGAGAACCAGCTCCGGAGGGCTGACTCCTCCCTCCACTAGCACTGAGAGGACTCGCCAGGCCTGGATCCACTTGCCCCTGGGGGCCGCCTTGAGAGGCCTCCGCGGGGAGCAGCCAGCCTGTGTAAATGCCAGCCCAGGGCCTTACACCCGGCTGGGTTTCTCTCCGCTTGGGCCGCGGCTGCAGCGAGTTGGGCAGGGGAGTACCTGTGCCCTCCCTGCAAACCCTGGCACCAAGCTCCACGCCCACATCAGGGGGAGCAGAGCTGATCATGATCACGCTGGAGCCTGGGTCCTGAGACCCGCCCCCCTTTGTGGGCTTTCCAAGCAGACTCTAGCCCAGGAGCCTGCTGCAGGCCTGGTCCAGCCCTGGGGCTTTTATCGCAGCGCAGACAGAGCCTTAGAGGAGGGAGTTTACAGGCAAGGCCCAGCCCGGCTGGGTGCCGGTCCCGTTCCCACAGGCCTGGGCTCCCCGTGCTGGGGCTGGAGTCACATCTCGCACTGTGTGCAAACAGGCTCACTATTAAAGTCCATGGGGCTAAACCTGACTGCGTGGAACCCGCCTTGGAATCATTTGCAGCTGAGCCGCTGCAGCAGCCTGAGTGCCACGTTCTGGCTTCCCCACCCTCCTCCGCCCTGCTGCAAGGAAACAAGCGCCAGCTGCTTTCCCGCGGCACGCTCCCCCCCTGCGAGCCCGCGCCGGGGCCCTGTGCCTTGAGTCACTTCGCCGCCGGGCACAGCGGTTCCAGCGCCGAGCAGGGCTCCCGGGGACCACCTGGGACTGGTGTGCACAGGCCCCTGGGGGAAGGGCGGGCCCCAGCGTTAAAGGGCAGAGTCTCTGGGACCGGCTCACACGTAGACCTTTCCCGCCATAACCCGGCTCAATCTCCCACCCGTCCCTGAAAGCCGCCTGCACCGTTCACCGCTCTTTCTGCTGGGCCAGGACGAAGCAGCAGCTGGTTGTTGGCGGAAGGCGCCTTTCCCTCTGTGCACTGCAGCGAGCCTCTAGCAACTTCCCCTTTCCCCTGCTCCCTGTGCGGTTAGTTAGCTCTGCACGGCCTCCTCTAGCCACTTCCCATGGGGTGCTTAGTAAAGCGCCAGCCCTGGGCCAGGCAGGGAAAAGGCAGAAGGATGGCGTCAGCTCATCCCACAGCCAAACCCCCACTGCAGCTCGCCCGGTGCCATCTTGCATACTCCTGCCACCTTGCCCAGCTAGGAAGGGTCCCACGTAACTTTCGCAGCCCAGGCTCACCTAGTGAGGTAGGCGTTTTCCCCCCAGCCGTGCTCCCTGCCACGGGCGTTTGGAGGGGGACTGGGAAAGGCACTCATGGAAGTTTGTTACGCCAGTGCTGGCGTTCTGGATGCCAAGGTCTGTGCGTCAGGCTGCAGCGGGGAGCACAAGGAGCTAAGCTCTGAGCCGGGAAGTCACTGGGAATCGGTAAGTAGGATGCCCAGTCTACCCTCCCAAGGACTAAGCCCCTTAAAAACCCACTCGGGAGACAGCGTGGAAGGCCAGTCACATTTAATAGCATCGCAGAAGACAACAGTGGTCAGAAAGTTGCTTTTTGGCAAGAAAACAAAATGCACTTGGTCCAGGTTGCAAACAGCCGCGCGGAAAGGAAAGAGGAAGGTGGGAGCGTCAGACGTTTGGGAGCAGCCCTGAGAGCTCCGGGGGGAGCTTTCACATCATGTCAGTACAGGAATGTGCTAATGGAACCGGGGGAGCAGACATGCCCTCACCCCCCAGCCTCTCTCGCGGAGTGCTGTGTGCGGAAGGGGTTCAGTTGTGTTGCTCGCCCTACCTCACACTGGCCCATGAGGGTCTCTGTTCCCCATCTTTGTGCAGTGCTTCTGCATTGAGGGTAGACAACTAGCTGCCCGTAGCTGTTTGGTCGGCCTGAAAGAGGAAGTGCAGGCTGCTGTGTTTACAGGGCCCTGGAACTGGTGACCAAATGCAGGCGGGTGCACCCAGCGCCACACCCTTCCCTGCTACAGCCCCAGACGCTCAGGAGAGGGGCCTGTGCTTTCCAACAGCCTCATTTCAGGTGACTTCACGGAGGCATTGGGAGCAAGGCCCGGCCATGTTCCCAGGCCTGGGCAGAGGTATCGGCCGCTTTGGAGCCCTGGGGTGAGGCAGGAAGAATCGCAGGCAGCTGCAAAGAAGAGGGCTTGGTCAGGGGCTGCCCTGCGGCAGGAGCTAGCTCGGCATGGCAGGGACAGCCTAGGAGGAAGGTGATCAGAGGCAGTCGGTTGGGAATGCAGCCATGAAGTCCAGGGTGGGAAAGGAGCGGTCAGGCTAGCTTGAGGAACTCCTGCAGGGTGTTCTGTTCCACAGCCTCCACGAACAGCTCATAGTCCTGCCGGGAGAAAAGGCAACAAGCCGAGCTCAGAGCAGGGCGCAGCCTGGCCCACCCAGCTCAGCGGCACGAACACGAGCGCCGGGAGCAAGACAGTCCCAGCCCCGTTGCCTTTCCCTGCACTCGGGGCGGGTTCCACTCAGCGCGCAGCGGGATCGCTTTCACCCACAGGCCCCGCACACGGGGGCGCGCAGCAGCCAATGCGCTAGGGGCGCTAAACATCGGTCGACTGGACAGTCGAGTCACCTCAGGAATTCGTATCGGTGACTCGACTGTCCTATAGTCCTCGGGGGCAGGGCCGGCAGCCAGTGCGCTCCAGCCCCACTCCCAAGGAGCCCCTGCATCAGAGGCAGCAGCGGGGGGTGCCAGGCAGGAGCTGGTCCACCAGACGCGCCAGTTTAAAACCCAGCTGCCTGACTCCCTGTGCTGCTGCCACTGATACAGGGCGCGGTCTGAGCTCCTGGACCCAGCGTGAGCGGGAAGCGAGCCGGGCTGCCTGCCCACCTACCTCCTAACACCACTTTAAATGCGGAGCCGCAGCGGGGGTAGGTCCTGACTTGTGGCAAGCCAGGGCTGCTGGCCAGCCTGCTAAAACATTTCCTGGGGATGTGCATCGTGCGTAGCAGTACCCTATGCGCTGTGCTCCTCGGTTAATCGAGGGCCCTCTTACGGCCCTACAACGCCCTGGGCTTTGGGGGAGGCGCCAGGCCGGAGCGGCACGCAGAGGGCTCGGTGCTGTTCCCGTGCGCACCAAGCGTCACTGGCCAGGCACCTCGTCCCAGGGCCCCCGCGTGGGAGACGATTTCAGGGCGCTCAGTCAGCGGGTCCTAGCCCATCCCCCGTACCCCGCAGTAGTGGTCTCCGTTGAAGATCTGGGGAGGAATGGCTTTGGGGTTGCCGGAGCGGGTCCTCATCTCCTCCCGCAGCGCGTTGTCCTGGGAGATGTCCACCAGCTCGTACTTGATGTTCTTCCCATCCAGGACCCTGGTCACTTCACTCTGCTGAGACTTAATCTGAAACAGATGGAGAAGGCAGGTCCCTCTGCTCCCTGCGGGGAACTGGCCGCAGCCCGGCTACAGGGTGAGGCGTTTCCGTTGGCAGAGGCACGTTCACGAAGCAGGTGTGTGCAAAATGGCCCGAGGGGCAGGACGTGCCAGGCAGACTGAGTCACGGCCGGCCGGCTCCGACCGACGCCCCGCAGGGAGCAGGATGAGGGGAAGAAACCAGTCACCGCTGGCTAGGAACGCCTGACTCCCAGCCCCGCCCTTGGCAAATTAGTGCAGGGGCTTGGGAGAGGGAGACGCAGCTGAACTGGGGAGAAGTACCCAGCCCCGTGGGGAATCAGTGTGGATAATGGGGGGGAGATCACAGCTGGATGTAGTAGAAGGACCCAGCCCCACAGGGAATCACAGCAGAATATGGGAGAGAGACTCAGCCCCACAGCAAGCTAGAGCGAGCGTACTGTGGGGTGGGATGCATAGTGGGGGGGGAGTAGCGAATAGAGTGGGTTATAGGAAAAGGTTAGGGTATATCCCAGGAGGGTGGGGGGCAGGGTTAGGGGCTGCAGATCACAGGGGGATGTGGGGATTAGGGTAATTTGGGGGGCAGAGGTTGGGTGCAGGATGGAGGGGTCAGGGTAGATCCTGAAGGTGCAGATGGGGGAGGTCAGGGCAGGCCCTGAGGTTGCAGGATTGGGGGGGGGGGGCGGGCAGGCAGATGGGAGTGGGGGCAGGGCAGGTCGGTGCAGACCCTGAGGTTGCAGGATGGGGGGGGGGGAACGGTGCAGGCCCTGGGGGGTACACCTGGGTGTGGGGGTGGGGCAGGTCGGTGCAGGCCCTGGAGGGTGCAGCAGGAGGGTCGGTGCAGGTGCAGGCCCTGGGGGGTGCAGATGGGAGTGGGGGTGGGGCAGGTCGGTGCAGGCCCTGGGGGTCAGGATGGGGGGGCGGGGCAGGTCCTGGGGGTGCAGGATGGGGGGGCGGGGCAGGCCCTGGGGGTCAGGATGGGGGGCGGGGCAGGAGCGCGGGGCCGGCTGCGGGGCAGGGGGGGGGCGCTCACCTCCCGCGAGCCGGTGACCGAGGTGCTGTAGACCCGCAGGCCGGCCATGGTGCTGCGCTCGGGCCCCGCTCGCCGCGCCTGGGAGCGGCCGCCCCGCCCCGCATGTGACTGCGGGGACCAATGGGGCCTGCGGGGGAGGCGGCGGCTGGTTCCCTCCCCCCGCCCCTCCCGCTGCAGGGCTGAGACAAACCGGGGGGGGGGGCTCATCTACCCCCCCGGGCCGGACCCGCCTTGGGAGAGGCCGGGCTCGGACTTACCGGCCGCCCCGGGGGGAGCGGGGCTTGTGCGTCCAGGCTGAGCCCTCCCCGCAACAGCCCCGCGGCCTTAGAGGACCCAGCGCCGGGGGCAGGGCCTCGAACCCTGGGTCCCTTGTCTGGCTCACCCCCCCCCGCCCACGCACCCCGGAGCAGCCTTCGCCTTTTGTAACCCTGGCCCATTGGGTGACTCGACCAGTCACTGCTCTCACCCCCGGCCCGCCAGGCCCTCCCCTTGTCTAGCTGCACAGCCGGTTCTTCCCTTTACAACTCAAGGGCTTTGCACTGGTCCCGATTGGGGGCGTCTAGACTTGCCAGCTGCCTACACCGGCCGCGAGAATGTGCCAAGAACAGGGACGATCTCATGTAAGATCCTCAGGGTTCTCGCGCTAGAACGCTGATGCTCCCGCGCGGGGAAAGCCCTCTCGGGCCAGTGTAGACAGGGACAGGAATTTTTTGTGTAAGAAAACCCTGCTGGTGAAAATGGCCCCCGGAGCTTTCTTACGCAAAACCGCGTCTTGCCAGTCTAGACCCAGCCATTGAGTTTTATCTTCTGGGAGCCAGGCCAGGGCTCCAGTCTCGTTTTGGACCCTCCGCCCCCAGCGTGCTTGCAACCCCTCCATTTGGCATCAGCTGCCAATGCCCTGTGCTCTGCACAGCCTTCATGAAACAGACATGAGCTCCCCTAGGGCACTGCTGCTGCCACAAGGGCTGAGGTGACATGAGGCCAAGGTGGATCCATTACTAAAAGGGAGACAATTTTGCTTGTTTACACCCCCCGCGAGGGCGATACCAGACGCTGCATCTACTTCTGGGAGCCATGTTTTAAAAGGACGTTGAACCATTGGAGTCAAGGGCTGACAAACGCCTTCTACGTGGAACACTGAAGCTGTTTCGCTTCTCCAAACGAACCTTGTAATAAGACTTGATTGTGGGGTGCAGATACCTTCAAAGGGAGAAGACGGCAGGTACCAAAGGGCTTGTTAATTTAGCTGAGAAAGGCAGACCAAGAACCTGACACATTCAAATAAAAACGGTGCCTAACTTTTTGAACAAGTCGGTTAGCCATTGGCGCAAACCCACAGGTGGACTTCTCTTGCTCTTTTCAAATCACCAGGGGACACTATTCTAAAAGCTGGTTAGTACCGGGCTTGGTACTCAGGTAAGTGATGGAACATTTCCTCCAGCGTGTTTTAGACTGAGCTAGTGGTTCCCTCCAAGTCTCCGAAAGTCTTTGACCGGCCCTTCTAATCGACACACAAACCTCGAGCAGGGCTTCCTCCTTCACGTAGGAAACTGGCACAGTCGTTGTTTACAGCAAGATTACAGACATCAAAAGCTGCTCAGGGTGAGGCAGACATGCAGCAAATCCACAGAAATTCATGAAGAAACTTCCCTTCTGTGCAAAAACCACACAAGCCCGTGGGGCTGTTTCAATGTGGGGCTCACCAGCATTCAGCACTCTGCACAGCAGCAGGAAATGTGAGTTAGAATAGCAACTTATCTTACAGTTTCAGAGCCCAAGTGCAGTAGTGAAATGATTGCCTAATAAATATACATCACTGCATTCATGGTGACTTCTCACACTTGGGATTAAGTCTGAGCACAGAAAGATTAAAAAATAAGACCAGCAGCTATTTCTGTGCACAATGTGTAATTGTACAGAAACCGAGGCATTTTGGTGGATGCATATCAAAGTGGTGGCCTGCATCTCTTCAAATACAGAACAGCCAGGCAGGTCCATCTAGCCCAAAGTCCTGCTGACAGTAGCCTATGCCAGGTGCCCCCAGCAGGAATGAACAGAATCAACGGATCCATCCTCTGTCCCCCATTCCCAGACTCTGACAGAGGCTAAGGACAACCTTCCCACCCACCCTGGCTAACAGCCATTGATGGACCTAACCTCCATTGATTTATCTAGCTCTTTTTTAATCCTATTAAATTCCTGGCCTTCACCACGTCCTCTGGCAAGGAGTTCCACAGGTTGACTGCGTTGTGTGAAGTAGTACTTCCTTTTGTTTTAATCCTATCACTGACTACTCAGACAACCATGAAATTCCCCTACCTCAGAAAAATGTTTTCGCTGCCCTCTCTATAGCATTTTTCCATGTAACTTCAGTCTAGCATTAATATCGAAAGTGTTTCTCATATTGATGAGTTCAGTAGAAGTCATCAACATTATTTGCAAGACCCGAAGGCTACGTCTAGACTGGCATGATTGTCCGCAAATGCTTTTAACAGAAAAAAGTTTTCCGTTAAAGCATTTGCGGAAAAGAGCGTCTAGATTGGCACGGATGCTTTTTGCGGAAAAGCGTCCGTGCCAATCTAGACGCGCTTTTGCACAGAAAAGCCCCGATCGCCATTTTCGCAATCGGGGCTTTTTTGTGCAAAACAAATTTGAGCTGTCTACACTGGCGCTTTTGCGCAAAAGGGACTTTTGCCCGAACGGGAACAGCATAGTATTTCCACAAGAAGCACTGATTTCTTACATGAGATCGTCAGTGCTCTTGCAGAAATTCAAGCGGCCAGTGTAGACAGCTGGCAAGTGTTTCCACAAAAGCAGTTGCTTTTGCAGAAACACTTGCCAGTCTAGACACAGCCAAAGAGTTTATGAAAGCAAATGTGTTGTCAGTCTAGATACAAGGCTGTTGGGATAACACACAGCCCTGGGGCCCGTTTTATAGGTGTCTATAAACTTGGTCCCAGTCAGTGATGGATGGTTGGAATTAGACGACTAAGTTACTCCAACAGAGCCACCCTGCTGCTACAGGAACATCCCAGCAGCACTGCGGCCACTAGCTCGCTTAACCTCACTCTGCAAAGCAGACCAAGCCTCTGTCGGACATGGAGAGCGCTGTGCCAACCGACACGGGCAGTGCTATGCCAACGTGGGATGCATCCAGCTAACTCACTCAAAAGCGACGAGGAGTCCTGGAGCACCTTATAGACTAACAGATGTATTGGAGCAAACATTGGAATAAATTGCCCAGGGAGGTTGTGGAATCCCCATCTGTGGAGATATTGAAGAGCAGGTTGGATAAATGTCTCTCAGGGATGGTCTAGACAGTACTGGGTCCTGCGATGAGGGCAGAGGACTGGACTCGATGACTCTCGAGGTCCCTTCCAGTCCTAGTGTTCTATGATAAGATTTCATGGGCAAAGACCCACTTTGTCAGATCATACATCTGATGAAGTGGGTCTTTGCCCACGTAAGCTTACGCTCCAATAATACATCGGTTAGTCTATACGGTGCTACAGGACTCCTTGTCGCTTTTGCAGATCCAGACTACACGGCGACGCCTCTGATACCTAACTCACTCAGTTACTTCGGAGCCAGCTGTGCCCATGTGGGTTGTGTTGTGCAAGGAGTACAGGCCACATCTCCCATACCTGCTGATCGCTAATGAATCGGATCAGCTGCAGCTTCTCTCTTCCTGTTTTTAATTCATCGACAGTCCTAGCTTTGTGCCACTGTTTTACCTGCACTACGGGAACACTGCAGCTGGACTTGGCTGATTTTGACAGGCCTATTGTGTGTTTACTAGCCAGGAAAATAAAGTTAAAATTGGGGTACATGGTGTCAGCCCAGAAATACAGCCCCCACCCGTCTGGGAGTGACACCTTTTAATCTCAAAACAGTAGCAGGGATGTGTCATTTGGGGCAAACCAACATTTTGACACATGCAGTGAGCCACAACCCAGGTCTTTATCAGAGCTGACAGCACCGTGCACCGAAAGGAAGTGTTGGGGGAGGAAGGGGCAGGTCTTAGTACTTGCCAAACCATTGGGGCCTTGCAGAGATGGGGTACGCCGTGATCCAACCTTATTTGGCCAGAGCCAGGCACAGCCCAGCTTCTAGATTAACGACCAGATTCCATTTGCAATCACGTCAGAACAGGCCCCGGAAGCCCCCTCGGGCCTTGTGCTCAGATCACTAAGCTTAGTGGGCACCCCCTCCCCAGATCCCTGTACCCAGTCAAGGAGCAGCACGCGGCAGAGCAACGGGGCCCGGCCTAGTGGGAGGCAGAGGCCGCAAGGCTCAGCATCCTGCTGTAATCACGCGACCATGCTCCCTTCCGGCGGGCCAGCATTCTGGCCTCTTGCCTCACCCCACCTGCGAAGCTCCTGCACACGCGTCTGAGCGCTCAGCGCGCCGGGGGCGGGGCCTGCAGGACGTGAAGAAAACCGCCAGCAGCTGCAGTCAAACTCGGCCCGGCGGGAGGCGCCCTTCCCTGCCCACTTGGAGCTACTTCACGGGCAGCTGGCACGGCCCGACAGACAGTGGGACCCTCTGAATAGCTTTCTGCAACTCCAGCCACAGTGGACGCCTTGTATTAAGTTACCAAGGAGACTTGTTCTGCCCTCGTCTTCCTTCAGAGCCCCACAACCAAGCCTTCAGGGTGAGCCACAGCTTGGATTGGGAACCGCGGCGTGAAGAGTCCCAGGGCTGGCTCCCTCGCTGCACGGCAATGGAACACCCCTGGACTTCAGCAGGGCGCTCTCGCTGCAGGGGGAATGACCCAGGGGAAGCAGCGTACGGGGCCTGATCCCCAAGGCCCAGCGTGGGATGTGGGCTGTTTGCCAAATCCCCCCTCGGCGCCAGCCAGCCAGCCACGGAATTGCTCTGCCCAACAGGACCAAAGCAGCTTTATTTTATAATCAAAACACTCGGAACAAACAACCGCGCAAGACAAACAGTCGTACAAATAGGCCTGCGGGAACGGTACGAGCAGCCACCCGCCGGGGCCAGCTAGTCAAACGCGCCCTGCGCTCGCGGCGAGACTTGCGGGCTCTGGCTGCCCGTCTCTGGGGTGCGCTGTGCAGAGCCCCTGGAGCAGGTGACAACAAGGTGCGCAGAGAACTTCTAAAACAACCGCACGGCTCCCGCAGGCCGGCAACGTGCTACCCGAGCGCCCAGCCGCAGGAAGGAGCCGATGGCCGCTCTCCGCGAGGACAGCGCCCTGCCCGCAAGCCACCCAAATACCGAAGGGGCGGAGTTCAAGGCCGAGACAGTTTGGTACCCGGGACGCTGTGGGGGCAGCTGAGGAGGCGCCATCCCCTCTGCCTGCCTGGTCCCTGTGGGCATCAGTGGAAAGGGGGTCGCTCTGCTGTCAGTCGGGTGCTGAGTGCAGGCTCACAGCGTCTGTCAAACCACGTGGTCAAACAAGCTTTCCAGTCACCCAGCAACGTCCCCCCCAGGGCCTGTCGTGCCCATGGGGTTCCCCACTCGTCTAGGCGACTGGCTTCTCGGCCCCTGTAACGCAGCAAGGGAGCTGGCGGAGGCGGGAAGAGAGAAGCAACGGCCCTCGTCACCCCTCCAGCCATCGCCCCGGGTGCTCCGGGAAGGAGTCACTGCGGCAGGGAGCGCGGCGGCTAACAAGCCACCCGGCGGCAGCATGGGAGCCAGGTGCTTTCCAGAAGCACCACTGTCATGGCCAGATCCCAAAGCCCTGGTGTGGGTTATAGAATGTGAGGAAAGGGCTCCAGGACCAGCATCTCCCCCCCGGGGATCAGCCCCAAAAGGAGGATGCAAACGCTGCCGGTTCAGCAGCTTTTCCTGCTACCCCATGGACTTGGGAGCCTCTGCAGCAGAGTCAACGGGCAGCCAGCGGGGTCCCCATGTGCTCTCCCAGCCAGCTGAAAACACCCAAGTGGAAAAGCATTTCCATTGCGCACTGAGCTCAGAGGGAGCATGTGCCTTCGCTGTGCTCCCAGGGCAGCGGCTCACGCACAGGCCCAAGCAAGCTGGGCTCTAGGCAGCTCCGGAAGTGGAGCGGCGAAGCTGTAAAAGTGCATCGAGAATCCTGAGTAATTACGTGCAGCCCTAGCGCCCCCTGCTGCAGCCTCGCTGCTCCTGTACTGACTCCTGGCTCCCGCAGGCCTGTGCCCGAGCAGCAGCTGCTCCCTGGGGCCGCACTGCAGACCAAGGCGGCTGCAGGGCTGGTGCCTGGCCAGGAAGGGAGCGAAGAGAAAGGACCAGCTCCCCCATCCACCGGGTTGGCAGGAAATTCTCTAGAGGAGCAAGGCACTTCAGCAGCAAGCCCCGTGCTGCTCCGGGGTCTGAACCGCAGCCCACGATCAGATCACCCGGAAGGGGATAAAACCCTAAGGCCTCACCAACAGAAGGGTTTTTACAACCCAGTTAGCACCATCGGTTTCTGGGCTGCTGGCTAATGAGACTTCAGCTGCTCCACCTGCGCGAGGCAGACCTGGCTACCTGAGCGATCGCGCTATTCATCCAGGCCAGGACACACGCAGGCGTCGCGGATGAGCCTGGGATGCTCGGAGTCGGGGGCAATCAGACAAGCGCTACGCCAGTAGCACCGCGTAGGAGCCCACACACACAACTTGTGCGAGCAGGAAGGGCAGAGTAGTTGGCAGGAGCCGGTCTGGATTGCGCCTCACCAGAAAGGCCAGAGGTCATGGCACCCAGGCCAGCTGGAACCCGGGGGTTTCCGTGCTCAGAAGGTGACTGGTAACTCACCCAGCAGACACCTGCCGAAGGCGGCAAAAGCTGATGAACACCAAAGACTGAATAGTTCCAGTTAGCCAATCAGCACTGACTGGTCACGGCACAGGGGTCCCCGATTTCCTGCGGGGGCGGATAGCCTGCATCTCGGAGCCCCGCCGGCGGTGCTAAGGTGCAGGTTAGCTTGTCCCGTGCCGGAGGCGCTAGTTTCAGGGGGTCGGTGGTCGTTTCCAGCGGTTCCGACGCAGGCTGGGGAGCGCGGCTCCATCACTGTGCGATGCAGTTGTCCCCCATATCCTGCGCGTACCTGTCGGATATCGCAGTCCGCAAGTCCTCAACCTCTCGGCGAAGCTGCTTCACCTCCAGCAGTTTCCTCGCGAGCCCGTCTGGGGTCAGCGAGTCGGCCGGCTCCGTAGCGGAAAGCTGCACAGCTGGATGGGGAACGAGCGCACATCAGACACGCTCTGAACACGACACTCCCCCCGCCTCCCCGATGCCGTGACTCTTGCCCCGCGCACTTACAGTGAATGCCCAGGAGCAGGGAGAGGTTGGGATCCTTGCCCTGCGCTCGCTGAGTTACGATGCTGTAGACAGACTGCAAGTCCTGCAGGCAGCCGGCCAGCTCCCCGTGTAGCTCGTGGGCAAGATGGGCCGTCCCAGCGCGCGGCGGCTGGCTCAGCTCCACCTGCCGGAGGCGCTCCTGGAGCGTCAGGTTCTTCTCAATCAGATCCTGGTTCTGCACCGAGAGCTGCACACAGAGGAACACGAGCTACGGCCAGCGAAGTGGCCCGGCTCAGCCGAGAAGCGCCCTGCCTAGAGGCCCCTCGGCCCGGGGCAGGCCCGACGGCCTTTTGCTGCCTTTGCATCGGCGTCCTGGACAGCCGCTGCTCTCCGAGTGCGTGTTCCCAGCCCCGGCGGGAGGGTCCACGGCGCTGGCAGCGCAGATACTTGGCGGTGGCCACATGAACGGGCTCCGGACACCAGCCCAGCTAGACCAGTTTAAACGTCACCGGGCGGGGGGGGGGGGGGGGGGGGGCGTTCGATTTCGCTCAGTTCAATAACCACGTAACTGCACAAAATCTTAGTGTCTACACGATTATTCTACAGTCCCCAGGGCCGGGGCCAGCAGCCAGTGCGCTCCCGGACCCACCCCGTGGTGCTGCCTCTGCGGGGTCCCCTGCGGACGGGGACCGGCAGCAGCGCGGGGGACGTCGGTCTGCCAGAGGCGCCAGTTTAAGAACCAGCTCCCTGCCAGACCGACTCCCACCTGCCGCTGCTGTCTGGTACAGAGGGGCCCAAGTACCCCAGACAGGCGGTGCCGGCATCCCACGGAGCAGCCTCCGTCCACAGCAAGCCCAGACCTGCCATGGACAGAGGCTGCTCCACAGCGGCCGTCCCCGTCCACGGGGCAGCAACGTGGGGGGCGGGGAGGTGGCTCCGTGAAACTGGTGCTCATGGGGAGCTGGCTTTTAAGCCAACTCTCACCTGCCCCCCTCACCCACAGCCAGCAGTGCCGGGGTGGGACAGGCGGCTCCATGGGATCTGGTTCTCAGGGGGAGTTGGCTTAAAAGCCAGTTCCCCATGAACACCGGCTTCAGGGAGCCACCTCCCCGCCCCCCCATGTTGCTGCCTCTCTATCAGAGGCAGCCTCTGTCTGCAGGGAGCTCGGGTCCCCTGCGGACGGGGCCGGCCACTGCAGAGCAGCCTCTGTCCATGGCAGGTCTGGGCAGCCAGTTCCCGCTGCCTCTGACACGGGGGGAGGGGAGGGAGTGCACAGTCGATCGAATTAACCGATAAGGCAGGCCTCTCGGGTAATCGTTTAGACGACTGTGCCCTAACGTCTGTTTTGGGCCTGGCCAGGGTAACACCAGGGCTTTCAAAACAGGCGTCCGCTCCGCTCACAAGGGAAGAAACTAAAACCCAACAGGACAGGAAGCACCTTGTCCCGCTCTCCCTGGCGGCCTCACGCTTAATAGTGTGGAGGCTTCCTCGGGAGGCCTGGGATCCTCCCACAGCCGGACACACCGAGAACGGGGGTCACTGAAGACAGGTGGAAAGAGACAACCCTGTCCCTGGGCTTCCCGGCCGGACTAGGACCCTGCGCTGCGCCTGGGGGCCAAGTCAGTCGCTAGGCCCAGTTAGGGAGAGGAGGCGCCTGGGCAGCCCACAGCGCCAGGGAGCGGAGAGCTGGCCGAGAGGGCGACATTAGGGCTCTCGAATGGAGACAGGCGCCCGCCCAGGGCACGGCCGGGGCCGCTGCGGGCTGACACGGGGCAGCGACTGCACAGTCAGTCCCCACTACCAAGTGGCTCATGGCTCGTTCAGCCGTCGTGTTCACGCCCTGACCTCTTTCACGGCAGCACGCAGCTGCTGCAGGGCGCTCTCCCTTCGCACGGCCTCCTCCTTCAGAGCCTGGCTTGTCCCCTCCTCCTGAGACACCTGCTCTCCCAGGCTCTGGAACAGACAACAGGGGAGAGGTTTGTCCGACAGGCCCCATGAGCGACGCTCTAGAGTCCCCAGCGATCTCACTTCTCACCTTCACTTGTGACGACAACTGCTCCATCTTCTTCTGCTGCTTGTCCACAATCTGAAACCAAAAGCACAGGCCCCTGAGCGCACAGCCACCCCGCGTGGGAATCCTCCTTCGAGCCAGCAGCTGCAGATCTGGTTGTAAGCGCTTTAGATTACAGCCTGGCTTGCAAAGGGCTCAGACTGCCTGCCGGAAGGTGCCAGCAGGAAGCACAATTAGGCACTAGGGGGGTGTCTAAACGACATGGCTCCGTCGATGGAGACACATAGATGAGGCTGATCGGCAAAGGGAAATGAAGCTGCGATTTAAATAATCGCGGCTTCATTTACATTTAAATGGCTGCCGTGCTGAGCCAACAAACAGCTCAGCGCAGCAGCCATTATTTAAATCGCAGCTTCATTTCCCTTTGCCGAACAAACAAATCTACATGGCGCCATGCAGTCCCGACGTACCCTAGGAGTGGCGAGACAGCCGTTTGTGGCCTCCCCCTCCCTACCTGCTTTCACTTTCCTGTCACGTTGATGTTTACGTGAGCGCTACAGCAGTGTCTAGTTATCGCACCGAGAATGGCTACCAGCCCCTCCGGCGTGGCGCGCTCACACTGTGAGCGCAGGGCCCATGGGCCGGTACAGGATGCAGGGTAGGGGCTCAGTTCACATTTCATTTCAGTGCCTGGGAGGAGCAGCGGAGGGAAGGCGACAGGAACGGGCGTTAGCGAGGGGCAGGCTCACCCTGTGGAGAGTTACCTTCCGGAGGCGATCACAGTCTCTCTGCAGAGAAGCATTTTCTGGTTTCTGTTTCTCCACTTCCAGGACAGGGGACCCTCCGCCTGAGCGCTTCACACACTGCTTCAGCCTCTCCTGCAAGCTAAGATCCCCAGTGCATCAAACGGGCTGGCAAGGAGGAGCAATGTCCTGGAATCTGGGGGTCGGTCGGTCGGTCTGTCTCACTCACCCCCCCCTTTTCCCTCGGCCCTGTCAATATCCCCCATGCAGTGATTTAGGTCTAAGGAACAGAGGGGGCAAATCAGCCCACGACCAGGCAGCCACAGCGGGAAGCCCTACGGAAGCCCGGGTGATACAGACCCGTGTCCAATGGAGACGGCTCCGAGCCCAGAGCCAGTTTCACAGCGCCCTGCGTGGAGCAGAAAGCCACAAGCGACGGCAATTCCGTGTTCTCTAGACTTTCCATTCCCCGCACCCAGAGCCTCGCTTCAATCCCAGCTCGTACCAGCGCTGCCCTGCAGAGGCGCTCTAGCCTGGCCCACCGCTCAGTGCCGGACATCCCGGAGCTCTCAGCCCCCGCCGGGCAGAGCTCAGACTCCCTCCCCCTCCCCGAGCGTTACCTGTGCACAGTGGAGAGCAACTCCAGTTCTTTGCGGTTCTGGGTTTCTAGCTGCGCCTCCTGCTCTCTGCAGGCAGCACGCACATCTCCCAGCTCCCTGCGCAGGGCCGCCACCGCCTCCTGCAGCACCGAACTCGTCTGCTCCGACTCCTTTAACTGGGGCAGAGAACACTGCTCAGCGCTCAGACGTCTGAGCGCCGCTGCCACGGGCCACAGGAGGCCACACTAGTGCCCACGGGGATTTTTACCATCGGGGCACTTTACAGCCATCGCTGGGAAGGACAGACTGCAGCGCTGCCGGCAGGGGTGGATACACACTGGCAGCAGGAAACTGCCCAATGCCTCAGACTCAGCAGTACACGCAGGGCGCCCTTTTACCTGCTGACTCTGTTTCTGATGGTCTTCTAGTGTTGGCAAGTCAGCCAGGTAGCGCTCCAGCGTCTCAATTCTCTGCTGTCTCTCCTGGCTTTGCTCCGACTCCTTTTGGCATTTCTTTTTCAGGCTGTTAATGTGTCTGTCTCGTCCCTTTATCTGCACGAAGAGACAGTCAAAGGGTCGACTGGCTTAGAATCGCCGCGTGCGTGTCCCTCTCCAGCCTGCCTGGCTAAGCATTTAGGCAGCCCCCACGGCGGCAGCTCTTCCGTTCACTGCTACCTGAAAGCGAACCCCGTCCATCTGAAGGTGTGTGCCAGGTGTCTGCGCCGCACTGAGACCGACCCACCCTCCGAGCTCACGTGCGGAGCAGGCCCTGTACTCAAACACTGGCTGAGCGAATACTTCTGGAATTCGTTAGCAAGTGCTTCCCCTCTCCGCACCTTACGATGCTGCACTTAATTAAACAGTTAAAAATATGAAACATAAGAAGAACTGAAGCCAGGCGTAGTGTTGTCATTAAATACACACACACTGGTTAACACAGCACTAAGATTCTGCGGCGTGCCTACACATTGCAACGCTGGTTTCCACCTGCCTCTGGGCTCTCCTCAAATAACCAGCGAGCTTTGAGAAAATGCCACTTTACCGAACAAAGCCTCTAATGTGGCAACCTAAGCCACATCTCCACTTGCCGCACTGGAGATCTATCTTCTGGCATTCGATTTAATGGGTCTACTTAAGACCCACTAAATCAAACGCTGAGGGCAGCTCCAGTCGGGCCGATACTCCTCAGTCACAAGGAGTAAGGGAAGCTGCTCCAAGCTCGGCTAAAGGAAAGCCAACTCCAGCTACATCTTTTACACAGCTGGAGTCGTGTTCCTTCCCTGACCCTCCAGGTCTAGGGCAGACCTGGCCTTAGGAAAGCTTCCTCCTTTAGGCCAGCCCAAGAGTTTTCCAGAAGCCACTCACCACAAACTGCAGTCACAGGTCAGTACTGCAAAGACATTTACCGGGAACGAGGGCTGGGAGGACCAGGAGCAGCTCCCCCCCCCCCACACAGGCAGTTCAGCACTAAGACAAGTAGGTGACTGTTTAGCCTCAAGACCTTCCATTAAGCCAAGAATCACTGCTCTTGACTAAACCCTCTGGGCATGTGCCAGGAGTGAGCCGTGCGATCCCGCCGCACAACTACAGCCCCGGTGGCTCGCGGGCCGCAAGAGAAGAGCAGCCCCAAGCCAGTCCCACACAACAGATGGTGGCCCCAGGAACGACTCCCGGGGCCAAGGCCGAGGCCTGCGGCAGCCAGCCATACCCGCTCTTCCTGCTTCTTCAGCTCCTCCGCGTGCTTCTGCGCCGTCTCCTTCAGCGCCTCCCGAATCACCTTCGCATCCACCTCGGCCGCAGCCAGCTTCTTCTCCAGCTCCAGCTTCTCCCTGCCGAGGGATTCCGTCTTCTCCGTAAACTGCGCTCGCAAGAACGAGTTCTCCCGCTGCAGCTCCTGCCAACAGACCCCAGCAAGCAGCGTAAGGCTCCCATCGGCACGCAGCCCGCCTGCCACACAGGCCCGACGGGGCTGGTTCCAGCACAGAGGTGCCACCCACCTTGCACAGCTCCCAGGCGCTTCAGCACAGCTCTGACGCACCTGCAAGCGGCGCCGGCACTCCGCTCGGCCACTGCCGCTGGTTCAGGAAGCCAAGGCTCCAACCGTCCAGAGCCACAGCAAACCCAGATGTGCCAGAGGAACTGCACCAGCAGCCACACCAGGAAGGGACTTTCCCCTCGCCCCCCGCCGGCACAGAGAGCCTGCTAGACCAAGCGCCATCTCTCCACTTACCTGCACTCGCAACATGCAGATGTCTCCATAAGGGGCAGCGTAGCTAAGAGCACTGTGGACCTGCAGCTCGCTCTCCCGCGCCTTCTGCTCCAGCTGGGTGATGTGCTGCCTTTGCCTGCAAGGAGCCAGATGGGGCAGCTTACCCTTTGCAGACAAAGCCCATAGCCGCTGCGCTAGCCAAGCATCCGCCGCTATGGAAACTCAGCCCGGGGAAAACCCAGCCCCCCCGGGAAGGCCCAAACCACGCCAAGACCCACAACTACGCATCTTACAAACAGCCTGCAATGGAACAGCAAGTGGGCCTGGGCCTGCGTTTGCTTTTTAAAAGACCGGCCAGTGTGTCAAAAGCACACTTGGTTTTCGCACTAAACATTCAAGTCTTGGCTGCCCTAGAAGCCACGAGAGTCACTGGAGAATTTCCTGCTGAAGTTGCAGATGTCAGAGGAATCAAGCTGAGCAAATGACGGGAGAGATAAGGCCACCTTTACAACTTCAGTAACGTGAATGCCTGACAGCACCAGCCAACAAGCACCCTGGCGAAAGGAGAGATTTGATAAAGTCTTGCCGGCCCAAAATCCTCCAGCAAAACGAGGAGAAGCAGACCCGGCATTCCAAGAGGTTCTTGTGTAAGCAAACAGGCACACATTTTACACGCTTGTAGCTCTGCTTCCTCGCTCACAAAGCAGGAAAAAAGCACAACCCGTTTTGAAAAAGCCTTTTGGGTCCTCTGAAGTTAGAGGGATCCCGTCTCCCTGCCTGCTTCAATGGAAATCACTCTTAAATCTCAGGGGAGAAAAGGGCGTTTCTTCAAATACTTCCTTACAATCCCTGGGCCCTTCGCTGGAATAAAACCCCGCAGAGCAGAACATGCTCCCGTTGGGTTTGACTGCTCTCCCCTGAAGTGCCTCCTACCTGTCAATGAGGATCTCTTTTTCCTTGAGCAGAGACTCGCTGGCGCTGAGGACACCGACCCACTGGGCTGGGTCAGCCGAGAGCAGCGAGGCAGCACACATGGAAGGCTGGTGGCAAACGGCTCCGTTTTGTAACTGGAAAGGGAGGGGGAGAGGGAGAGGCTTGGCTTTCACGGAGGGTAAGTGCAACGTTGCCGGGGCTATTTTGTGCAGTGTGCGCTCATCTGGCATGCAAGCACGCGCAAGGTTAATCTAGTGCAGAACCATTGCAGCCTGTGGCTGGGCTCTGGGAACAAGTCATTTGGCTCAGCTTGGGCAATGAATTTGCTGAATAACTTTAGACGGCTGAGCTGTGTCACTGGGAGCCAGGAGTTTCTGATAGCGCTTCCCACTAAACAAATCGTTCCCTCCCATGGAAGATTGAGATTCCATTAAAACCCTCCCTGACACTGTTCCCCCTAAGCCTAGATCCAGAGCGAGGCTGGTCCGCTCGCCGAAACACCTGCACACACTCCCCTGCACTCTGTTGGACGGGGTCACCACCACCTGGCACACGTGTGTAGCATTGCTGGCTACAGTGCACGGCTGCTGCGTTTCAGCGATGAAAGGATTCGCCCGGCATACGTGGTGTAGGGAGAGCTTGGGGACCAGGTGCGACAGAGGCACACAACGTGAGCCAGGAATCGCAGTTCCGTTACACACAGCCCCAAGAGACAGGCCAAGGGAAGGAGAAAGTGGATTCTAATTGGTTCGCTTTCTACCTGCATCTGCTCCACTTGCAATCGCATGGAGTCCAGCTGCTGCCTCCACGCACTGAGCTCGCAGCCCCGCGGATGTGGATGCGAAGTGCAAGGCTCCTGCCTCCACCCCCGAGACGGAGGAGCCATCGGTTTAGAAAAAACGTTACTGGGCTGAAATCCTAATGGCACCGGTCTGCTCCCAGGGGGCCAAGTCCCGTTTCGTGGCTCGCAAGCGTCACTGGCCCCTGCTGCTGGCTTAGACTCGGGCAGCACTTTGTAAAGCTCCTTTCCTTTGGAACTGGGAACCCAGTCTGGATCCTGGAAGCGGCGGTGAGGCTCAGCGTAGAGAGTGTCCAGCAAAGCAGACTGATTGAGGGTCGGCTCGATGGCAGGAATGTCAAATTTTCGCGTGTCTTCTGCTCTCATGTGATCAGACACAGGGAACCAGGACTGCTCCAGGCCAGTCTCCCCACAAGTCCCGTAACGCTGCAAGAGATCTAGGGGCAGCACCTGAGAGGGTCTCTCAGCAGTTGGCTCTCCGCTCCTGGCCAGCCCAGCGCTTTCAGTGGGAGAGCCGGGTACAGCTGCTTTGGATGAAACTGGTGCATTCTGCAAAGAGCTTGGCTCACCTGTTGAGCGGCGCTTGGAGGGTGAAGTACCCGCTGTAGAGGGCATGACATGGGCTGTAGGGATGGTCTCTTGGGTTTTGATGGGGCGAAACGAGGAACTGCTACTGGAACTGCAGAATTCTAGGGAAAGAATTTCAAAGAGTTCGAATTAAAGCGACTCCGTCCAGTTACAAGACAATCACATTTCCACACACTACGAAGAACATTTCCCACGGGCAAGGAGCTGCAGAAGACCAGAGTACAAGTACGAGAGCACATTTGCTTTTTCCTCTATTAAAAGTTCCAGGAGTCCCCTGATATTTACCTGCCAGAGTAAACAGCAGAAGGGAAACAGCCACTGTCGGTCATCCCATATCATCAACTTTCAGTTTTGGAGCTAAAATTCTTTAATCAAAACTTACTGATAAACTTTTCTGTCTAGTCACTTACAGGTAAATCCTGAAACTTACGCATAAGCTTGACAACTCGGACCTGGATTACATGCTGCTCATCCCACCACACAGTGACTCTGCACTCTAACAAAAGCAACCAGAGCCTTAGCTAAGCCCACGATAAGCTGAAAGCACAGCTGAACACCCCACACGGCACCTGACCTTCCAACTCCCCTGGGACATGGCAAGAAACTAGATTTTCCTACAGCTGAAACAAACAGCTCTGTCCCGCAGTCACAGGAAACGAGTGCGCAGCTCTGTCCTGTCACACGGCTACCAAACCTACATGGAAGTCCCAAGTTATTCTTAGTAACTCTCCGGTTTCAACAGAGCAACACCACAATCTCAGCAGGGCAAACACCGAAGAGCCTTTTCCAATGTGTTGATTCTCCCTCTTCCCTGTCCTTTCAGGCTCCAATTTCACGGTTCCTCAGCCTAGCCTGTTTCCTCAACACACTGGCTTAGGGCTCATCCCTGGGCACTATTTCTTCAGCTCAGTTATGGGACAGTGCGTTTGCATTCCCAAATTGCTATGAGAAAGAATGAAGGTCACAATGTTAACGTAACTGGAGTGAGGAGCTCGCAGGGCCTGTCAAACATCCCAAGCGACACAGAAAGCTGTTACATCCCCTCGCAACTGAACAAATTGGGGGGAGGGGGGGGGATCTCTGCAGACCACAGCTCAGCCTAGGTCTCCCTCAAAGAGGAAACAGCCCTCCAAATAGACAAGACTGCCCTTTGCAAACAGACTGAGGGGAGTCCAGGCTGACGTCTTCTCTCGAGTCTCAACGTCACGATCGGGAGTTACCGAGTTCTATCCAGTAGCAACTAAATCCACTGGGAACGTATCAGTCCCTTAAAGCGTGAGAACAGCCAGCAGAGCCAGTGACATTTATAACAAGTTCACAGATTTTCGAAGTCAAATGTGGGACCACCACTGACCTTAGAAATTGTCACGTGCTTTGGCCAATCACCTTTGAAGCTTTAGATAAGACCATGCGTCTCTCAGCCACCGTGTATCGGTTTACATTTTAGGTTATAAACGAATGGCCAAGGGTGAAAGTGTTCACTAGTCCCATGATACGCTACAGACTCTGTCCTGTTCCCCACAGTTTCATGCGCTAGGGCTGTTTCTGTACAGGGGCAGGTCCCGACATTTGGTTTGTGTGACAGGAACTAGACAAACATTCTGCAATTCTACAGCAAGGATCCGACATTCAGACTCACCCTCTGTGCTGTCTGAGCAGGAGGTAACCCCGCTGCCCGCCACACTGGAACAGTCACCAAAGCGACTCTGGAACCTCACAGACAGCGTTGGGGTTTTCCAGTCGGTCTCCAAAGAACAACGCGTTTGGCCTGCACCGGAGTCTGGAAAAGAGCCACACATGGGTATGTCCGTCCTTCGGAGCAATGCCCATCAATGTTACAGAGAGCACTCCCCCAAAGATCAACCTGGAGAACCTACGCCAAGCAAACAACAGCCCAGCCTTTCCCACCTGCTCAGAGATATTAGCCAGCAAAGGAAGGAGACGGAAAGGCAAGAAAGGACTTCGCACTGTTTGCAGCTCATTTAAAAGAAATAACCTTTCAGATTTACCTATAGGAAACCATGAATGGTACAGACTTATTAACCCATCCTTGCCCTGCTGGGGTGAAAGGAAGGATTGGAAATGCATTTTATCTAGATCAACAGCCAATTTAATTTTTCAAGTGGGATTTGAAGTTCAGGTTACAAACACATTTTTCCAGTTTGATTCAAACTCATTTTAAAAACATGATTCTCTGCAGAATGATTAGCAAGCCAATTGTCGAGACTCAGCACTAAGCTGTAGTCACACATTCCCATACTATGTGGGTAGGAATTGTTTTGCTGGATTCCTCTGAGCTACTGCTGCTCGAGAGAGCTCTTTCCTCATGGGTCTGTTCTAGCAGCAGGCCAGGGCTATGGAAGATAAGAGTGCAATGCACATTTCTCTGCTATCGCTAAGCGAGAGGGACACTGAAGAAGTGACAGTGTTTGCACGCAGAAGTACAGAGATAACAATGAAGATAGTAAAGATGCATTGGAATGTTATCCTGGATTTCAAGTGAAGTTGGCATATGATCCACCCCGGACACTCATGCAATTGTTCTGCGGGCACAGGATATTAACAGCAAACATACAAACGTTTTAAGATTTTATTTTTCATTAAAACCTTTTGGTAAATAGGAAACCCAGGAAGTGGCTTAAGGACTCTCCTAGCAGGATAGAGCAGGAACAGGACTTTTACGGAAAACAATTCATAAGTCAAACCTGTTGGGCTGGTCTGCTGGAACCTCAAGTCTGGGCATTTCTCAAGAGTAGCCATCACAGCTGTTCCAGTCAACTATAAGAAACAGAACCATCATGGAAATCAGCACACACCAATCCACTTTCGCCAGCAGCCAAGCAAAAGGCACTGACAAATATTTTGCAACTCTTCATGAAAGGAAAGTTTACTCTTTAATCCACATTCCATTAGCATCTCTCATCCACACTTTTCCATTACAGAGCAGCAGTTAACACTTCAAGAAGTGCAGTAATTCTGGATTATCCTCACTTCTCACTCTGAAAGTGGGACGGCTTCTCCCACGCTTCAGGTGCCCATGATCAAACCTAGCTACAGGAGATGCCATCTCAGTTACTTATAGGCTAGCGTGGGGGCCGATGCCCAAGTGTTAGTGTTTATCTGTAACGATTCAAAAGTTTCTGTTACAAACCCGAGCGCTTGGCCGGTTCATTTTTGCCCTCTGAAGATTTATTCAGCCACACCCAAGCATCCAGCCAGTCATAAGTTATTTTACACCCCCAGCCAGGCCCGTGGGGCTACCCGGAGCTTTGGCTGACTTGACCGTATATAAAACCGCCTCCAGCACATGGATTTCCCACCCCCGAGCCTGTCTAGAATATCCAGCCCTGGAACTCCTCTGCGCTGGCCCATCCACGCTCCGCCGGCCACAGGCCTCCTGCAAAATATTTCTGTTTTGAAAACGAAAAGCTAATGACTTGGAGACGGTCCCCCCCCCCATGTCCGGGCCCCTCCCCAGCCGGGGGGGGGGGGGAGCAGCTGCTCACACCCGCCCGCACAGGCCAGGATCCCCCGGGCAGGGGAGGAGTCACCGCAGGGCCCCAGTGACCGGAGCGGGGGGTGGACCCGGGGGGGGCAGGAGCAGAGCGGGGGGGGGTGGACCCAGGGGGGGCAGGAGCAGAGTGGGGGGGCAGACCCGGGGGGGTATTGGAGCGGGGGGTGGACCGGGGGGGGCAGGAGCAGAGTGGGGGGGTGGACCCGGGGGGGGGGGCAGGAGCAGAGCGGGGGGGTGGACCCGGGGGGGCAGAGGGGCGGGGGGGGCAGAGCGGGGATGCCCCGTATGCGGGCTGGGACCCGAGCGCACGTGCGGGGGGGGGGGGGGGGGGGGAGCCGCACCCACCCCCTCTCCTGGCTCCAGTCCGGCTCGCGCCCCCCTCGCCGACCGTTACCGCCGCGCCGGAGGAGGGGCCAGCGAGCCACGCCCCCCACGCCGCGCCGCGCCTATCCGGAGCGCCGGCCCCGCCCCTGCCCCTCCGCCATTGGCCCGCTCGCCGCCCGGGCTCCGCCTTCCGCCTGGGGGAGCCTCTCGGCAGCGCAGCTAGAGCGTCTGCCGGCGCCACCCGTCCGCCGAGGAGGCGGGGCCTAAGGCTGCCACTCCATGGCCCCGCCCCCTCCGGCCGGCGCTTAGCCCCGCCCTAGAACGCCTGGGGCCGCTGCCTTGCACTTAGCCCCCCTCCCTTGCGCCCAAACCCCCTGGGTCGCTGCCCCATCGTCCCCCTCCTGCACTCCTGCAGCCAGCCCCCCCCCCCTCCCGTCCCATCCACCCCCCCTCGCTCATCCCACACTCCGCCCAGATACCCCCCCGCAAAGCACGAGTGCTGATCGCTCAGCCCCCCCCCCCCCACTCTGCCCTTCACCAAGCTCTTGGACCACGTCCCTGCCTGGTGCAACCAAGCAGAGCGAACCGTGTCCCCGCAGGGAGTCACTAGGCCATTGCTCACAGGGGCCCAGTCCTGCTGCATCGTAACAATCAGGGGCCTCGTTATGCCTGAGCGCGCGCTGAGCCCAGCACAGAGCCAGGGGCCATGTTAATGGGTAACCACGTGGGGGGAGGGGGCAGGAATCACGGAACATTTAATCGACAGGCTGGAAACGTGTTGGGGCCAGAGGATGCGGAACGTCCAGGTGCCGCAGACAGTACAACTGCAACGGCCAGCTCCAGCCGCCTCCAGCCCGGCCCACGAGCACCCGAGAGCGCCGCCGTCCCCCTTCCGCTCCAGGCTGGGCGCCTTCCAGAACTCGCCGCCTGCCTCCTTGCAGAAGCAGAGACCTGGCTCCCGTCTCAGCCCATGGCGACGGGCTCCATGGCGCGTGGGCTGCTGGTGGCCCCCATGGGATGGGTCTTGCTGCTGGCAGCCACGGTGACGCCGCAGTGGAGAGAGTTCCCCAGGCGGCCTGGCTTCCCCCCGGACGTTTCCTTCAGCGAGGGGCTGTGGGAAAGCTGCGTGGAGCTGGCCGGTGTGCTGGGCCAGGTGTGCTGGGCCCTCCCGCCAGGAACCGCCAGCTCCTGGCCCACGCAGATGCTGAGAGCACTCACGGTCATCTCAGTGCTGACCGGGGCCCTGGGCTACGCGCTAGCCCACCTGGGGGCGTGGTGGTGGACGGACCACCCCCGCCCCAAGCTTGCGGGCACCGCTGGACTGCTGCTGGTTGGCGCTGGAGCCGCCTATCTATGCGCCGCGTCCTACGTGGCTTACAGCGTCCTGGAGACCATGGCCAGCCCTCAGACCCCTGCCGGGGACAAGTTCCAGATGGGGACCTGCCTCTACCTGGGCTGGAGCGGTGGCGCCGCCGAGAGCGTGGCTGGGGTGGCTCTGGCCAGCAGCTGGCACCGGGAGGGGGGAGGCCGGCCGGCCGGGGGAGGCAGCTGCTCCTTACGAGGTGGATTATTGAGGCGAGCAGGCCAGTGCTGGCCAGGCTAAGGGAGTGGGGGGAGGCTGAGCTCTGGGGCAGGGCACCCTTCGATTTCCTTGGGCACCGAGTCCACGAGGGGGAGGGGGAGGGGGAGGGGGCGAATCCGCAGGAGCAGGGCTCCAGTGTCCTCACCCAGCTGGGCTGGGGCCGAGCGGCACAACCAGTTCCAGGCCTGGAAGGGCCTGCCCAGGGAAGGGAACTATTGGAGGGGAAATCGCCCCCCCCCCCCTCAAAGTAGGAATAAAAGATTCTCCGGAAAAGGGCTTTATTCCGGAGGATCGGGCCAGTCTAGGCGCTTTTTACTGGCTTTTCCCCAAGCCGGAAAAAAGCGGCGGCCATCTTTATTTAAATCCCGCGGGGGATATTTAAATCCGCCGCGGATTTCCCTATTCCGAAGTTTAAAATTAGCATGTCCCTTTCGGAAAAGGGGCCAGTGGAGACGTAGCCACAGAGAGAGTAAGGAAGGGCTGATCATCTCCCTACTGCCGTGTCATGGCCCCTGCCAGCTTGGGGGGGGGGGTTACCGGTATGGGGGCTTGTCTCCCTGATACTGCTTGAAGAAACCCCCATACAGGGTGCAGCAGCAGGAAGTGGCACAGCTGAAAGGGGCAGGCCGGGGCTAGTGATGGGGGGGGGGGGAGCAGCGACAGCTGAAAGGGGCAGGCCGGGGGTAGTGATGGGGGGGGGAGCAGTGACACAGCTGAAAGGGGCAGGCCGGGGGTAGTGATGGGGGGGGGGAGCTGTGACACAGCTGAAAGGGGCAGGCCGGGGGTAGTGATGGGGGGGAAGCAGTGACACAGCTGTAAGGGGCAGGCCGGGGGTAGTGATGGGGGGGGAGCAGTGACACAGCTGTAAGGGGCAGCCCGGGGGTAGTGATGGGGGGGGGAGCAGTGAGACAGCTGTAAGGGGCAGGCCGGGGGTAGTGATGGGGGGGGAGCAGCGACACAGCTGTAAGGGGCAGGCCGGGGGTAGTGATGGGGGGGGAGCAGCGGCACAGCTGAAAGGGGCAGGCCTGGGGAAGTGATGGGGGGGGAGCAGCGGCACAGCTTAAAGGGGCAGGCCGGGGGTAGTGATGGGGGGGGGAGCAGCGGCACAGCTGAAAGGGGCAGGCCGGGGGTAGTGATGAGGGGGGAGCAGCGACACAGCTGAAAGGGGCAGGCCGGGGGTAGTGATGGGGGGGGGAAGCAGTGGCACAGCTGAAAGGGGCAGGCCGGGGGTAGTGATGGGGGGGAGCAGCGACAGCTGAAAGGGGCAGGCCGCGGGTAGTGATGGGGGGGAGCAGTGGCACAGCTGTAAGGGGCAGGCCGGGGGTAGTGATGGGGGGGGAGCAGTGACACAGCTGTAAGGGGCAGGCCGGGGGTAGTGATGGGGGGGGGAGCAGTGACACAGCTGTAAGGGGCAGGCCGGGGGTAGTGATGGGGGGGGGAGCAGTGACACAGCTGAAAGGGGCAGGCCGGGGGTAGTGATGGGGGGGGGAGCAGTGACACAGCTGAAAGGGGCAGGCCGGGGGTAGTGATGGGGGGGGAGCAGTGACACAGCTGAAAGGGGCAGGCCGGGGGTAGTGATGGGGGGGGAGCAGTGACACAGCTGAAAGGGGCAGGCCGGGGGTAGTGATGGGGGGGGAGCAGTGACACAGCTGAAAGGAAGAAGCTCAGCTGGCCGCAGAGAAGGGCTCAAGCGCAGCTGTGATGGGGCAGGATGGTACCTGCTGCTTTTGGGGGAGGGGCCACACACCCCAGGGGCCCTCAGGCTGCTGGCCCTGGGCTCCGCCCCACTCAGGTAATGCTCACCTGGGCTCGCTCCCTCCTGGAGCAGATGCCTGATGCTCAGCAAGGAAAGAGGGACGGAGAAAGACAAGTGCCCAGAGGGGTTTGGCGAGACAAGGCCAGGAGGGGAGTCCTGCCTCATGGGAGACAGCAGGGCCCTGGATACTGCAGCCAGGCCCCCCTCCAAGCACAAGAGGCAAAGCTGGACTTGTCAGCAACGGTTTTATTCCTGGCCCAAGAACGTCAGCCGTGCCTGGCTCAGCTGCAGGCGCCAGAGGCAGCAGCTGGCCAGAGCAGGCTCGGGTCTGCGGAGCAGCGAACGCCCGGGGTTCACGAAACGCCCGGGGCGCGGCCAATAAACCAGCTTTGCCAACGGAAAGAGCAGGGAAGGCGAGTTGAGTGTCCAGGCCCCGCCCCCGCGGCCCGGGAAGGTCTGAATGAGTGGGGGCGGGGGGAGGGGAATTGCTGAGCCGGTCCGGCTCCTCCGTGGCTGCCGCAGAACAACACCGCAGGGCTGGTGCCGTCGGACATCGCAGGCCAGGTCCTGCGCCCGAGCCCCCTGCAAGCAAAGGGCAGGCTCCCACTCAGCTCCCAGCTCCCCGCCGGCTGCCCCAAGCAGCCCAGGAAAGGTCCTGCTGACCCCGGCAGCCCAGGGGACAGGGCCGGTGCACGGCCCTCGAGCGCCCCTTGGCGCCCGTAAGAGCTGAGGCCCGCTGGGACCAGCCCTGAACTGAAGGGGCCGGGCTCCAGACCCTGGTCTAAACAAAATATAAAAGAGCGAGTTAAAGGGCTAGGGAACAGCTGGACTTCACCCTTAGAATCACTGGGCGGGAGCAAGCTGCTGTGAGCCCGTTGCCACGGCCCTAAGAACAGCCGTGCAGACCCCGCAGCGCGGGCGGGGGCCTGGGCTCCGGCCCCTGGGGGCAAAGGGAGGAGATGGGGGCAGGCGGGCCCAGGGCAGAACCGTGGCGGACGCTGATTGCGCATGGTGAGAGCTGGGCCCTGCTAGTGCCCGGCTGGTGTCCCTGCCCCAGGGCCAGGCCCCGGCCGTTTAAATGGGGGGGGGGCTCACATGGCCGCGTGGGGGGGTGGGTCACAGCTTCTGTCCAGCAAAACCACCCACCAGCCTGCGGCGGTGCCAGGGCCACAGCCCAGGGTCCCAAAGAGCTTTGGCCAGGAGCCCGTGGGACCACGTAGCAGCTTTGGGAGGCAGCTCAGGCCTCTCCCCATTTACATACAGGTGAATTAAGGCAACTGCCCAAGGTGAGGCAGAGGCCCCAGGGCTACCTGTGCATCTCAACCCAGCCTCTGCCCTTCTCCACTGAGCGCTTAGGGCCCCCAGGCAGCAGCCGGGGGACCAGGCAGCTCCTCTCGACCCGTCTGTCCGTCAGCGTTTCCAGCCCGCCGGCTCCTGGTTCCAATGGGGCTGGCGCGGGGCGGCGAGAAACGCGCAGGCATCCACGGGCGGGAAAGCCCATCTCAGAGCAAGCCAGAGGGACGGTGCCGGTGCCGGTGCTGGTTCTGGTGCTGGCAGTGCTTGTGGGGGGGCTGAGGACACACACTGGGAACCAGGCAGCCGCTCTTAAAACCGGCGACAGGACGTACTCGGCCGAGCAGCCTGAGAACCCCCCGTCCTCGGGACGACAGGAGCCTCCGTCCTCGGGGACCCGCAACTGGGCCTTTGAAACACGTCCCACGTGCCCGCCAAATGGGCGCCCAGCGTGGCGCGAGTGGGCCACGCGTTTCCTCGGGGCTCAGACTGCAGCGAGCTCCAGCCAGAATGGGGGGAGGGGCGGGGGCAGCCTTCCCCGCGCCGAGGAATACGCAGGGCACGGCCGGGTCCCATGTGTCAGGGCGTGGCCGCGGCTGCTCCTGGTGAGCTGGACTCGGCCCCGTGTTCTGCAGCTGCCCCGGCCGCCTGGTCCGGCGCCTGCACCCACCACTGGTGGATTTCCTGGTGCAGCTCCTGGTGCTCTTCCTTCCAGCGCCGGAACTTCTCCGCTGTCAGCTCCGGGTCACCCAGGAGCTGGTCGAGGACCTGGAGCTCGGCCACCTTGGCCTGCCGAGAGAAAAGCACATGCCCCGCTGCTCAGTGCCGGGCCGGGGCCGTGCCGGGGCCGGGGGCTTGAGCGGGACACCTACTTTGAGCGTGCTCTGCAGGGCCCGCACCAGGTGGACCTGCGCGTTGATGCGGGGGTTCTTGTTGCGCTTGATGAAGGATTTGCGGTACTGCTCGTGCGTCTGGAGCTGGCACCGGCCGATGAGCGACACCCCCCCTTGCTTCAGGCACTTGATGAGGGACTCGAGCTCTTCGCCGGGGGAGTCTGCGGGGGAGTCAGAGGCTGGAGCCTTGTGGCACGAACGGCGTTGGGAGCGAGCGGACAGGAACCCCGGGGCAGGGGGTCCTAGGAGGAGCAGCCCCGACACGACCCCTCCTCCGCCCGCCGAGCACGCCCCGCGCCAGCGCCGGGTGGGTCCCTTCCCTGCTCCGCCGGGGGCACTAAGGGGGCACCCAGCGGCCCCGAATCCAGGGCTGACAGCGGTGCCGGCACTTACCTAGGGGCGAGCAGGGCCTGCCGCTGCCAGGGCTCCCCAGGGGGCTGCCATGGGGACCCCCCAGGGGGCTGCTCAGGGGGCTCCCCAGGGGGCTGCTCAGGGGGCCCACGGAGTCGGGGCTCCTCATGGCAGCACCGGGCGGGGCTCTCTCCAGGGCAGGTGGCGGCTCCCTTCTCGCTGGCGGCTGGGGAGGAAGATCAGCACTGAGATCCGAGCGCGGGAATCCGAGGGGGCCGGAGAGCCCCTCTCCGCCTGGGCGACAGCAGCGCCCCCCTGCATCCTCCAAGCCCCCCGCCCCGCCCGTCCCCTCCCCCACGACACCCACCAGGTCAGAGCTAGGCCGGGGAGCGTCTTCGTCGGGGTCCTCGGCTTCCGTCTCGCTGTAGCAATCTGGCAGGACAGGGAAGAGCCGTCAGGGGGAGAGCCCGGCCTGGCCCCTCGCGCCTGCAGAGAACACGCTGCCCTTCTCCGGCGCCTTCCAGCCAGGGGCTCCCAGCCTGCCAGAATGGGAGGTGGGGCAGGCCCCTGGGTTCCTGCGCTTGTCTCTAACCACTAGTCCTAACTGCTCCCACGGTGCTCCTGCTGCGGCCTGCTGACCGAGGGTTCACGGCTCAGCAACAGGATCCTCGTCTTCCCCCCTCCCCATCGCCCTGTCCGGCAGGCTGCTGCTGGAACCAGGCCTGGCTCCTGGGATTCTGGGCTGGGGGGGGAGGGGGAGGCCTCCTTCCTGCCCCCTCTGCCCCACGCTCCTGGTAAACCGACCTCCGGGGGTGCCCCCCTTGGTCCCCAAGGGCCCAGGCC
This sequence comes from Pelodiscus sinensis, assembly GCF_049634645.1. Classification (NCBI taxonomy): domain Eukaryota; kingdom Metazoa; phylum Chordata; order Testudines; family Trionychidae; genus Pelodiscus; species Pelodiscus sinensis. The sequence goes on along the minus strand of NC_134735.1, from coordinate 1,784,815 downwards.
ACACACGAGTGGGGTGACGGACGTCACGCGGGTGACTGACTCGTCGTGTACTCGACAAGCTGCGCTCTGCGTTTAAGCGGGTATCCCAGCTCCTGCCTTTAAAGTGCAGCCCAGCGGGGTACGTCCGGGACCCGGCTCGCGCCAGGACTCCGCGATCCCGGCTCCTGCTGTTCCCGCACTGTGGCTCTGCCTCCCCCGCCCCACCCTGCCCACCGCGGAGACAGCGCTGGGGGGGAACTGGCTTTTAAGCCGGCTCCCCGCAGCCAGGGCCGGACGGAGGCATGGGCGAGCTGGGCAGCTGGCCAGGGCGCCAACCCATGGGGGGCAGCTGTAAGGGGTGCGCGGCGTCGCTTGCAGCTGCCATCAGGAGCCGCACGCCCGGCTCCCACAGCACCGGCCCCACGGTGCCGGCCAGCAGCGCCCTTCCCCCCACGGCTGCGGGGTCGTGCTTGGCCTGGCGCGTGCGCTAGCAGCGTTGGCCAGGCTGGGTTGGGCAGCGCATGCGCCGTGTGCCCCGGGGGCAGGCCTATGCACCCTGGGGGGGGGATGGGCCTGTGCACCTGGGGGGGGGGATGGGCCTGTGCACCCGGGGGGGGGGGGTGGGCCTACGCCCCACGGGTGGGCCTGCGCATGTGCCCTGCGCCCAGGGGTGGCGCCGCACGCCAGGGCCCAGGGCGGCAAAAGGACTCGGGCCAGCCCTGCCCCCAGCACTAGCTCCTGCTCCCCCCTCGCTGCCTCTGATACAGAAGCAGCGGGGGCTAGGGGGTGGGGGGGAGAGCGAGTAGTTGCAAGTCAGGGTCCCCTCGCTTGGGGGGGGGGACCAGAAGGCCCATGCACCACCACACCGGGGTCACACGAGTCCCAACACCGGCAGGACGGGGTCTGCCCCATTCCAGGTCTCCCGGGGCTCGCTGGCGGGTGCCCCTCCTTTCGGATCTCGCCCCGGGCATTCGGGCCACGCCAGGCCGAGCGCCGTTACTGCCGGGCCCTGGGGAAGAGACGCTCCGGGCCGCAGAGCCGCCCCTCGGCCCCCCAAGTCAGAGGCCGCGACTTTCCTCTCCCCCCTCCCACCGTGAGGCTGGTCTCCAGGATCCAGGTCTCTGCCACCAGCGCGTGGGGGAGAACCGGGGCTCACAGACCAGGCCTGTGCAGAGCAGCAGCCTGAGGGGGGTACGTTAATTAGGGTCTCCTCAAAGCGGCTGCTCCCAGATTAACCCCCCCACACACACACACACACACACACTCTGCAGCCCCCTAGCTCAGGGGAGGCGGGAGTCTGCTCTTCGCCCATTTCCACACGCTCTGGAGCAGCGGCCCCCCAGCTCCTGTGGCTACGGGGTGGAGCCGGCCGGGCTCGCGGGAGCGGGTTCAGGCAGGCGCCTGGCTCCTACCTTCCTCTCTGTGCGGGAGCGACTCCTGGGCCAGCCGGCACTTGGTTTTCGCCGTGATCAAACTGCTCACCCACCTGGGGAGACCAACCAGTGCAGGCGTCAGGCCCTCGGGGGCTTAGTGCAGGAGCCTCTACGGCTCGCCGAGGTCCCTCGCTTCTCGCGCGCTGGCCGTGGCCTACGTGGCCGTGTGGGTCAGCCACCCGCCCTAGGGGCTCGGTTCCACGTGCGCCTCCAGCAGCCCCAGCCGGGTCCCCCACAGCGTCCGTTCAGTGGCCTCCAACGAGCTCAGCTCTGGCGGCCAAGGAATCGTTGGGGGAGGGGAGGGACGGGGACCAGAACCCGGCTCCGCGGGGCCGAGCGAGGGGCTCAAGCTGCAGTGGAGGGTGGGGGGGTAGGAAGGGGGATTTCGCTGGGGAGGCGGGGGGGGTGCTGGGATGGGTCCGGGGGGAGGAGGGGCTCAAGGTGCAGTGGGGGGTGGGGGGGTAGGAAGGGGGATTTCGCTGGGGAGCCGTGGGGGGTGCAGGGATGGGTCCGGGGGGCAGGGGGGGCTCAAGGTGCAGTGGAGGGTGGGGGGGTAGGAAGGGGGATTTCGCTGGGGAGGCGTGGGGGGTGCTGGGATGGGTCCGGGGGGAGGGAGGGGCTCAAGGTGCAGTGGAGGGTGGGGGGGTAGGAAGGGGGATTTCGCTGGGGAGCCGTGGGGGGTGCTGGGATGGGTCCGGGGGGGGAGGGAGGGGCTCAAGCTGCAGTGGAGGGTGGGGGGGGTAGGAAGGGGGATTTCGCTGGGGAGGCGCAGGGGGTGCTGGGATGGGTCCGGGGGGAGGGAGGGCCTGGCATCTCCACCCCTGGCGGTGGCTAGGTCTGGCCGGACTCAGCCTGGCTAGATGCTGGCGCCGGGGGTCCCGCTGTGGGCCGGGCTGGACTCGACGCCCCGAGGGCTCCGCCCCGGGACGCTGTGGGGCTGCCGAGTCAGGCTGGGTCAACCCCCGCCCGGGTTCGACCCGGCTCGTTAGCGGGGGGGGGGGGGGGGGCGCTCACCTGCTCAGGTCGGCCAGCGTGTCGGCCGCGAAGACGAAGGGCTTGTACCGCTCGTGGCAGAGCTGGAAGACGCTGAGAGAAGAACGAGGCCGGGGCTGCGTTTCCCACCATCCCGCCGGCAATAGCGGGCAGCGGGCCCCGCCCCCGGCTCGGCGTGGGGCTGGGGCCCGTCCGTGGCCCATTTCCAGGCTGCCGTGGGGCAGGCGGGGTTCTGATCACCCCGGGGGGAGCGCGGCCCCGGAACGGAGCCTGTGGGTTGGGATTCGGACATGCGCTCCCCCTCCCCCGCCACTCACCAGGGCAGCCTGGCCTGCGAGGCATCTCCCCCCCCCCGCCGGACAGCTTCCCCCCCCCAGGGTCCCCCCTGCCCACCGCTCCAGCTGGAACCTCTCCCCACGCACAGGCCCGCTTGGTGGGGGTGCTCGGTGCCAAGGGCGCTGCCCCATGGAGGGGGCCCACAGCTGGCAGCTGCTGGCTACGGGGCGGGGGTGGGGCGGGGCCGGGGCTGGAGGCAGGGCTGGGGGCGCGCGCGCCCCCCCCCCCCCCCCACTCACTATTTCTTCTTGTGCTCCCGGGTGCTCTCCAGGCTGTAGGTCGCCACGTTGATCATGCCGGCGGCTTTCTCGTCCTGGGCGGGGACACGAGCGGCGCGTCACGCGGGGCGTCGAGAGGCTTTGGGGCAGGGCTCCGAGCCGCTGTCCCGGGAGGGGAGGGGAGGGGAGGGGAGGGGCAGCCGACTGGCCCAGGGTCCCCCGGGGCGGGGGCAGGGTGAGGCTGGGGAGAAAGCCCCACCATCGCTGCCAGCTCTGGCCGTGGGGCTGGACACCCGCCGCTCTCATCTCAGCCCGGCACAGGGGGGCCCCGTTGGGGGATGGGCACCGCTGGGCCACGGCTCCCGGGAGGGCGAGGCCGAGACCCCTCCCCCCGCCCCGGGCTTCTCCCGCCGACTCGGGCTCCGGGGCGCCCAGAGAGACGCCTCCCCCGGCAGCCGGCTCGGAGCAGGGCCAAGTAACTCGCCCCGGCCCACCCCCGCCCTGTGCCCCAGGATCTCTGGGGGCAGCAGCAACACCCCAGCACCTCTCCTTCCCCCCCGCCCGCCCCTTCTCTCTGCTCCCCCCCTCGTCCGCCCCTTCCCTCCGCTCTCCCCCAGCCGGGGGCCGCACTCACGCTGGGCTGGTGGTACCAGTAGAGGACGTGGCCTTTCAGCACAAACCAGCAGCGCTTCCACCGCTGCGCCATGAACCCCGCGTGGTCCTTCTTCTTCAGGAGCCAGCCATCGCAGTCCACCCTGCCCAGCTCCCGGCAGGAGACCCGCCGGCGGCTCAGCCTGGTAGCCACCCCTGCAGGAGGCGCGGTGAGGGGGGCGCAGCTCGTCTGCCAGGCTCCCCCACCCTCCGTGCCCACCGGCCGTGTAACCGCGCGTGGCCGGGGCACTAGCCAGTCGCCCGTCTGCCTCTGGCCACAAGATGGGGGGTCTCAGCCTCGGCCTGGGGGCTGGGTCCGGGCCCCCAAGCTGCTGCAGGCTGCCGCGAGGGAAGGGGGGCGGGACCAGCACGGCCTGGACTCGGTCCAGCCCGGAGCGGAGCCCCTCGCCGAGGCAGAAGAGGGAGGGAGGGTGGGCAGGGGACAGGGCCAGCGAGCTCCATCCCCCCCGCTGCTGCAGGCCTCAGCTGTTCCCCCCGCCCCCCACCATCCGCAGGCAAACCCGGCTCCTGCCATGCAGCCAAGAGACGCAGCCACGCGCTGCTCCCCGGCACGCGCACCCCACTCCTGCGGACACCCCCGCCCGGTCCGAGGGGGGACCCCTCCTCTGTCCTGCCCGCGTGGCCAAGCAATCAGGCAGCTACGGACGCGCCTGGGGCAGAGCTTCAAACCCGAACCTCCCCCTTCCGGAGAACTCGCCGATCCCCGGGCTCATCTGCAGCCCACGACTGTCAAGTGCACAGGGGCCGGGAGGCGGCCACTCACCTTTCTGCCCGGAGCGACTCTTGGTGCTGCTCTGAAAGGCAGGAGGGCAGAGACGCGGTTAGAAAGACCGTGGCCACGCAGGCCGCTCAAGGCTTTTGGGAGGCAGACGCCGGCCTCTCTGGCCCCGGCCTCTCAGCGGGGCACGGACAGCGCCCTGGCTGGCTGTGCAGGGAGTAGGGGGGCGATCCGAGCACCCCAGGACGACAGCTAGTCCAGCGGGCACCTGCCCACCTCGCCAGCTGAAGCTCACTGCAGGGTGGGCATACGCCCGATGATCCAGCACTGGGAGCAGTGGAAGAGCCCAGTCATTTCAGGATTAACGTGAGGGTCTTAAGTTATTTGCCTCGCATCCTGCAGCAGCGAGTCCCACTGATTAACGATGCCCCGTGTTAAGAGAGGTTTCCCTCATCTCTGTTCTGTATTGGCTGCCTTGCGCATTTCGAATCCAGCTCCTCCCGGCCTCACAGGGCAGGGGCCTGAAGAGCCCAGGTGGCCTCTGCACCCTTCCACGTTTCTCCGAGTTGTGTGCCACGCTGGCGCCGAGAGGCCTCGGGGGGGAGGGGCGGGGGGGCGTCAGGCTACAGACACAGGAAGAGACCAGCCGAGGCTCAGTCTCGTCTCACCTTCCTTGGCAACGCGGGAGATTGTCCCTGGCTCCGGCGCCCGGCCCCGCTCTCTGGGGAGCCCTCTGAGCCGAGCTGCAAGGTGCTGGGCCTGGCTGGAGCGGCAGCGGCGGGCGAGCTGACCCCTTCCAATCCTGCCCCAGGAGCTGGGCTCTCCAACGCAGGGGAGGCCAAAGCACCTGCAAAGATCAAACCCTCAGGGGGATCCGGCACCCGCCAGCCACGTCCCGACTGGGGCTCCCCTCGCAGCGGGGCCCGGGGCTCCCCTCGCAGCGGGGCCCGGGGCTCCCACGGAGCCTTTGCTCCGGAACTGGAGCGTCAGGCCTTGTCCACGTCCATGCAAACCCCACTAGCTCAGGGGAAGCTGGCCCTGCGTGGCCATGCTCTGCACGGGCCCGGCCTGGAGCGCTTGGCACATCTCGCGCCGTGGACACTCCCCCTGGGGACCCGCTGGCGCGTCGAGATGGGCTCCATCACCACCCGTTTACACAGGGGAAACTGAGGCACAGGGTTGCGAAGGGCCCAGTGAGTCAGCCGCCAAGCCAGGAAGATGCCAATACCCAGCCTCCGCTCTAAGCAGTAGGCAGCGCTCCCTCGACCCGCCCCGACTCCCTGCCGGCTTGGCCCCTTTCTCCACTCGCTTCTATTACAGCAGGACCAGACTGAGCTCCGGCGTGCACGGTGCTGTACGGGAGGCAAGGGCCACTGACAGTAGGAGTCCCAGGCTCCGGCATGGAGAGCTCTTCCTGATGGGAGCCCCAGCCCCTCCCCGCTTGGCTGGTACCCCTGCGGCCCTGCTGAAAGGGGGGGCTGGCAGGAGGGCTCAGCGCCGCCGGGTGGAGCCCAGCGCGACCACCTTGGTACCCGCCCTGCGGCCAGGCTTTGCGGAGCCTTGGGGCATCTGCAGGGCTCCCGGGCACAGGCTCTCCCCTGAGCCCCGGCCCCGGGGCAGTCCCACGAGCCGGCAACCAGCCGAGCTCGCCCCAGCCCGAGGCCTGGCCGCTTTCGGCAGGGCACCGGCGTCTCCTACCTGCCCCGGGGAGCTCCCGGGTCTCGTCTCCGGGCTGGCTGGAGTCACTCCCCTCCTCTTCGCCAGTGGCCCAGTCCAGCCCGGCGGGCACGCTGCTGGGGAGAAGCCTTGAACTAGCGGGGGTCAGCACCGCAGCCCTGGGGCACGTCTGCCGCTCCGCAGAGCCCGCAGCACGGAGCCGGCCGTGGGCGGGAGCCCCGGTCAGCCAAGCAGCGCCTGCCCGGGCTGGCCACGTGGGCCCCACCACCTTTGGCACCACACGTGCCCCCCGGGGCCGAGTCAGCAGCGCGCCCTCTCCCACCGCAGGGGTGACTCAGTGGAACCGTCAGCGGCTCAAAACAAGCGTGAGGCTCCAGATAAATAAATATCCTGCCAGGGTGGCTGTTCTGCTGCCTAGGTCCTCTCTGGTGCGAGTCAGCCACAGAGCTCAAAGCCTCAGAAGTGATCCCCATGTGCCAGCTGGGGAAACTGAGGCACACTGACTTTTGGGGGGGGGGGGGAAAGAGGAGATTTGTCTACAGTCGCCCTGCAGGCCAGTGGCCAAGCCAGGAATAGAAAACACTCGAGTCTGCAGAGGGGAAGCCCTGGGCTCTATTTAAGAGCCAAACCCTGCCTAGCAAGGCCACATCCTCACTTTTCCAGATGGAGAAACCGAGGCACGGAGGTGCTGAGACTTGCCCAGGGTCACACGGCACACGTATGGCAGAACTGGGAACGGGACCCAGCGCCCGAACTCCTGGGCTCTGACCAGTCTCCCGGCAGGCTGAAAACAAGCCCCTTGCTCTGGGACGCTGACGCGAGCAAAGTCCAGGCGCCAGGGTTGGACGCGCAGGGCCTGCGAGCCGGGCAGCACAGGGCCGGACCAGCTGACCTGCGTCCCTGCCCACCCCCGTCTGGCGCCCAGGCCCCGGCTGGCCAGCCCCACCCGGTGAGCTGCAGGCGGGCGCTGGAGGCCCAGGGAAGCAGCAGGCAGCCCCACGGCGCTTACCCACACGGCTGGGGCACTGAGCTCAGCGGAGAATCCTGGTTTTCCAGCCCAGATTCCGCAACATCCGACGAGCTTCCAGGCGCCTGCAACAGAGTCAGCGAGTTTCCAGCCGGGCTCGCCCAGCGCTCAGCCCCCCGGCCGAGTAGGGGGCCCCCCAGCGCTCAGCCCCCCCGGCCGAGTAGGGCCGCCCCGCCCCCCCCCAGCGCTCAGCCCCCCCGGCCGAGTAGGGCCGCCCCGCCCCCCCCAGCGCTCAGCCCCCCCGGCCGAGTAGGGGGCCCCGCCCCCCCAGCGCTCAGCCCCCCCGGCCGAGTAGGGGGCCCCGCCCCCCCAGCGCTCAGCCCCCCCCGGCCGAGTAGGGGGCCCCGCCCCCCCCAGCGCTCAGCCCCCCCCGGCCGAGTAGGGGGCCCCGCCCCCCCAGCGCTCAGCCCCCCCGGCCGAGTAGGGGCCCCCCCCCAGCACTCAGCCCCCCCCGGCCGAGTAGGGGCCCCCCCCAGCGCTCAGCCCCCCCGGCCGAGTAGGGGCCCCCCCCCAGCACTCAGCCCCCCCGGCCGAGTAGGGGCCCCCCCCAGCACTCAGCCCCCCCGGCCGAGTAGGGCCCGCCCCCCCCAGCGCTCTCCCGGGAGGCTCCGATGCTGCCTCAGCGGCAAGACCAACCAGGTGCGGACACGTCCCGGAAGCGCAGCCATGAAACATGGAAGCGGCGGAGCTGCTACGCCCCGGGGCGGCCTGCAGGCAGCACAAGGATTTGGGGGCCCACTGGGCGGGGAGGGGGCCGAGGCCTCCCCAGGAGACACCCACACGCCGAGTGAGCCCGGGCGCCGGGCGCTTGGAGCCGGCTCCTGGCCAGACCCTGCCTGCTCGGCACGGGAGGGGGCAGTTCTGCTGGGGCCAGGCCCCCCTTACCAGAGGGCCCGGAGAGCCGGGCCAGCCCAGGGGCCCCACAGACGTCAGTGGGATCTTCTTCAGCACCAGCGTCACCAGGGTCGGCTTCTCCAGGATTTTCTTCACCAGGTTCACTCGCGTCCAGCCCACCTGCGCACGGATCGGGGACCGCGCTCGTCACCCGCTCGGCCCGCGCCCGGAAACGGGCAGCCCCGTGGGTCAGTCTGCCTGGGCCGGGGGCTCTTTCAGGCCTTCGCCCCGGCCAGCCGCCTCGTGCCCCGTGACTACTCCTCCCGCCCGTGTGGCCGTGGGGAACGGGCTGGTACAGCCAACGGTCGCTCACAGCCCCATGGCGCTCAAGGGAGTCTACAGTCGCCAGAGCCACGTGAGTCAGCCGCCAGCCACAGGCCCGCCCCAGCCCGGAACCAGGGACTCCCCGCTCCACCGCAAGCCAGTTAAGACACCCGGCCGGCAAGCAGCTGTGTCAGCCAGTCCTCCATGGCCGGCTCCTTTCACAGCCACTTCTCCAGTGCCCCAGCTGGCCGGCCCTTCGGCTCGGCACCGGGCCCTCCCCGGCACAGGGCCGCAGGAGGCTGCCCGAAAAGTCTCCCTGAAAATGGTCTGAGGGGAACAACTCTTGCCCCACTTGGTAGCAGATTGCTGTGGAAATGGATTTTATTGGTGCAGCAAACCCGACGGCCCGCAAAGACGGCAGGTCTTCCCCACATACCGACGGAGGGTGGGGGTGCTGAGAGCCACTGAACCGAACTGTCACCCCTTCAAGCCAGGGGGTGCTGCAGCTCCCCCCCTCCCCCAATTCCAGCACCTATTGAAATACAGGCAGCCCCCGGGTTACGTACAAGATAGGGACTGTAGGTTTGTTCTTAAGTTGAATTTGTATGTAAGTCGGAACTGGCGTCCAGATTCAGCCGCTGTTGAAACTGATCAGCAGCGGCTGAATCGGACACGCCTGGGGCAGAGCAGCTGGGGGGCTGCTGGGTTGGTCCAGTCGTGCCGCACCTCGGCGCTGTGGGATCAACCCGGCAGCCCCCCAGCTGCTCTACCTCAGGCGTCAGCGAGAAAAGCCTGGTCTGCTGGGGGGGGGGGGGGGGGGAGCGCACTAGCTGCACCCCCCCCAGCAGACCAGGGAGACGCGGATCGGCTTTTCTCGCCACGGAGGACGCGGGCAGCAGGACCGCTGAGACACGCCGAGGTCCCGTCGCCCGTGTCCTCCACGGCGAGAAAAGCCGCTCCGCGTCTCCCTGGTCTGCTTGGGGGGGGGGGGGTGCTAGCTCCGCGTCTCCCTGGTCTGCTGGGGGGGGGGTGCTAGCTCCGCGTCTCCCTGGTCTGCTGGGGGGGGGGTGCTAGCTCCGCGTCTCCCTGGTCTGCTGGGGGGGGGGGGTGCTAGCTCCGCGTCTCCCTGGTCTGCTGGGGGGGGGGGGGTGCTAGCTCCGCGTCTCCCTGGTCTGCTGGGGGGGGGGGTGCTAGCTCCGCGTCTCCCTGGTCTGCTGGGGGGGGGGGTGCTAGCTCCGCGTCTCCCTGGTCTGCTGGGGGGGGGGGTGCTAGCTCCGCGTCTCCCTGGTCTGCTGGGGGGGGGGGTGCTAGCTCCGCGTCTCCCTGGTCTGCTGGGGGGGGGGGGTGCTAGCTCCGCGTCTCCCTGGTCTGCTGGGGGGGGGGGGGTGCTAGCTCCGCGTCTCCCTGGTCTGCTGGGGGGGGGGGGTGCTAGCTCCGCGTCTCCCTGGTCTGCTGGGGGGGGGGGGGGTGCTAGCTCCGCGTCTCCCTGGTCTGCTGGGGGGGGGGGGTGCTAGCTCCGCGTCTCCCTGGTCTGCTGGGGGAGAAGTGCCCCTCACGCCACTGGAGGCAGCGACAGTGAGGGAGGCACCCCGCACTAGCGCCCCCCCCCCGGTTCGTAACTAGGGGTCTGACTTAAGTCGGACCCACGTAACCCGGGGACTGCCTGTACTTCAGTTTGGCTGGACCTTTGCAATGGCTCATGGGAGCTGTAGTCCAGCTGCTTCATGGCCTCATTTTCCTCTAAGCCAGACTCCGTATCCCACGCTGCCTCACAGCCCGTCACGCGCAGCCGCCACCTGCTCCCGCCAAAGGCGAGACCGGTGCATCATGGGGAGACAGTCCGACCAGGGACCCCAGTTACCACGGAGAGGCGCACGGGCACCCAAACTACAGCGCCAGGCGCACGCCGGGGATCGCTCCCATTGGTTGCTGAAGAGCCCCCGTTGCAAGACCCTTTTCCTGCCCATCCCGCCAGGCGCTTCCCCGCAAACGGCGACAACGCCCCGACCTCGCTCCGGAGGGGGGGCGGGGGGGGTTGGAGGCTGAATTAAGTGCGGCACGTCAGTGCGTGGAGGCTCAGCCAAGTGCCAGGCTTGCGCCTCCCGAAGACCCTCCCTTCCGCCCCCCCTCGCGGGCTGCTGCCTGCTGAGCGCGTGGGGAGGCCGAGGCTCGGGGCGGGAACGCCCGGCCCCCTCCCAGCGGTTCTACCCGCCTCCCCGGGAGCCAGGCCCGGGCGGGTTCGCGTCTCTGCAGCAGGAGTCTCCAAGCAAAGCGGGGGCACAGCCCCCTGGCTCGCTAAGCAAGGACCGGCTGCCTAGCCCAGGCACCTGCTCACACTCCTCCAGCAAGAGGGTCCAGAGCCAATCAATGGGAACCAGCCGGGTTTTGGGGACCCTCCGTAGGGACCTGCTGCATCCAGCCAAACAACGCCGAGCCCTGTCGGGGGGGGCAGCGTTTCCCCAGCGAGGGCAGGGCTGTGAATGGAGCGAGTCTTCGCCTGATCCCCTGGGGGCTGGAACCCCGCGGCGAGTCCCCCGGCCCCGAGAGAAAGGAAGTGACACAGGACGAGAGCCGGCCACCCCCTCCGCCGCCGCCGCAACGCTTCACCACGTTTACAGGGACAAGGATCTGCCGGGGGACCCCTCACACCCGCCACGATGGCAGCTGCACTCGGCCCCTTCCCGTGGAACCGGGCCGTCCCAGGAGCCCGGCGCGCCGACGGGGCCGCACTTACCACCACCTGCCCGTTGACCTGCACGATCTCGTCCCCCGGCAGGACCTGGCTGCAGTGCTCAGCTGGAGACTGGCAGGAGGAGCAAGGAGAAGTCTGAGCCGTGGCCGCGGCAGGAACACGCTAGCGGGGCGGCCGAGAAAGGCTCTCGAGCCACTTGCCTGGCTGACACAGTGCGGGGCTCAGGCCGGGGATTAACCATTAACTCTCAGGCCTGATCTTTGGCTCCCTGCTCCGGCCCAGGAACCGACCGAAGCAAGACGCTGGCCAAGGCAGCGTGACGCCCGGCCACGAACCAGCAGAGCTGGAAGGACTCAGCCAAGTCCCGTGTGATGCAGCCCACGCAGAGCAGGCTGGCCCAGGAGGGGGGTTAGCGCACATGGGCCCCCTGCGACCCCCTGGGGCTCCACGCATGGCCCCGCGCGGGGCTGCCCGATTCCCCTGGTTCCAGCCCTGGAGGTTTTTCCCACCGGTGTCAGCAACGTGGCCCGCACAGAGCCAGGGCACGGGACGGGAGGTGGGTGCAGATTGGACCCAGCACTGACTGGGAGAGCCGCACGCTCCCGCCCGGCACCCCCGGGAACTCGAGGGATGTGGGCAGCAAAGCGACCTGTCCCGCGAGGCCGGCTGGGGTCCGACCGGCTCGCAGCCCCCGAGACGAAGGAGGCCGCTCCGGGGGCCCACTCCCTGGCCCCGGCCGCCGAGGGGAGCTGGGCTGGGGCGGCCCGTCCATACAGGAGAACTAGGCAGTCGCCTAGGGTGCCAGGTTAAATGGGGCGCCAAACGGTGGCGCAATATCGAGGGGTTCAGAGGTGGGGGCGCCGATCGCCTGGCAGCTCGTCTAGGGCCGCCCCGGGACGTTGCTCGTGACGGGCCCGCGTCGGGGCTCGGCTGGGGGCGGGCTCTGAGCCTGGAGAGCCTGAAGCCGCCTCCCCCGGCTCACCTCCGGGGCGGTTCCCGCGATGAAGTGCAGGCAGGAGCTGGTGGACTGGATCTCGATGCCCTGCGGAGAGGAGCGGACGGGGGTTGGCAGCGGCCGTGGAGCCGCAGCGCGAGCAGAGGCCGGGGCCGGGGGGCAGACTCACCAGCTGGTCGTCCGGCTCGGTGGGCACAAGGTCCACGGTCTCCAGGACGGCCGTCTGGGCCAGCAGGGCTGCCGGGCTGCAGCTCAGGACGTCCTCGCAGATCCCGGCCAGCTGCCTGCACTGAAGGGCAGCGGGAGAAGTTGTAGAGGAGCCCCGCCCGCATGGCCCCCCCAGCCAGCCCCCGCCCGCATGGCCCCCCTAGCTCCCGCCCACCCGGCCCCCCCAGCCAACCCCCGCCCGGGCCCCCCCCGGCCCCTGCCCAGGACCTGCCCCCTGCCCAGCACCCGCCCGCATGGCCCCCCTAGCCCCCGCCCGCCCAGGCCCCCCCCCAGCCAGCCCCCGCCCGGCCCCCCCAGCCCCCACCCGGCTCCCCCCAGCCCCCGCCCAGGACCTGCCCCCTGCCCAGCCCCCGCCCGCCCAGCCCCCCCCAACCCCTGCCCGCCCAGCCCCCCCATCCCCCGCCCGCCCGCCTGGCTCCCCCCAGCCCCCGCCCACGCTCCCGAGGCGGCACGGGGACACTTACGATCGGCAGGATGCGCTCCTCTCTCTCCAGCACTCCGCAGTCCTGGCGGAGCAAGAGACGCGGTGAGAGACGGATCCAACTTTGCGAGCCGGGACTCCCCAAAGGGCTTCCCAGACGGGCAGGGGAGAAATGGTGCTGGGGCTCCTCTCCCATCCCCCCCCCAGACTAGAGGGGGCCCTGCTGCCCTTCCCCCCACAGGTGAGACGACACCAAGGCCGGGTGGCCACAGCAGCCTGGCGGCAGCAGGAGGAACTGGCGACCTGGCCACGTTCCACCAGCTCCGGCGCGCCAGCTGTGTCCAGAGGCCACTGGCCCCTCACTCCCGCCAGGCAGTTGCCCGGGGCAGAGGAGCCCGTGTTTGGGGGAGGGGAGGGCCTGACCGAGAGATCCCGGGGGCTCCCGCTCCCAGACATGCGCTCTGCCGGGAGCTCACCAGAGCCGCACCCGAGGTGCTGCGCACGAGGGGGGGGGGCGCTGCGCACGAGGGGGGGGGCGCTGCGCACGAGGGGGGGGGCGCTGGTGAATCTTGACTCTACTTTTACGTTCCTGGTTGGGCCCGTTTCTTCCCCCCCCCCCCCACCATCTTGCCCCGCTTCCTCCAGACCCCGTCCCCTCACCCCCACCCTCCGTTTACAAGCCCCTACGGGTTCCCCGAGTCTCCTTTTCCATCACCCCACAGCACAACCCGCTGCCGTCCCCTGCTCCCGAGCCTATTCCCAAGCCGGAGAAGCCTCCCCCGAGCCCCTCCAGACCCGCGCTGCTGGCATCTGCCCCCCGCCCCCCACCCTGCGCACGCCGGGCTCCTCGGAGCCGGTCACACCCAGTACCTGCCGAGCCCAGAGCAGCCGGCTCTCCCCCCGCCAGCCGCCGAGCGCCTGCGACCCGAGCTCCCCAGCCCCGGCCCAGCCCGGAACCCGATCCCACGGGTGACTCACCAGGTTATATAAAGCCGAGGGTGTTTAGCACCTGGCCCCTTCCCCCCGGCTCCCCTCCCCTCCCCTCCCGACTGAGCCGCGCCAAGCCCAGGGTCCGATCGCAGCTACGCCCCCGGCTCCACCGCCCCCTGCAGCCACCGGCCCTGCCCAGGCGGCTCAGAGACATGGGCCCCGGCACCGGGCAAGGCAGGGCCCTTCTCCAGACAGGGCTCCGCTGCCAGCCCGTGTGCCAGCAAGCCCTCCAAGCTAGGCTGAGCCTGCCCGCCCCCACAGCCCTGCCCCTGAACCGGGCACTGGGAGCACATGGGAGGGACTGAATGGCGGCGCGGCTGCCCCTTGCTGGGGATCTTCTGCCCTGCAGGGGCCTGGGCGCCCTGGGGCTGCCCCCGGCCTTTTAAATCACCGCTGGAGCCCCGCCCCGCGAGCTCCGTGCGGCCCAGCCCCGCCCCGCCCCCCAATGCCCCGCCCCTTCCTGGAGCTCAGGACCGCCCCCCTGCCTATCCTGGGGGCCCATGAAGGTTGTCAGCTCCCCTGAAGCCACTGCACTGCCGTGCCTCAGTTTCCCCAATGTACACGTGGAAGATCCTAGCCTAGTTAATAGGGGTCTAATGAGGCTTCATTTGCGTTTGTAAAGCACTTTGTAGGAAAGCAGAGTTATTGAAACGCAGGGGAGCGATCCCGGCCCCTTGCTCCACATTCATCATCTGAAGAAGTGGCTTGCGCCCACGAGCGCTCAGGCGGCTCTCTCTAGAGTTTTGCTAATCTCTAAGGTGCTACAGGACCCCTGCTGTTCCCGTGTTCCCTCGTTGGTTAGAGGAAGGAACCTACCCCCACCCTTCCACCACTCCCCGCTGTTACCGCAGACCCGTCGCGGGGGACAGGGCCCCGCAGCCGAGAAAAGCACCGCGGCAGGACACACCGCTTGCTTTGCAGTGACCCGGACTGTCCTGCGCTCGGCGCACGGGTCGCGATGCAGGAGGATACAGCCGGGTTCCTCTAGAAGCGACACGGGGCTCGTCCATCCCTCCCTCTGCGTTATCCCACTAACCAGCGCAACAGGCTCCCCTCGGCTCCGGGGCGGCCCAGCGGCGAGCAGGACTCCCGGCTGGACTTAGATCGCCAGGGAAAGGCTCCTACACAAATGCCTGAAGCATTCGTAACCCAAACAGCTGACAGCCCAGAAGCGAAACTGACCTCAGCAGTTTTCACTCTCCGAGCCGAGAGGCACCAAGAGCCGGGAGGGGGGCGAATCCGAGCCTGGGAAAGGAAGGCCCGAAATCCGCAGGGCTAGCAGCACGGCACTGGCTGGCCACCAAGGGCTACCGAGCCAAGAGAAAACGGTCTCAGTTGAGACGAGAAGAAAAAAATAGATTCCCAGGCTCCGCTCTGCTGGGCCGGGGCCTCCCCGCCAGCCGAGGAGGAACGGCCCCAATGAAGTTTGAGAAACAGCTCGCTGGTCACTGGCCAGGGAGAAAAGCGAGTGTGTTGGGTGGGGGCGTCCGTCCTCGCATTGTGCCTGTCACCGTGGTATCGGGACTCCCTCCTCTCCTGTCCTAGGTCCCGGGAAACCCCAGCATGACGACAGCCCCGAAGGGACACGGGCTGCGCTTCTCCACGTGCCCCTGCGCATCCCGGCGGGAACACACACGCCAACCCCGCCCGCCTGCTCTTGGCTTATTGGGCTCTTTAAACCCTCCGTCCTGACCTCCTGCACGGCCTCGGCCAGCTGCCCGCAGAGCGCCACGATGTCCCGGCTGGCTGAGTCGTCGCTCGGGTGACAGACGAGATACCTGGGAGGGGCGACGGGCCGGTCAGGTCACAGGCAGGCAGGAAAGGAGGGGGCCCGACAGGCCTGCCGTTAGCAGAGGCGCTGCCCCTCGGGCCCGGGGCTGAGCACAAGCGGGGGACCTGCCGGGGTTTTACGGGGCTCCCTGAAGGGTCCTGAGCAGCTGGAGCCGCCGGCGACAGAGCTCAAGGCTCCTCGCCTGTCCGGGCAGCTGCTGGGTGCTCCGTGGCCCACGTGGAACAAGTTGGGCGTCTCAGTCCCATTTCTGCCACGGAAGTGTCCACCTCCCACCGAGCCACGTCCCTGGGGAGGCCCAGCAAAGCAGTGAGCAGGCCTCTGGCCTCAAGAGGGGCCCCTGGGCAGAGGACCCCAGCCCTCCACTGCCCAGGCTATGCCCGTCCTCTCCCCGGGCTGGCACCGTCACAAAGACGAACGTGGCCATGGCACCACCCTCCCTGGCCGCTGTCTGAAGCCTCCGCACTGGCTGCCGGGCACCCAGGTGGCAACGCAGCCCAGCAAACAGAGAGTGTGTACGCCAGCCCCACAGATGCCCTGCAGCGCAGGCCCGGTGCCCCACCCCCGCCCCGCGGGATCCCCCCGGCACACGGCCCTCGCCTCCCGTTACCTGTGGAGCCAGGTGAGAAGCCCCTTGGCCGCTGTGATCAGCTCGGCCACGCAGGCCAGCAGGTCTGGGGAGGGCGACGCGACAGCCTCTCCGTCCTGCGCCGGCACCTTCCTGCGGCTCAGGATGAGGCTCTGGGTGGTCTGAGCCACTCGCTGCAGCTTCTCCACCAGCGTCCCCAGGCTGGTGGTCTCCAGCGCGTAGCTCTGGGAACGAGCCCAAGGCGCTCAGCAGAGGGGAGAGGGGCCAGGCCTGGGGCAGCTCGGAGCAACGGCCGAGGAGGCGGCCACAACGCCGCACTGCCCCCCAAAGCGGCTGCAACCCCCCAGCCCCGCAGCGCTCAGCCTCGGGAGCGAGACTGCGGGAGGGACCCAGGGATGCAAAATCCCATTTAGTCCATTGAACCCGTTAGCCAATTCAGGGGGGTCCCACGGGGGAGGGGGCTGCTCCAGCCTGGCCACCGGTTACCCTCCCGTACCCCCGCAGGGAACCCAGCCCCTCACCCACGCTGGGCGGGGCCAGAGATGGGGAGGGGGCTGCCAGTTACCTGCTCCCACCCCCGCAGGGAACCCAGCCCCTCACCCACCCTGGGCGGGGCCAGAGATGGGGAGGGGGCTGCCAGTTACCTGCTCCCACCCCTGCAGGGAACCCAGCCCCTCACCAACGCTGGGCGGGGCCAGAGATGGGGAGGGGGCTGCCAGTTACCTGCTCCCACCCCCGCAGGGAACCCAGCCCCTCACCCACCCTGGGCGGGGCCAGAGATGGGGAGGGGGCTGCCAGTTACCTGCTCCCACCCCCGCAGGGAACCCAGCCCCTCACCCACCCTGGGCGGGGCCAGAGATGGGGAGGGGGCTGCCAGTTACCTGCTCCCACCCCCGCAGGGAACACAGCCCCTCACCAACGCTGGGCGGGGCCAGAGATGGGGAGGGGGCTGCCAGTTACCTGCTCCCACCCCCGCAGGGAACCCAGCCCCTCACCCACCCTGGGCGGGGCCAGAGATGGGGAGGGGGCTGCCAGTTCCCTGCTCCCACCCCTGCAGGGAACACAGCCCCTCACCCACGCTGGGCGGGGCCAGAGATGGGGAGGGGGCTGCCAGTTACCTGCTCCCACCCCCGCAGGGAACCCAGCCCCTCACCCACACTGGGCGGGGCCAGAGATGGGGAGGGGGCTGCCAGTTACCTGCTCCCACCCCTGCAGGGAACCCAGCCCCTCACCCACCCCGGGCGGGGCCAGAGATGGGGAGGGGGCTGCCAGTTACCTGCTCCCACCCCTGCAGGGAACACAGCCCCTCACCCACTCCGGGCGGGGCCAGAGACGGGCCTGGCTCCAGCCTGGCCAGAGCGACTCACCAGTGCACAGAGCTGCTCCACCGCTTCCAGGAGCAGCTCCTGGTGGCCGAGGCAGGGCAGGCCCAGCTCCTCCAGGCGCCCATAGGACAGCTGCAGCAAATCCTCCCCGCTCAGGGCCCAGGCCTCGAAGGGATACTGCTGCAGCGCCGGGTCCAGGCCTAAAGCGACAAGCACACTCAGCCCGGCTGCTCCCGGGAGGCCCCGCACTGGGCAGCTGCAGCTGGATCCGTTCTCTGAGCCCGGCTGGACGAGGCGGAGCAGCCCTTGGCATTAACTCTTCTCACGCTGGCCGGCCACTCGCTCCCTGGCTAGTGCAGCCAAGCCCCTGTGGCGGCGCGCGGCGCCTTCGCCCTCAGACCCGGCCAGTGGCAGGGAGTTCCACAGGCTACCTGCGCGCAGCGGGACAAAGTGCTGCCTCATCTCGGCTCTGAGTTTGTCCCTGTCCCGGGACACCGATCAGCCCCGAGGCGTCATGGCAGGAGACCGGGGAAGGGAAGCTCCCAGGGCTCCAGAACAATTTTTGGGGGTGGCAGGCTGAGTCCCCCCCCCCCGTTTAGGCCTGTTCATGCCCGGCTGATGGCCACCAGCCCCCCCAGACCCACCGGACCACATGCCCAGCAATGGTGCACTGTGCATACGACCCAGGAGAGCCGGCACCCCCAGGCTGGGCAACAGCGGAGCCCTGAGCCGTGGCTGGATCCCGGGGGCCACGGAGCCCCCAAGGCCGGTGGCCTAGAATCCAGGGCTGCAGAGGCCGAGGGCCAGGCCAGCAGGATGCTGGGGGCCGCCTGGTAGCTGGGAGCCGGCTCTCGGGCACGGGGAATCCGGGGGTGCCACGGAGCCCCCGCCCCATGGACGCCCCGGGCTGTTTTCTCCCGCATCCCCCCGCCTGTCTGACACCGGCCCTGCCCATTGGGCCGCACTGCCCCCCGGAGCGTGTCCCGCCGGCACAGACTGGGGGGCCGCGCCCCGGCCCCGCTCACCTCTCAGCCACTGCGCCACCCGCGCAGGGCTCCAGGCGCGCACGGGCTCCATGCGCTGCGCTCCCGGCTGGCCCCGCCGCCCCGTTCCGGGAAAGGCCCCTCGGGGGCGGGGCCGAGCTCACCTGCGCTGCGCCGCCCCGCCCCCCGCCCGCCAGGTAACTCGCAGGCGGCGCTGCGGTTGGGGCAGCCGCCCGTCGCTCAGCGGGCAGGGCCCGCCCCCTCTGGAGCCCCAGCCTGGGGCCCAGCATCGCCCCGCGCCCCTCCCCTCGGGGCATTGCAGACCCTGGGCACCCCGAGCTCTGCCCCCCCCACTGGTTCCAGCGTGACCCCCAGGGCTGTGAAAGGCCCCGAGCCCCGTGGGGCGCTCACCTCAGCCCTGGCTAGGAAGGGAGTGTGACCTAGTGGGTAGAGCGCAGGACTGGGTGGTGGGCAAGGCCCGTGTGCGACTCCCCCGCCCCCATCTCCGCTGAGCTGCCTGCAACCCAAGTGGGGACTTGGGGGGCTGAACGCGCGTCCGGGCCCCCAGCACCGTAACAGACAGCCCCGTGCCCCGTGCGCCCGATGAGTGCGACTGGCGCCCCCCAGGGGGACCCCGCCTGCCAACCGCCCTGCATGGAACAGGCCGTCCAAGGACAAAGGCCTGTTACTGCGAGCGCCCGGCTAAACAGCACCCTAACTCACAGAGGGTCCTACTTATGCAGCAATTGGCCTGCCACTGTCTCAATGCGTGACCGAGGCAAGTCACTTAGCCTCAACTTCCCCCTCTGGAAAATGGATTCACCTTGGTAACTGTGTTGAGCTCGCAGAATCTTAGATGTGTAGGCCAGGAAGGGGCCTCAATGGGTCATCTAGGCCAACCGCCCCCCGCCCTGACAGCTGCTGTCTCAGCCAATGATAGACTGACATTTGCATGTGTCTCCTGCCGCTCTGTGCAGCACGTGATATTAAAACACCCTGTGATTTAATTGTTAACCAATGAATTGATTAACCAATCAGGATGCTTTATTATGTTATTAACTAATTGTAGTGGATGAAGCAATAATATTTGGTCGATCATTTTGCTGTGAGAATGTTTATACTAGAGAGACAGAGTAAGTACGAAACAACGAATTCGTCATTATCCTAGAGCTTTTGGATAATGCTGAGCTCTAATTTGGCTCCTGAGGTCTGAAGTATCCCTGGTCTGACTTGTTCTTAGAAACCTCCAGCGAGGGAGACCGCAAAGCCTCCCTAGGTACTTTGTCCCCGTGCTTAACAACTGGCTTTTCCTAATGTCCTTGCTGTAATTTGAGCCCCTGGCATCTTGTCCAGCCCTCAGTGAATAAGGAGAAAAACGTAAGCACCCTGCTCTTTATAACAATCCTTTACATCCATGGCGGCTGCCCCTGCCCCACTCAGTCTTCTCATCTCCAATAGTGATAGAAATGGAGCCGGGTTAGTCTGGTGCAGCTGATGCAAAATGCAGGACAGTGTAGCACTTTAAAGACTAACAAGATGGTTTATTAGGTGATGAGCTTTCGTGGGCCAGACCCACTTCCTCAGATCAAATAGTGGAAGAAAATAGTCACAACCATATATACCAAAGGATACAATTAAAAAAAATGAACAAATATGAAAAGGACAAATCACATTTCAGAACAGAGACTGAACAAAGTTTTCAGGTTTTCATCGAGAACGGGCTTTTTAGACCTTGATTTTTTCCCCTCTTCTCTGGACTGTCTCCAATTTGTTCTCTCAGTGGAGTGCCCAGAACTGGGTGCTGCACCCTGGCTGAGGCGCTGAGCAGAGCGGAAGAACGACGTCTGCTATCTTGCCGATAACACTCCCGCTAATCCAGCCCAGGAGGTTTTCGTTCTTACGCTGCGGACTCCGATTTCGTTTGCGATTCACTGTACTCTCCGGACCCGCTTCTGGAGCCCTCCCCCCTTGACAGTCGGTTCCCATTTTGTGTCTGTGCCCTTGGCTATTCCTTCCCAAGCAGGGGACTTTGCATTTGTCCTGGTTGAATTTCCTTCCTGTTTATTTCAGCCCATTTCTCCAGTTAGTCAAGATCAGGAGGACACATCCCAGGGTGAGCAGTGCCCAGAGCAGCCCCCAGCAGAGCCAGCGGCCCCGTGTTCAGATCCTGCTGCGTTACTGCGCTTCAGGGGGTGTTGTGTTGCTAACAGACAGTTCCTGGACATGAGTCAGTCCCAGTGACGGCTTGTTTACCTTAGGCCTTGCTACTGCGGCTCATCCCCATCAGAGCTGAGTTTCCTCCACGTGCCATCAATAGCAAGAGTCAAGTTCATGGAGTCACTGGCATTTCCCCCTCTTTGGGGGCAAACTCTGCCTGGGTTAGTGTTTGGTGGGGGGGTTGGTAACTGACCAGGAACAAAAGGGGTGTCTGATCGGTGCCGCTTATCTTGGAACGAGAGCAAAGCTTCACAACCCTTCCTCGGTATGTCCCGGGGGACGGCCGGATTCTGGGTTCAGCCGACCCCTGGCAGCTGGACCCACCCGGCTCCCCGCTCGCTAACAACGCCAGGAATGGCTGAGCAGCACCCGCAGCGTTGCACCGCCCCCCCAGCCCGGAGCCTCTGGAGCTGTTGAGGTTTCCAGAAAAACTGCCCTTGGTCTGTGCTCAGACTCCCCAGCGTTGTGGAGCCTGGTGAGTGGGGCTGGCACCCAAGTGGCGCATGCAGCTTCCGGGTTACGGCGGCCGGCGCGGCCCTGCTCTCCGGGATCCCTGGAGGGGAAGCAAACAAACAGGCAATTCCCAGGGGAGCCTCGGCGGTCTGGTAGAGGACCCCCTGCAGCCCGGGGCATGGCCCCCGAGGAGCCGGGCCCGGCAAACGCTCCCAGGGCCGCGCCAGCCCAAGCCCACGTCGCCCCGATGCTGCACGTCTGCACCAGGGGCGCGTTTTACTCGTTCTACTCGTTCTCCCAACGAGCCAGCCCACGCGCCGCTCCAGGGTCGGCTCCCTGGGAGCTCGTGGCCTTTGCCGGTGCGTTGCGAAAGGGGCCCAGACCTGCCCCATCCGCACAGTCCTGCGCCCGGGAAGCTGCTGTCACCTCCTGCCTGCACTACAGCCCCCCTGCAACTGGCTTCCCCTTCCCTACCTGGGCGGAGCTACCCCCTGCTCTTCCCAGTGCCCCCCCGCCCCTGCACTACAGTCAGCTGCGATAAAGCATTTCCTCATGTGGATCTGCCTCCTCCACACCTGCTCAGGGCTGTCATCCAGGCCCCAGCCTCTGCTGGAGTCACTCCTGACCACTGTGCCCTCGAATTGTGTCCATGTGTGGAATAAATGTTGCGACATGCACCAAGGCATGTGCAGACGTGCACCACCAGTAGACACACAGGCTGCTGGCTGTGGGCGCTCTGCTAATCAGCCAGGCGGTATCTGACTCTTTCCTGGGTGGCCGCCCACACGCTCAGCTTCCAGGGAACCCGGCTCCTGATGTCCCCTTCTCCCAAGAGCCAGCCAGCAGGCAACAGGTTCTATTTCCCCTCCCAGGGCCGCGCCCAGCCCGCCCACCCTCGCTGCTGCGAGCCAGGCTGCACAAGGCAATGGGAACACGTCTCACGTTGTCGGGCATCCAAAATCAGAGGCCACTTCAGAGAACTTAGGCCCAGATCTTCCCGGCCCAAAAGAAACGTATCGCTCAATGGACACGAGCCCCAGGAAATTCCTCCTCAGACCCAGAGCTGCAGGGGGGGGGGGCTCCGGGGAGAGGAGCAGGCTTGGGCTGGACAATCCGGAGGACGGCCCGCCCCCAGTCAGAGGAGAACGCCCGTTCCGGATTCCCCGTGCAGCTGCTCGTGCCCTGGCTCGCAGACTCTGCTCCCACTTCCAGACCGCACCCTTGATCCCAAAGGAAACAAATTCAGGCTGCTGCCTGGTATTCCCCGCCCCGGCCGGAGCACCAGGGAGCCACTGGGAGGCTCCGGAGCCTGGAGCATTTTAAGGTATAAGGGTGTCAAAGAGCAAAAAACACCAAGAAAAGGGACAAACTGGACAGTCCCTACGGGAAAGTATTAATGGGCACAAATCAGGTATCAGTAAAGGGAACATACCAAAGCCTGCAGGGGGGGGGGGCACTGTAATCCCCCCCCCCCCCCCCCCGCAAGCGTTAACAGATCTTCAAGTGGCTGTTTTCTTACAAACCAATTGCAGGAGCCAAATACACAGGGCAGGACTGGAGCTTCAGCTCATTGGCAAGATCCATTCTCACCCCTCTGGAGGAAACAAAGATACTGGCTGGTTCGGTTACCTGCCTACCTGGGGCTTTGGCTTTGAAGAATCTCAGGACACCATCCAGGATGTTTCATCTTGACCTGTTTCCTGACTCTTTGTTGTTTGCTAATTGACGGTGCTTGGCTGCCCCCTTTGACTAGCCAGTAAAAACAACACGTGGTCTGGTAGCACTTTATAGACTCACAAAACACGTGGATGGGATCACGGAGCTTTCGTGGGCGCGGCCCACCTCTTCAGATGGCCGGAGTTCTGAGTAGGGGGTATGAAAACTCGAAATAAATAGGAGAGAGGAGGGAAAGGGGATAGAGGAAGATGCTCTGTCTCTCCCCCCTGCCCCGCCTGCCCCTTACTGCCTTAGCAATCTATCTACTGACTTGGATTTGTATCTGCTTCGGCCTATCACTCATTCTCCAGTAAACAAGAAGGGGGGTGGGAGACAGAGCATCTCCCCCTCCCTTCTCCTATTTATTTCACGTGTTCATATCCCCTACTCGTAACTCTGATTATCTGGAGAGGTGGGCCGCGCCCACGAAAGCCCCCGATCCCATCGACATGCTTTGTGAGTCTATAAAGTGCTACCAGACCATTTGTTGGTTTTTTCCTGTAACAGACTCGGCTACCCCGAAGCTCCTAGTCTTTAGTTACTCATAGACTAGGCTGTCCCTTAATATATTTTTTACCCTCTGCCTTTTCTTGTCCCCCCCTCCCAATTTTCCCTTCTTCCACCCTCCCCCCATCTCCCCTATTTATTTTGGTCCTAGACATCCAACACTCCGGCTATCTGAAGAAGTGAGCCGTGCTCACGAAAGCCCCCGATCCCACCGACATGTGTTGTTAGTCTATAAAGTGCTACCAGACTATTTGTTGTTTTTTCAGTTTACCTGTACAGACTAACTCCACTACCCCCCGAAGCAAGAAAAGGGAGGCAGCCTGGTTTAGTGGTTAGGGTGCTAGGACTGGGCAGTCAGGACACCTGGATTCTGTTCCTAGCACCAATATGAATCTGGCCAAATCACCATGCCATGCCTCAGTTTCCCCATCGATGTGTCAGGGATCATGATCCTTGCCCGCCCCCCACGGCGTCGTGAGGAAACGCCAGGACCTGCTTGGAAAGGGCTTTGCAGACCCAGCGAAGTCTGACAGCGCGGGGCAAAGCAAAACGTCCAACCCCGTCTCCCTCTCGGAGTTCTGGGGGCTGCCCCCTGGCGTCCAGGTCTCCCAGTTGCAGGGGCGTTTCCCACTGAAGGGGCGAGGTCTCCCCTGCGCTAGGGAGCTGAGCAGTGACCCTGAGGCTTCCCTCCTGGCTGCAGCCCCAGCTTGGAGGGCTGGTGTATTACCCTGTACGCTGTGCACCCCCCGGCCCCTCCTCGGCAGCTCCTCGCCCCGCCCAGCCCCTTGCTCACTGGGATCTTTCTTCTCCAGCCCCCTCCGAGGCAGGATCTCCACCCGGGAAAGAGGCAAGCCAGGCGCTCGACTCCCTCTGCCAATGAGCTCCTCTTCAGCCTTGGGAAAATCACTCACCCGCTCCGTGCCTCAGTTTCCCTGTGTGTGAAATGGGGGTAACGCTTGTCACCTTTGATGGGCTTCATTCACGTTAGGCCTGGCGGTGCCAGCCAGTGGCCGTCCCTAGGGAATGGCTGCAACATCCTCCCCTCGGGTCTCCAGCGCCGCCCCTGCCCCCATGTTACTCCCTCCCCCGCCACTCTACATCCAGGGCGTGTCATGAGCATTCGTGGGCCCAGCCGCGCGGGGCAAGAGGCGCAGAACCCCCAAAGCAGAACGGGAAGGGGTTTAAACGCTGCCCAGTCTAGCGCCAAGTCACTTCGGGAAGCAAGGGGCCCGAGAGGCGGCGGGACTGGCCTTCCCGTGCCAGCTGGACACCTCCAGCCAGGGCTTGCACGAAGACGTGAACGGGGCGGGCCCTTCTCTTCCACAGCCAGCTGACAGCAACGGCCACGCAGGGCCACTTCCAGCCCCCTCTGCTGCCCTCCTTCAGCACGGACACTTTAATCGGTGGGGGAAGTTCCCCCTCCCCTCTTTTTCGGCTTGAAATGCTGGGGGTTCTGTGCCCTTGCCCTCTCCTGGGAGGACGTGGGCTGTGCCCTCGAGGGCTCCTGGCAGGGTCTGTGGATTCCGTCTCTCGGACCATTCCGCGGTTCTTAGGTTTTTTAAGATACAGACTCACGTGGCTCCCCTGAGCTCCCCTCCCCCCGCGGGCCCAGCCCCCACGCGCTCACTCTGCTGGGTGCCTGGGCTAGGGCTCCAGATCTCTGCCATACGCGGCTGGGGGTCCCGGTAGCAGCCCCGCTGCCCCGTGCAGGCCGGCCCAGGAGTCCAACCGAGGCAGGCGGAGTTGCACCCGTTCCCTCCGGAAGATGCGGCTGCCCTGCTGAGAGGGGCCAGTCAGCCCGCCCAGCGGAGATGCACCTGACCCTGGAGAGCCTGCCCCAGGTGGGTGGACCCTCCTCACCTCAGCCGGCCCCCCAAAGGCTCTGCGGGACCAGGCTGTGGCCGCTCCAGTCGCTCCCTGGCTCCAAGCTGGAAGAGCCACCCGGCTCCTCGAAGGAGTGGACAGGCTCCTGGAGCCGAGTGCCGGTTCTAGGGGGGCAGGCCCGGCAGCACTGACCCGGCAGCATCTTCGCTCCACCCAGGTGCCTGGCAGCACCTCCCAGCCCCCTGCAGGGCAGAGCATGGGCGCTTGGGGCACTTGGCAGCCGTGGCGGGGGGGTGTTTGTAGTTGGGCATGGAAGGGGGGAGGGTGAAATCACTATAAATGCCCCCTGGGCCAGGGGTTCCTCCTGGCTAGTGTTCCCCAGAACAGAAGGGAGGTGGCACAGGCGGGATTTGGGGTCTCAGCTCTGCTACCGACTCCCCTGCACGTCCCTGGTCACCTCATCCCTCCGAGCTTTGGGTCCCGCCTGTCAAACGGGCCTCGCAGCCCTCCCGTCTGCCCTTTGTCTATTTCAGCAGCAAACTTCCCCACAGGATGGGCTGTGCCTCCGGGTGGCAGCACAAAGCTGCCCGATCTGCTCGCGGCCTCTCGGCTCAGCTAGGACAAGCAACAGCAAAGGGCCCCGACCCCAGAGGCTTTAGAACTGCTGCTCTTAGTCCCGTGGGGCCAGATCTCTATGTGCCTCAGCACCTCTCAGCCTAGTCCCAGGCCAGACAACCCCAAGACAGCCCCTCGTGACAGGGTGTCGCCCGTAGGTGCCTGGTGGCTGTGGGGGAAGGGGGAGGGGTGCAGTGCAGGGAGGCCCACCCAGAGGAAGCCTCCCCCCGTTGGGAGGGCCCAGCTGCCATGGGATGGAGGCGGAATTCAGTCTTCAGCTGCCTCCCCCCCCCCCGCCAAACGCTGACTCCCCTCTCCCCTCCCCATTCCCCAAGCTCACCCAGTCGTGGACACGCCGCTCCCAGCCGACCTGCCCCCTCACCTTCAGGGGAGATGGGCCTCTCCGCCTGCCGCCAGCCGGCCCAGCCCCTCCTGTCCTGCGGCCAGGGCCTGCCCTCCTCCCCGGCCGGATTAGCAGCATCTGCCGCTGGGTTTCCCGCGCTGGCCGGATTAAGGCGGCCGCTGGCGTGACTAGGACCCCGGGTATCGCTGGGGCTGTTCTCCGCGCGGAGCCTGATTGGAAGCAGCCGGGGGTTGGGGCAGGGGGGTTCAGCCTGGGAGGTCCCCACGACTTCGGGCCTGGCTGGACCCGTCCCATCCCAACGCCGGCGCCCCGGCAGGTTTCCACTCCGGGCTCCCCCAGCCCCGCCACATCACACCCCAGCCGGGCGCTCCCCCGGCCCCGCGTCGGCTCCTGCCCCACAGTGCGGCTGGCCCCCCGGCCGGCACCCCCTTGGCATGTGTCAGATGTTTCCACCCTCCAAGCGAGGCCCCGGAGCGACTCTGCTTCCCTCCTGCCGGCCACCTCGGGGGGCCCAGACAGACGCCCCCAGCACGAGACGCTTCCCTGCCCGGCCCCCCAGCCTCTCTCGCACGCGCTCGGCGGAGCATCGAGTCCTGATCTCTTGTGACAGCTGCTCCCGGGGCTGGCTGGGATTGGGATCATCAGCAGGGCGGAGAGCGGGGGGGGGGGGGGGGGGGATATTTAAAGCTCCATCGCACAGCTGCCCAGCAGTCCTGCTGCCTGGCACTCAGGGACCGGAGCCCAGCCCAGGTAAGCGATCGACAATTAAACCCACCCCCACCGCACTGAGGAAATTGCTTCGTGGGGGGGAGGCTGGGATCCAGGGAGGAAGGGGAATTTAGATCGGGACGCCCATCAGAGAGCGGGGGGGACATGGTCCCCTCACCCCCCTCCTGGGAAAAGGCCCTTCGCTGCAGCAGGGGATGAATCCCAGCGGGGGGACGTGACCTGCAGGGCTCTGCCCCGGGCCTGCCCACGGAGCGCTCTGCCGGGGCTGGGCTGGGTTTGCAGCAGGCAGGGGAGGGGGATGGCGAAGGGCCGGCTGGTTCCCCACCCAAGAACCCGTCTCCAGCGGTTAATCTGGGGGCAGACTCTCCTCTGCCACCCCGGGTCCTGCTCTCCAGCTCTGCCCGTCCACCCACAGCCGGAGGCAGCCGCGGGAAGCAGCCTGACTTCCAGCCGAAGGCGGCACCTGCCACCCCCTCGTCCTCCTGGGAGCGATGATCCTCCGCCTGAGGCACCTAACCCCGGGGTACTTCCGCCTGCTGCAGGTACAGCCCCCGTCTGGCAGGGCTGTGGGGTCGCCGGGGAGCCCAGCCAGCCCTGGATCCTTTACCAATGCTGGTTCCCCCGTCCCCACTTCCCTTCCTGGGATCCCGCTCCAGGGCCCGAACCCTCAGCCCAGTGAGCAGAGCGGCCCCTTGGGGCCTGCGGCTCAGACGGGGTCGATCCCTCCCTTTGCTTCTCCCCTCCCGTCGGTCACGGTGCCTTAGACACCAAGCCCAGAATCAGCTCCCACTGCCAGAGCCCTGCAAATCCGCGGGTGTCCGAGTGCAGATGCCCCCGACTCATTTCGGCAGCTGCCAATTTTGTACCCTACTGAGCACCCCCCGGCCTGTGCAGGATCCGTAGCTGCTCTTCCCATTGCGCCCTCCAGCCCTTGTGCTTAGGATCCCTGGAGCCTCTTTGGGGGCAGGGGGGAGCCCAAAGCCAGCCCACAGCCGAGAGCAGAAATTCCAACCTGGGACATTGGAGCAACTCGCCCCTCTTGCGAGCAGAGCCCGGGGAGTGGGAACGTCTCTGCAGAACAGCCAGGACCCGCTGGGTGCCACCCGCTCACCTGCCTTCAGCTCAGCCCTGGGCTAGCGCGGGGGCCACACGCTCGCTTAGCCAAGAGTCTCCCTGGACAGAGGGGGCCGGCTGCACCGTCGCAGGGCTGGGGTGGGACGCAGAGGGAGCGCCCGGCTCTCAGCCTCAGTCCCGGGGCCTGGCTTCCCATGCGGGCTGCTTTAGTAACAGCGACAGAAAGAAACCCCCAGAACCCTGCGCCTGGGCAGCGCTAACAAAGCGTCTCGTGGCCACACCCCGAACCCGAGCCCCACGCAGGCCGGGGGTGCAAGCTGCCCTGCGTTGAGCTGAGCCTGCTGGGATCGGACGTGTGGGTCCCAGGCGTTGTGCACCTCAGCCCGGCTCTCAGGCCACCACGCCGTGCCCTGCCCCCGCTCTGCTCCTGCAGCCTGAGCCCAGGGAGCCAGGCCGGGAGAAGCGCCCAAGGTTTCCACAAGTGGCACTAGCAGGAAGGAACAGCTGGTGCGGCTCTAACTTCAGCCATTTCTCCGGGTGCAGATCTCTGGCCAGACTTCTGCCACCCCCCAGGGGGTGATGGGATCCAGGGCTCCCTTGATCCTCTCAGCACTTGGAGGACGAGTCCCTCTCCCCTCGGTCTGCACCCCCTGGCCGGCCGGGCTCCTGTGCCTCCGCGGTTCTCAGGAGCTGCCTTTTCTCCTCTCTAGATGCAGCTGGCTGGGGGGCTGGAGTCTGAGCCCAAAGACCGCCTGCTGAACCACCTGGCGCTCTCCCTGGCCATCCTGGGGCTCAGTCTGTCCTACTACAGTGTCCGCCAAATGACCCACCCGCTTAAAACCCCCCGCGAGAAGTGAGGCTCAGCCACATGGGTGGAGGTTCCAGAGCACAGGAGGGTCCACCTGCTGAGGGGGGACCGGGTCTTGAACTCTGGCATCCTCTGCGGCCCACGGAGCACCCCTAGGTACCAGCAGCGTTGTGCTCCAGCCCTGTGCTCTCAGGCTAGGGTCCGCCCCGCCTCGGTGTGTCGACTATCAGATAAGCATTTGCTTATGGGCTAGTCTTTTGACTGGCTGATATCCCCCTGCGGATCAGCTGTGCGGTGGCTGCCCCTTTAAAACACCACCTCTGCGCATTTCAAAGGGGCAGCTGCCGTGGAGCCCAGGTGCAGCTGGGGACTCCCAGATGATCCCGGGCTCTGCTGGATCCCCGGTCTGAGGGCGGCTAGAAGCGTCTCCCACGTTTGCTTTGTGCCGGCTTGTAAGGGATTGCTTGGCCCACTCTGGCCTGGCTCCCTCGGCCGAGCCTCTCCGCTGCTCACAGGGACCCTGCGTGGGCAGTGAAGCAAACAGCCCCCCCCGCCCCCCCCCGGGAGCGTCTCAGGGGTTACACCAGTTTGGGCTAATGGATTTTAACTGGAAAGTCCTGCCCTGCCTGCCTGCCGACCTCCCCGGCGCCTGCCCATGCTCCACCCTTCTGCTACCTGTATCCAAGCTGCTAAGTCAGGGCCGGGAAACCTTTTTTGGGTCGGGGCTACTGACGCACAGAAAAATCCGCCAGGGGCCAAGGGCACGCAGCAAGGTGCCAGCGCGGGTTCCCCAAAGACTGGGGGGCCAGCTCCAGGCAACCCAGGGGCCACAGACAGTCCCTAGGCCTTAGGCTCTCGCTGGTCCATCTCCCTGCAGCTCCGCTGGAATCCATGGCAGAGGGGCAGGGATCCTACTTGCACCCGGTGGGCAGATACCAAACCTCGGTGGGAGGACTCCCCCTTTGCACCGAAGCGAGACCCATTCCCACAGGTCGGACAGAGGCATATAGCGTAGGAGCCGCCGGCACCGGCGCCGAAAGGCTCAAAGGGCCCCCCCAGACCAGGGTAGAAGCCACCTCGGCAGTTCACTAGCTGCCCTGGCTCGGGAGATTTCCAAGGAGTTTCCCAGGCAGCGGTTTCCACCTGGCTGGGCGCGCGGCGCATCCCTCGTGAAACCAGCGCGATGGGCTGACAGGCGGAATGCACCGCTCCGACAGCCAGAGAGACTTACACACGGCTGGCCGAGTCCTTTCACCGCCCGGCGCAGGAGAGCAAAACAAGCCGGAGCAAGGCCACTGTCAATTGCGCTTACGTAACCGTGCGCACCACCCGCTGCCTGGGGGCTCGCTCAGGCTGTTCAGCTGCAGATTAAGGCGGATTTTCAGGAAGCCCAGACTGGCCAATGTTTACTGCTTCCTTGCAGTAACTGCATGAGAACGCTGTCAGGAGAGGAGCTCACGTCCTCCCCCACAGACAGGCACACTCCCCACCTCCCTACCCGGGACAGGCACACTCCCCACCACCCTACCCGGGACAGGCACACTCCCCACCACCCTACCCGGGACAGGCACACTCCCCACCACCCTACCCGGGACAGGCACACTCCCCACCACCCTACCCGGGACAGGCACACTCCCCACCACCCTACCCGGGACAGGCACACTCCCCACCACCCTACCCAGGACAGGCACACTCCCCAGCTACACCCCCCGGACACACTCCCCAGCACCCTACCGGGGACAGGCACACTCCCCACTAGGGACAGGCACACTTCAGTACCCTAATCTCCAAACCCATCACCTCTCGATTCCACAGCTACGGCCACCTACTACATTGAAGCTGCTAAGAGGGAAG
This sequence comes from Pelodiscus sinensis, assembly GCF_049634645.1. Classification (NCBI taxonomy): domain Eukaryota; kingdom Metazoa; phylum Chordata; order Testudines; family Trionychidae; genus Pelodiscus; species Pelodiscus sinensis. The sequence goes on along the minus strand of NC_134735.1, from coordinate 1,754,471 downwards.
GTCAGATGTCAACACGAGACATTTCTAGATTTTGATCAGCCCTCTCACCCTCCCTGCTCTGTGCCAAATAAATCCCTTCCCAGGAAGTGACCTGCCTTGTCTCCCCCTTTTGTCCCAGCTGCCATGGACTGCCGGGCCCTGGAACCATTACAAATGGGGGGGGGGGGAGGGCGGGGAAGGGATGGGCTCCCAGAGAGGACGGAAGGTATTAATCTCCACCGAGGCACTGCAGCGGCCAGCGGTAGCGGAACTTGCTTTGCAGGGTTTTGCAGGAGGCAGTGGCGTTCCCCACAGTGCACCCTGCAGAGGCAGAGACGATGCCAACGTGGGCTACGGGCGTTCTAGCGAGCACCCCCTGCAGCCCTGACACTCCGGCCAAGGAGCCGACTACCCTGCGCAGCAGCTTGGCAGGTCCCAGGCCAGAGCTCTCCGAGTAGCAGGGGAAGCAGCAGACATGTGACCACCCTACACCTGGGCTCAGCTCCTTAGTGCCCCCCACTCGCAAAGTGGTGAGTGCGGACTCTCCCCCCTCTGTGCGAGCAGCGTGTCCCTCTTAGGCACCTGATCTCAGTGGAAACGGCTCCCTGGCTGGCTGACCTCCCGCAAGCAGAGGGCCGGCAACAGGATTCACACCCGTGTCATATGCAATTTGTGCTCATCCCTACCATGTGATGGGGCTGCGATCAGCTGGGCTGGGGCGCACTCTCAGCAGACTCCCCTTGACAGAAGGAAGGGAAGGAGCTGGAGTCAAGCTCCCCTAGCAGGGAAGAGTTAACGAGACACACGAAGAGGACAGGAAGAAAACTGCTGGAGATGCCAGAAGAGCTGCCAAGGGAAACACATGGATAAATATGAATATAGAGGGAGCCTGGCAGGGATCTTCACAGACCCGGCTCCTGGCGCCACACAAGCGAGGCTCGGACACTTGAAATCAAAGCGCCAGAACGAGAGCGAAAGCGAAAGCTGGAGGGATCAGCCCCAGCCCAGGTAGCGAGATGGCGAAAGGGCCGCTTTTGCTGATTCAGCTCGTTTTCCCACCACGTCCCTACAGCCCCGCCTGGATCAAAGTGGCAAGGAACATTCTACAGCTCATTCAACAGCTGCCGCCCGTTTATTACAATAAGTAATTACAGGGGTCGCGCGCGGAACCAAGAGCAGCGTCCACTGCTCGAAATACCAGCGCACATGGAGAGAAGATTGGAGCCATCAGCTCATTAGCACAGCAGGACAGGGCTCCTCTCCTCCCTCGGCCTCTGGCTGCACTGTATGCCCATGCTGCCGAAGAGCTATCTACCAAACACAAGGGGCCCAAGGTTTCCACCGGTCAGCGCACGACCCCTTGCTGAAGGATTAACGAGAACAGCTGAGTTAGTTATGCTGGTGGCAGGGTGGAGGGGTGTTTGTGGAGACACCTGCCGAACTCAGAAAAGAACCTGCCACAAGGTGAAGTGGTGAAGTCAAGGCCACTTTCTAACCAGAGGACAGTCTCAAAGCCTCCCCATTTAGCCAGATTCCTCCACCTCCAGTGGTTGAGTCTGTACTTCTATCTTCTTTGGGGGAATGTAGGAGCCCATGCCAGCTGCTCTCTCTGCTTCCTCCTGGGTGTAAGGCTCCTCACTCAGCTGCTTCAGCCTAAAAGAAAAGGAAGAAACCCAAGAGAAGCACATGGGCTGTGATCTGTGATGGTCTCCCCGCGAGCTGAGCGCTTAGAACCATCCCAAACCCGTTAACGCCACACATGACATTGCTGGAGTTCACCCAAACTAAACCTCAGGTGCTCAAATTTCACAGCAGGATTGAAAAACAGCAGCGGTAAAGTTATCACTGGGGCACCTGGTTTAGTTCTGTGACTAAACCAGGGGTGGGCACACACTGGGGTGCAGAAGTTCTATGAAGAGTAGGGAAGGCTGGGGGAAGACGGTATCTCCCCAAATAGCCAGGTGTAGCCCAGCCCCCAGTCCAAATCCCACCCCAGAACTGGGAGTTGGGCTGGCTCCTCCCGACAAGGCCATTCCAACCCGGCTCCCCCATGGGAGCTTAGGGCCAGACTGAAGGGTTGGACTGGCTGGATGTGGCCTGGGGGGTAGTAGTTTGTCGTCTCCCCCCCCCCCCCCCACCCGCCAGACTCGACAGACATTTCCGCCACCAGCAAAGTTAAATTAACTTGACTCGAGAAGCCACAAAGACTGGTAGGGTGGGGAGAAGAGGTGGGCAAATAGATTTTTTTCATGTAACTTTTCGAAGGGAAAAGTGTGGGGGAATTTCTTATTCATAAGAACCCCAAATCAGATTTTACCTCATGCTAACAGGTTTCCAAGAAAAACACACCGTATGTGTGTGAACACACATTACCTTCTTTTGTGAACTTTAGATTTGAAATGCTCCTTCATGCTATTCAAATCTACAAAGTATCGCCTGTCGGGAAGAAAAAAAAACCCTCAGAAAACAATCCTGCCCTTCCCATGCAAGAGTCAAGTGAGGAACTGCCGACACAGCCGTGGCGCTAGGCCAGCGGGTGCGAACGCTCTTTATCAGTACTTTTGCCAACAAAGTACACGCACCCCCACCCGAACAAGTGGGTTTCATTTGGGCAGGAGAGCACTTGCCAGGGCAAAACTCTGGTGTTCATGGGGGACGGGGGAGGGAAGTTTTGTGGCTCAAGGGCAAGTGCGGACAGAGCCTCAGACTGAGGAGAACTGAAGGCTCGAGATGCCGAATGTCATTCCGGACCAAACATCGTTTCCATCGGAAGGGGCCCGGCGCAGGCCGGTCCTAATGAAAGGGGCTCACTAGGGAGGCTAAAGGTGAACTGGCAAGTACCGACCGGGGGGGGGGGGGATGCTCACCAGTTACCAGGTAACCCACGGTGGCCCAGATGGGCTGGAGCAGCCCCCCTGCCCTCCCCAGCCCCGCCCCCAACGGGGTCCCCCAGCCCCCCGCGGGGTCCCCCAGCCCCCCGCGGGGTCCCCCCCAGAACCCCCCCCAGCCCCGCCCCCCCGCGGGGTCCCCCCCAGAGCCCCGCCCCCCCGCGGGGTCCCCCCCAGAGCCCCGCCCCCCCGCGGGGTCCCCCCCAGAGCCCCGCCCCCCCGCGGGGTCCCCCCACGCACGCGCAGTGCAGGCAGTAGTGCTGCGCGCTGCCGGGCAGGTCGGGGTCGGGCTCCTGGCGCAGCAGCCGGGCCGCCCGCTCGGGCCGCAGGTCCCCGTGGATCTGGTCCAGGTCCCGGCGCCGCCGCTTCGCTTTCCACTGGCGGGCCAGGGAGCGCGCCGCGTGCGAGCCCGTGTGGCGCGAGCGTCCCGGCGCCATGGCGAGCCCGCCTCCCTACTTCCGCTTCCGGCCGGCGCCGGTTGTGACCTCATCGCCGAGCGCCCGCCTGCGAGGAGCGGAGCGCTGGGAGGGCGGGGGCGGGGCGAGGCTGGGCCACGCCTCCCTGGGCTCCCTGCAGTGGATCCCCTGGGTCCTTGCGCCTGTAACTTCCCTCCCTCCTGGGGGAGGTGCCTATCTAAGTCCTGTCTGTCATGGGGGAACCTCCTCTGATTGGCTGCTGTCTGCCCCGCCCCTCAGCAGGCCCCCTGGAGGAGACCGTCCCCTGGAGGTGCAGGGGGCCCGCCCCCTCCCCGCCCCCCATTCTCCCTGGCCAGCCCGAGGGGACTGCGGGAGGCACCAAGGTTGTCCCACCTCTGGCCCTTGTGTATTAACCCACCCGCCACGCAAAGGGGCGTGGCCAATGGCAGCCCCCCAGGCCCACCCCAGCCACAGCCCCATGGGCCCCACCCCTCTGTTTTAACTGGTTGAGAGCCGGCGGGTGGTGGGAAGTGGGGGCGTCAAACGGCCCCCCAGAAGGAAGCCCGTGGACTGTGACACAGACCCCCACCCGGCTCCCCTTGGAGATCAGACAAGGCCGCTTGGTGTCGTTTCAGAGCACAAATATTATTGCAAAGTCTGTTTGTGGTCAGGGAAAGACACCTGGAGCTCCTGGGGGGGGGGGGATGGCCAAACAAGAGACACTTGTTCCCAATGTGGCTGTTATACACCTAGCCCATAGAACTGGGAGGGACCTTGCGAGATCATTGAGTCCAGTCCCCTGCTCTCACAGCAGGACCAAGCACCATCCCTGACAGATTTGCCCTAGATGCTCCCTCAAGGATTGAGCTCACAAGCCTGGGTTTAGTAAGCCAGCACTCAAACCGCTGAACTATCTCTCCCAGATTATTACTTACCTTCCTTCCTTCCCCCCTCCCTGCATCCCCCTTCTGTTCTGAAATGTGATTTGTCCTTTTCATATGTGTTCATTTTTTTAAATTGTATCCTTTGGTATATATGGTTGTGACAATTTTCTTCCACTATTTGATCTGAGGAAGTGGGTCTGGCCCACGAAAGCTCATCACCTAATAAACCATCTTGTTAGTCTTTAAAGTGCTACATAGTCCTGTATTTTGCTCCAGATTATTAAGCACTGCAAAACCTGAAACCCTTTTAGTGGAGAAGAAAGACATTATTAACACCTTCAGGCCACGCTCAGACACAACGGCCTGGAGGCACACAGAGATGGTGGCACCAAATATTTTCAAGCAGTTGTGTGAGAAACTGAAAATGGGAACATTTCCCATGGCAACAGATGGATTTTGTAGTATAGAGGATATAGCACAGGTGTTAGCTACACCTCATTAATCTCTGTATTAATCATTTTCTCGTTGAAATTTGTATTTTAACTTTGTATCAAGTCCTTTTAGCATTGTAATAAGTCTTTAGCTTTGTTGCATTAAGTCTTTTTATAAACTTTCATATAGACCATAGAAACTTCGTATGAAGTCTTTTTACATAGAAACCTTGTAGAATCAGTGGTCCCTAACCTCTTTGTGGCCACGTGCCTGGGGCGGGGGCCGTGCATGTGCCGGGCCCCCGGGGGCAGCAGTGCACATGCTCCGCACACCTGGAGCGGGAGCCGCGTGGGCGCCATGTTGTACCCTCTTTTGCTTAAGTGATTGCCCTGTAATAAGGTGTGAATGGATAAGGCATGAAAGCCAAGCATCTCTGGGCACTTGCAAAGGTTGGAGAGGGGTGGAAACCAGATCCAAGAACAATGAGAAGAACAATGGGACCTGTGAAGTGGGCTCATTGAAAGAAGACTGGACCTATGGAGGCCTTGGGAGTCAGCAGCAAGGGCCTGCTTTGGGAAGCTCCCTCTTTGAAGGAGAATGTGGCAGCACAGAAGAGGGAGCCACAGATGTCTTACTGCATCTGCATATGATGACTCTCACAGACGATGCATCTGCATGTGAAGACTAGCTGGTGGAGATCTGCAGGAGAGGGAGACACTATACATCTCTAAGGCATCTTGCAGGGGGACGCCGGGTTTTCGTCCTGTCAACATGGGAGCATCAATCCAGATTGGCAGAAGCCCGGCTCCACCCTGCCCCCACCTAACTCACCTGGCTAATGCAGTTAGGGGGAGCAACTATTAGTAACAACAACAAGAGGGTGTGTGTGTGAGTGTAATATATCATATGCATATGATAAGTGTTGCCTGCTATATGTGTGTATTACCAATAAATGTGGCATTTTGCCTTTTCCCCCTGAAAAGATCCCATGCCGTACTTTTAAGTACAACACAGGTAGCGCTTGAAGTCCATTATTTTTTATGCAGAGAAATGTGTGGAGGATGTGTCATCCCTTATACCACATAACTGGCTCATGACAGGTGAAAGTCTGTTTAATTCTGTTAAAGCTGTTTTGTTTAACGAAGATCTTGATCTGTGACTCAGATTGTGTCAATTACAACAGATGGCGCTCCTGCCAAGATAGCTGCTCACAGAGTGTTTGTGAAAGGCCTGCAAGATCTGAACCCCAATTTGATTTCCTATCACTGTGTAATCCACCAAACTGCACTGTGTGCAAAGCTCAGCAGTGAATATGCTAATGTAATGTCCATGTGACTACGCTTCTCGACTTCCTTTAGTTCAAGTCATCGCCACAACACAGTCCAAAAGCTTTCTGCTGATTACGAAGGCCTGTTGGTTCATAATGACATCTGCCAGCAGAGGGCCAGTTCTAAGGCGGCGGTGGGAAATCTGAGTTCACATGGAAGAATATTTACATCATATCCTAGGGCAAAAGCTAATCAAGGGTATGTCTACACCACCACCCTAGTTCGAACTAGGGTGGTTAATGTAGTCAATCGAAGTTGCAAATGAAGCCGGGCGCCGTCATTTTTAAATCCCCGCTAGTTCGGACTCCGTGCCCGCGGCTACACGCGGCACGGAGTAGGTAGTTTGAATTAGGCTTTCTCATTCGAACTACCGTTACTGACCAGTCATCACTGGGGTTTGTCTGGTGAGTTTAAGGCGTGTGGCAGGAAATAACCGACCCAGAAAGGCAGTTGTGGGCCTTGATTTTCGTAGGCAACAGGGTTTATTGGGTGCGTCAGTTCCCCTACAGCGTCTGCAACCCAGCGTGCAGCCCTCTGCGTCTGCGGCCCAGGGAGCATCTGATACCGACCAAGAAGCTGGCGCCCCAGCGGGCTGTGCTGTCCCTGCCCGAGCAGAGGGAGGGTCAACAGGTCAATGGCACAAATGAAGAGCATGTCTGGAGCACCGGGTGACCTCTGGACCAGCCAGGTGCACGGGCCAGGCGATTGCTGCACCGAGCCGGGGGGTGCCCAGCACAATTAAGGGGAGTGTCTGGCTGGCGCGGAGGCAGCAACCCCAGAGCTAGGCATTTGGGATACACCTGCCAGTCGCAGCGGCCACCTGCGATCACATTACCCCTCTGCCTAGGAATCACTAGTGCCCGGAGCTGCATTGCACAAGCAGACCAGCCTCCGTCGTGAGCACGGCGCGGCTCACACAGGGCAGCAGGACACGAGACACCCCCATACTGGCCATCAGGGGCTCTCCACGCTGGAACGCCAGTGGCCTCCTGACCCCAGGTGTCCCTTGGCCCAGGCGCGGCCGGCAAACAGCCCACGCCCCTCGCACTCTCCTCCGCCCTCGCGGCGCGATCTCCGCTCCCGTTTGCTGGTGCAGAGCCCCAGCGCCAGGCAGCTCGGTCGCGGGGTGGAAACTCGACTCTGGGCGCGAGGGGATGGGCGTGCAGAGCTGGCGGCTCCTAAGCAATAATTTAGCGGCCGGATGCTATTTTCAGCGGGTTGCTGAGAGACTGTGTCCCGCTTGGAGGGATCGGTTACCAGCCCCGAACAATGGGGTGTAACGCTAGAGCTCGGCCACGCTGGGAGGAGCCACGCCGGGAGGAGGGGGCTGAGCAGGCACCGACCCTTGGGGGCCGGAGGCTGGACGGGCGGGGGCAGAGAGCGGGCGAGGGACAGAGCCTTGCTCCAAAGGGCCCAGCTGGCCTCTGGCAGAGGGATGGAGAAGGTCGCTGGGGCCCAGGAGGGAACAAGTCAGAGGGGCTGGGGGCCTTTCCTGGGGCAGAGCAGGGGGCAGCCCCTTTCTCAGGCCCACCGGCCCGGAGCCCGCTGCCATTCGGGCCTGTCCCGGATCAGGTTCCCCTTTGTAGCCTGAGCTGCCTGTCACCGGAGGCCGCTGCAATTTTAATGAAGACACCAGATCCCGGGCAGCTCTCACCTGGGCCGGGGGCCGGTTGGCCCCTTCCAGCCTCCCGCCCAGCCCACAGCCGGCAGAGCCCTGGGCGCAGCGGCTGTGCCGTGGAATGGCCCCCCGCCCCGGCGCGGGGCACAGGGGCTGAGCCAGCGGCTGCAGGAACCGAGCTGCCCCTGGGCTGCGGGACCAGCCTCCCGCCACCACCATGACGCAGGGACTCTGGAAGGGCTACAAGGCCAAAGTGCTGCAGAGTCTGGGCGCGGAGGGGCAGGAGGAGCAGTTACAAGAGGAGGTAGGCGGGCCCGAGCAGGGGCCCCTTCCTCTGTCACTGGCTACGGGGCAGGCACGGGGGGTCCCCGGCAGTTCTTCCCTGCACCCCCGGATCCCTGCCCAGCTCCCGGCTCCTCCCCACTGGTACCCTGCACCCCCGGATCCCTGCCCAGCTCCCGGCTCCTCCCCGCTGGTACCCTGCACCCCCGGATCCCTGCCCAGCTCCCGGCTCCTCCCCGCTGGTACCCTGCACCCCCGGATCCCTGCCCAGCTCCCGGCTCCTCCCCGCTGGTACCCTGCACCCCCGGATCCCTGCTCAGCTCCCGGCTCCTTCCCGCTGGTACCCTGCCCCCCCGGATCCCTGCCCAGCTCCCGGCTCCTCCCCGCTGGTACCCTGCATCCCCGGATCCCTGCCCAGCTCCCGGCTCCTCCCCGCTGGTACCCTGCACCCCCGGATCCCTGCCCAGCTCCCGGCTCCTCCCCGCTGGTACCCTGCACCCCCGGATCCCTGCCCAGCTCCCGGCTCCTCCCCGCTGGTACCCTGCCCCCCCGGATCCCCGCCCAGCTCCCGGCTCCTCCCCGCTGGTACCCTGCACCCCCGGATCCCTGCCCAGCTCCCGGCTCCTCCCCGCTGGTACCCTGCACCCCCGGATCCCTGCCCAGCTCCCGGCTCCTCCCCGCTGGTACCCTGCACCCCCGGATCCCTGCCCAGCTCCCGGCTCCTCCCCGCTGGTACCCTGCACCCCCGGATCCCTGCTCAGCTCCCGGCTCCTCCCCGCTGGTACCCTGCACCCCCGGATCCCTGCCCAGCTCCCGGCTCCTCCCCGCTGGTACCCTGCACCCCCGGATCCCTGCCCAGCTCCCGGCTCCTCCCCGCTGGTACCCTGCACCCCCGGATCCCCGCTCAGCTCCCGGCTCCTTCCCGCTGGTACCCTGCACCCCCGGATCCCCGCCCAGCTCCCGGCTCCTCCCCGCTGGTACCCTGCACCCCCGGATCCCCGCCCAGCTCCCGGCTCCTCCCCGCTGGTACCCTGCACCCCCGGATCCCCGCCCAGCTCCCGGCTCCTCCCCGCTGGTACCCTGCACCCCCGGATCCCTGCCCAGCTCCCGGCTCCTCCCCGCTGGTACCCTGCACCCCCGGATCCCTGCCCAGCTCCCGGCTCCACCCCGCTGGTACCCTGCACCCCCGGATCCCTGCCCAGCTCCCGGCTCCTCCCCGCTGGTACCCTGCACCCCCGGATCCCTGCCCAGCTCCCGGCTCCTCTCCGCTGGTACCCTGCACCCCCGGATCCCTGCCCAGCTCCCGGCTCCTCCCCGCTGGTACCCTGCATCCCCGGATCCCTGCCCAGCTCCCGGCTCCTCCCCGCTGGTACCCTGCACCCCCGGATCCCCGCCCAGCTCCCGGCTCCTCCCCGCTGGTACCCTGCACCCCCGGATCCCCGCCCAGCTCCCGGCTCCCCCCGCTGGTACCCTGCACCCCCGGATCCCTGCCCAGCTCCCGGCTCCTCCCGCTGGTACCCTGCACCCCCGGATCCCTGCCCAGCTCCCGGCTCCTCCCCGCTGGTACCCTGCACCCCCGGATCCCTGCCCAGCTCCCGGCTCCTCCCCGCTGGTACCCTGCACCCCCGGATCCCCGCCCAGCTCCCGGCTCCCCCCGCTGGTACCCTGCACCCCCGGATCCCTGCCCAGCTCCCGGCTCCACCCCGCTGGTACCCTGCACCCCCGGATCCCTGCCCAGCTCCCGGCTCCTCCCCGCTGGTACCCTGCATCCCCGGATCCCTGCCCAGCTCCCGGCTCCTCCCTGCTGGTACTCTGCACCCCCGGATCCCTGCCCAGCTCCCGGCTCCTCCCCGCTGGTACCCTGCACCCCCGGATCCCTGCCCAGCTCCCGGCTCCTCCCCGCTGGTACCCTGCACCCCCGGATCCCTGCCCAGCTCCCGACTCCTCCCCGCTGGTACCCTGCACCCCCGGATCCCTGCCCAGCTCCCGGCTCCTCCCCGCTGGTACCCTGCACCCCCGGATCCCTGCCCAGCTCCCGGCTCCTCCCCGCTGGTACCCTGCACCCCCGGATCCCTGCCCAGCTCCCGGCTCCTCCCCGCTGGTACCCTGCACCCCCGGATCCCTGCCCAGCTCCCGGCTCCTCCCCGCTGGTACCCTGCCCCCCCGGATCCCTGCCCAGCTCCCGGCTCCTCCCCTCTGGTACCCTGCCCCCCCGGATCCCTGCCCAGCTCCCGGCTCCTCCCCGCTGGTACCCTGCCCCCCCGGATCCCTGCCCAGCTCCCGGCTCCTCCCCGCTGGTACCCTGCCCCCCCGGATCCCTGCCCAGCTCCCGGCTCCTCCCCGCTGGTACCCTGCCCCCCCGGATCCCTGCCCAGCTCCCGGCTCCTCCCCGCTGGTACCCTGCCCCCCCGGATCCCTGCCCAGCTCCCGGCTCCTCCCCGCTGGTACCCTGCCCCCCCGGATCCCTGCCCAGCTCCCGGCTCCTCCCCGCTGGTACCCTGCCCCCCCGGATCCCTGCCCAGCTCCCGGCTCCTCCCCGCTGGTACCCTGCCCCCCCGGATCCCTGCCCAGCTCCCGGCTCCTCCCCGCTGGTACCCTGCACCCCCGGATCCCTGCTCAGCTCCCGGCTCCTTCCCGCTGGTACCCTGCCCCCCCGGATCCCTGCCCAGCTCCCGGCTCCTCCCCGCTGGTACCCTGCATCCCCGGATCCCTGCCCAGCTCCCGGCTCCTCCCCGCTGGTACCCTGCACCCCCGGATCCCTGCCCAGCTCCCGGCTCCTCCCCGCTGGTACCCTGCACCCCCGGATCCCCGCCCAGCTCCCGGCTCCTCCCCGCTGGTACCCTGCACCCCCGGATCCCCGCCCAGCTCCCGGCTCCTCCCCGCTGGTACCCTGCACCCCCGGATCCCCGCCCAGCTCCCGGCTCCTCCCCGCTGGTACCCTGCACCCCCGGATCCCCGCCCAGCTCCCGGCTCCTCCCCGCTGGTACCCTGCACCCCCGGATCCCCGCCCAGCTCCCGGCTCCTCCCCTCTGGTACCCTGCACCCCCGGATCCCTGCCCAGCTCCCGGCTCCTCCCCGCTGGTACCCTGCACCCCCGGATCCCTGCCCAGCTCCCGGCTCCTCCCCGCTGGTACCCTGCATCCCCGGATCCCTGCCCAGCTCCCGGCTCCTCCCCGCTGGTACCCTGCACCCCCGGATCCCCGCCCAGCTCCCGGCTCCTCCCCGCTGGTACCCTGCACCCCCGGATCCCCGCCCAGCTCCCGGCTCCTCCCCGCTGGTACCCTGCACCCCCGGATCCCCGCCCAGCTCTCGGCTCCACCCCGCTGGTACCCTGCACCCCCGGATCCCCGCCCAGCTCCCGGCTCCTCCCCGCTGGTACCCTGCACCCCCGGATCCCCGCCCAGCTCCCGGCTCCTCCCCGCTGGTACCCTGCCCCCCCGGATCCCCGCCCAGCTCCCGGCTCCTCCCCGCTGGTACCCTGTGTGACGTAGTGGGGGTACCTGGCTGGTTTCTATGCTGCTGGCTCTGGGGGAACCCCCACTGGCTGCTGTGGGTACCACGACCCAGCAAAACAGGATGAGTCACTATGCAAACCAGTGGCCAGACACCCCCCATGGAGAGGAACAAAGGAAGGTGGAATGCTGCCTTGGCTGGGGGGCAGGGCTGGAAGTGAGTGAGTTGGTTGCTGGCTGTCGGAGGGATGGATGAGACAGCCTAGGGAGAGGAGCTGGAGTTTAGGGGCCCAGTCTCCCCCATCTCAAGGGGGCCTGAGGCATCCTAGCCCAGTTCCTGTGACCAGATTACATCTGTGCTGCGCTGTGCTGGAGGAGCAGTAAACCACCCTCAATTCCACTGGCTGGTGCAGTCTGTTTGCGCCATTTCGGGGTGCAGGAGACGGGGGACCCCAACGCGCCGTCACACTGGTGCCAGGAGTGGGATGCACTGCACCCCGTGGATGGAGCTTCCAGCGGCAAGCGACAAGGCGCAGTAGAAGCAAGAGCCCTGGAGCCAGGCATGCTGGAGACAGAGCGAAGCGGTTCCTGGGAATCGTGGGGCGCTGCAGCACTAGACTGGTGAGTCTGCACCGAGGGGCCCAGCGGGCAGATGGCCTACGCCCGACTCTTGAAGGCAGAGCTGGTGGGGCTGTGCAGAGAGAGGGGCTTGCCTGTGCGGAAAGCAGCCAAGGCCCAGCTGATTACCCAGCTGGAAGAGAATGACCAGCCACAGGGCCAGGATCTTGTCCCCAGGGGAAGCAGCCAGACCCCCCCTGAGAGTGTGTCAGGCTCAGAGAGGGGGAGGAGCGCTGGAACCCAACGGAGAGATGAGACAGCGTCTCCCGGGAGGCCTGCAAGCCGTAGCCCATCTAGGGCAGGGGCCAGCCCAGCGGAGCTGCGGCAGCTGGAGATCCAGCTGCGGATGAAGGAATTGGAAGTACAGGACCGAGAGAAGGAGCGCCAAGACCGAGAGAAGGACCGCCAGGATCGAGAGAAGGAGCGCCAGGACCGAGAGAGGCAGCGACAGCATGAGCTGGCCATGGCAGAGCGGAGAACCGGCGGGGCACCGGCTGCGCCAAGTGCGGATGGGCCCCAAGGTCCCAGGGCTGCCAGCCACTTGGAGAGGCTCGTGGTGGCCCAATTGAAGGACATGGGTGACATAGACGGGTTCCTCAGCTCCTTTGAGAGGGCCTGTGGACTGCAACGGGTTCCCCCAGCTGACTGGCTGCAGGAGCTCATCCCCGCACTGAGCCAGGAGGCGGCCGGAGTGCTCAGTCAGCTGGAGGACCTACAGCCAGGGGATTACAACCGAGTCAAGGAGGCCCTGCTGCACAAGTTCGGGCTGACCCCCGAGATATACAGGAAGAAGTTCCGGGGGGTACAGAAAGGGCCACGGGAGACCTATGTGGACCTGGCCTCCCGCCTGGCGCAATACTGCCGCAAGTGGGTGTCTGGAGTTGGAGCCCAGACCGCAGAGGAGCTGCTCAAGCTGGTCATGATGGAGCAGTTCTATGAAGCGTGCCCACCCAAACTGAGGCTGTGGCTCAAGGACCGGAGACCAGAGAACCCCCAGGAGGCCGGGAGACTGGCGGATGAGTTCACGGAGAGCCGGTCCGGGTGTGAACGGGAGTCCCGGAGAGAAAGGGAACCGCGCAGAGACCGGATCTCGGCTGAGCGACGGAGGGAGTCAACTACGGGGCGAGACCAAGGAACAGGTCGTCTGCGCCCCAGAGAACCAGCCAGGGCCTGGACAGAGACAGCCCAAAGCCTAACTTGCCAGCGCTGTGGGCAAAAAGGCCACAAGAGGGCTCAGTGCACCAGGTCCCAGGACCGGGGACTTTCCAGGGTTAACTGGCTGGGGCGGGAGGAAGGGCAGGCTGCCCCAGAGGCAGGGGCTGGCAGGCAAACCTCAGCTCAGAGAGAGGGGAAGGATGCTCAGTGCACCTCCCCTGGGAGGTCTGATTCTCAGGAGGCGGATTCCTCCGTGTACCGGGTGGGGGCAGGACGGCCCCTGCGGAGCGAGTGCCTCATACCCCTGGAGGTGGATGGTAGGAAGGTGACGGGCTTCTGGGACACGGGGGCGGAGGTGACTCTGGCCCGATCTGACATAGTGGCCCAGGAGCGGATACTACCCCACGCGCAGCTGACCCTGAAGGGCATAGACGGGTCCCCGTTTAAGGTGCCTGTAGCCAGGGTGCATCTGAAATGGGGGGCGAAGGAAGGCCTCAAGGAAGTGGGGGTGCACCCGCACTTGCCCACCGAGGTGCTGATGGGGAACGACCTAGAGGAGTGGCCCCATGAATCCCAGCGGGCTCTAGTCACTACCCGGAGCCAGAGCCAGCGGGGGGCTGACAACGTGGGTCCAGGGAAGGACTCCTGGCAGCGTCCTCAGGGTCCCATCCCAGTGGACACGGGGTCCAGCCAGGCTGGGACTCCGGACCTAGGCAGAGGTGGGGGACAGGTCCCGATCCCTGCCTCAGCAGCTGAATTCCAGGCTGAGGTGCAGGCAGACCCCTCCTTGCAGAGGCTGAGGGACCAGGCTGGCCTCCGTGCAGCTCAGCCCCGGGGGAGAGGTGGCCAGGAGAGATTCCTGCGGGAGCGTGGGCTCCTGTTCCGTGAGTGGCTCCTCCCCAGGAAGGCGAGGGCATGGAGGGTAGAGCGGCAGCTGGTCGTCCCCCGAAAGTATCGCCTCAAGCTGCTGTATTTGGCCCACGATGTCCCCGTTGGGGGCCACCGGGGGATCCGGAGCACCCGGCTGAGGCTGCTCCAGCACTTCTATTGGCCGGGAATCTTTACAGCCGTGCAGCGGTACTGCCGGTCCTGTGACTCCTGCCAGAGGGGCGGGAAGGCCCAAGACAGTAGGAAAGCGGCTTGGGGGTCTCTACCCCAGATAGACCCTCTGGGCTTGCTGAGAGAGTTATGGGAGGGGAAGTCCTCCCTGGATGGAGCATCGGGGGTGGAAGCCGCCCTGGCTGTCCAGAGAAGGCTCGCTGGGCTCATGGCCCTGGCCCGAGAGACCCCGGCCAGAGATCAAGGCCAGCGGAAGGGTGGGTGTGACCCCCGAGGACAGGCCTGGGCCAGTCACCCTGGAGCGGGGCGGCGAGTGGACAGAGGGAAGCCAATTCATGTGGGGCCTCGCCACGGCCGGCCCGAGTCAAGGGGAGCACCCATGTCCCCGGGGCGGGTTCCCACGCAGAGGACCCGAACTTCCCTAGGTCACGAGCGGAGTGACCCTGCTCAGTTCGCTCTCGGAGGGGGGAGAACTGTGACGTAGTGGGGGTACCTGGCTGGTTTCTATGCTGCTGGCTCTGGGGGAACCCCCACTGGCTGCTGTGGGTACCACGACCCAGCAAAACAGGATGAGTCACTATGCAAACCAGTGGCCAGACACCCCCCATGGAGAGGAACAAAGGAAGGTGGAATGCTGCCTTGGCTGGGGGGCAGGGCTGGAAGTGAGTGAGTTGGTTGCTGGCTGTCGGAGGGATGGATGAGACAGCCTAGGGAGAGGAGCTGGAGTTTAGGGGCCCAGTCTCCCCCATCTCAAGGGGGCCTGAGGCATCCTAGCCCAGTTCCTGTGACCAGATTACATCTGTGCTGCGCTGTGCTGGAGGAGCAGTAAACCACCCTCAATTCCACTGGCTGGTGCAGTCTGTTTGCGCCATTTCGGGGTGCAGGAGACGGGGGACCCCAATGCGCCGTCACACCCTGCACCCCCGGATCCCCGCCCAGCTCCCGGCTCCTCCCCGCTGGTACCCTGCACCCCCGGATCCCCGCCCAGCTCCCGGCTCCTCCCCGCTGGTACCCTGCACCCCCGGATCCCCGCCCAGCTCCCGGCTCCTCCCCGCTGGTACCCTGCACCCCCGGATCCCCGCCCAGCTCCCGACTCCTCCCCGCTGGTACCCTGCACCCCCGGATCCCCGCCCAGCTCCCGACTCCTCCCCGCTGGTACCCTGCACCCCCGGATCCCTGCCCAGCTCCCGGCTCCTCCCCGCTGGTACCCTGCACCCCCGGATCCCTGCCCAGCTCCCGGCTCCTCCCCGCTGGTACCCTGCACCCCCGGATCCCTGCCCAGCTCCCGGCTCCTCCCCGCTGGTACCCTGCACCCCCGGATCCCTGCCCAGCTCCCGGCTCCTCCCCGCTGGTACCCTGCACCCCCGGATCCCTGCCCAGCTCCCGGCTCCTCCCCGCTGGTACCCTGCACCCCCGGATCCCTGCCCAGCTCCCGGTTCCTCCCCGCTGGTACCCTGCACCCCCGGATCCCTGCCCAGCTCCCGGCTCCTCCCCGCTGGTACCCTGCACCCCCGGATCCCTGCCCAGCTCCCGGCTCCTCCCCGCTGGTACCCTGCACCCCCGGATCCCTGCCCAGCTCCCGGCTCCTCCCCGCTGGTACCCTGCACCCCCGGATCCCTGCCCAGCTCCCGACTCCACCCCGCTGGTACCCTGCACCCCCGGATCCCTGCCCAGCTCCCGGCTCCTCCCCGCTGGTACCCTGCACCCCCGGATCCCTGCCCAGCTCCCGGCTCCTCCCCGCTGGTACCCTGCACCCCCGGATCCCTGCCCAGCTCCCGGCTCCACCCCGCTGGTACCCTGCACCCCCGGATCCCTGCCCAGCTCCCGGCTCCTCCCCGCTGGTACCCTGCACCCCCGGATCCCTGCCCAGCTCCCGGCTCCTCCCCGCTGGTACCCTGCATCCCCGGATCCCTGCCCAGCTCCCGGCTCCTCCCCGCTGGTACCCTGCACCCCCGGATCCCTGCTCAGCTCCCGGCTCCTCCCCACTGGTACCCTGCACCCCCGGATCCCTGCCCAGCTCCCGGCTCCTCCCCGCTGGTACCCTGCACCCCCGGATCCCTGCCCAGCTCCCGGCTCCTCCCCACTGGTACCCTGCACCCCCGGATCCCTGCCCAGCTCCCGGCTCCTCCCCTCTGGTACCCTGCACCCCCGGATCCCCGCACAGCCCCACTTCCACCCCCAGTACCCTGCACCCCCAGATCCCCACCCAGCTCCACTTCCACCCCCCGATACCCTGCACCGCCGGATCCCTGCCCAGCTCCTGGCTCCACCCCCGGTACCCTCATCCCCGGATCCCCGCCCAGCCCCACTTCCACCCCCAGTACCCTGCACCCCCAGATCCCCACCCAGCTCCACTTCCACCCCCCGATACCCTGCACCGCCGGATCCCTGCCCAGCTCCTGGCTCCACCCCCGGTACCCTCATCCCCGGATCCCCGCCCAGCCCCACTTCCACCCCACTGGGTTCCTGTGCCCCAGCCCAGCTCCAGCCTCTCCGAAGCCACGTTGGGTTTATTCATCGATTCCCAGAATGGCGGAGTCACTGTTCAGAGCCCGGCCAAACTCCCGGCCACCGCAGCCCCCGCGGCACCTGCTGCTGCTCCCTCCGCTGCTGCCGCCGCTGGCGGCTCTGAGGGCACCGGCCCCTCCCTGGCGCCCGGTGTTTGTGCCGGGCTGCGTCTCCGGCACCAACCCGCCAGGCAGGGCAGAGCCCTGTGGAGAGTCCCAGGGTGGGGGGCGGAGATGGGGCTTGTGCCCTCCAGTGCAGAGTCCTGCGACCTCGCGGGCAGCGCTGGGGCAGCCCCGGCCCTGGGGACGCCGCCTTGCGGAGCTCGGCCGGGGAGGGGCGCGACGCCAGAGCTGAGCAGGGAAACGAGGGACCATTGCCAGGCGCCAGGGCTTTTAGCTCCCGCCCCGCGTCACAGGCTCCCGCTGCCCCCGCCCGTCACGTGCTCCCGCCACCCCCGCCACGCGCTCCCACCCATGTCTGCTCCCGCCACGTGCTCCCACCCCCCTCCCCACGTGCTCCCAGCACCCCCCGCCACGTGCTTCCACCCCCCCTCACCACATGCTCCCAGCACCCCCCGCCACGCGCTCCCACCC
The DNA here is from genome assembly GCF_049634645.1 of Pelodiscus sinensis. Classification (NCBI taxonomy): domain Eukaryota; kingdom Metazoa; phylum Chordata; order Testudines; family Trionychidae; genus Pelodiscus; species Pelodiscus sinensis. Next base: position 1,737,259 of record NC_134735.1, on the reverse strand, counting down.
CCCCTCCCCACGTGCTCCCACCCATGTCTGCTCCCGCCACGTGCTCCCACCCCCCTCCCCACGTGCTCCCAGCACCCCCCACCACGTGCTCCCACCCCCCTCCCCACGTGCTCCCAGCACCCCCCGCCACACGCTCCCACCCTTGTCTGCTCCCGCCACGTGCTCCCACCCCCCCTCACCACGTGCTCCCAGCACCCCCTGCCACGCGCTCCCACCCATGTCTGCTCCCGCCACGTGCTCCCACCACCCCCTCACCACGCGCTCCCACCCCTCCTTGCCATGTGCTCCACCCCCCGTCCACACGTGCTCCCACCCCCCTCGCCATGCGCTCCCACCCCCCCTCCACACGTGCTCCCACCCCCCTCGCCATGCGCTCCCACCCCCGGCTGATGCGGTGAGTTTGTTCCAGAGGGAGAACCCCGAGCTGGTGGAAACCACGGACGCCCCGGCTCTGCTGGAGGAGGGGTCGAACCCCATCTCCCAGCTGGCACGCAGGGTAAGGCCTGCGACCGGAGACTCTCAGCCCCGGGCCCCTGGACCCGCCCCTGCCCAGCTGGCCCGGAGTCTCTGCGGGTGGAACATGGGGCTCTACCCGCCTGTCGCCCCTCGGGGCCGCTGAAGGAGGGTAGCGGGGCAGCAGGGATCTGGGAGAGGGGCTGCTGGTGATCTCAGCCCCTGTGGGCAAGGGGGCCGGGAGGAGAGCAGTCTGGGCATGGGGGTCTGGGCACGGGCCGAGGCTGCTCGCGGCTGGGGTTTCACAGCGGAAACTCCATGCGGCCGACAGCGGCCAAGCAGCAGAAGGCAGGAGTGAGCCCCAATAACACGCTGGGGGGGTCCCGCCAGGCTGCTAAAGGAGCCGCCAGCCTCTGGCCTACCCGCAGGCTCCCCGCCGCAGGGTCTGTGATGCACGTGTCTGGTTTGGCCTCGCCAGCCTGCTCGCCGTGCACGGGCCCCCGAAGGCAGGCGGCGAAGCCCGGGGCCAGGGCAGAGCCGCCCGCCGGTACGAGGAAGGGAGACCGATCTGCAGCCGCTTGGTTGCCCAGGCCCCCCGGGGCACTGAGCCTGGCTGCTGGAGGCCCTGGCGCCCCGGCCTGGGGGCTGCCTCCCTGCAGAGCCTCGGCGAGCCGGGATCGCGCCCCAGCTGGGGGCCTGTGCCCAGCTGCCTACGGGCATCCGGGGCCCCGTGTACCACGGCGCCTCCTGCTGGCCACTCGGGAAGTAGCAGCACTCGGCCCTGGAGCGCCCCCTTCTGGGGGGCCTCGCCTGCAGCACCTGTCACTGCTCTGCCACCTGTGCTAGGACCATGTCCCTCCCTGACCGCGGCCCCCTCCCCTCTGGGTACTGCCCTGCCCAGGCCCCCCCTCAAGGAACCCCAACCCCTATGCCCCCCTAGCCTCAGTGACCCACGGCCAGGTCGCCAGCCAGCCCCTGCCCCGGGGGCAAAGTGCATCCTGCCATGGCTGCTCCCCACCCTGGTGCCCCCTCCTGCCTTGCGTCAGGCCCTGCAGCCTGGGAACCACCTGGCCAGAGCCCCCAGCCCCGCCAGCCCGGCTCTGGGTCAGGAGGCCCCCAGCTTCCCTGGCAGCCGGGTCCCACCTGCTCCCCAGCTGGAGCGAGAGCGACTCGGAGACTTTCCTCCCCTCCAGGAGCCCTTATTTAGCCAGCCCCCTGGGCCCCCGCTGGCTGCTACCTGCCCCGGCTGCCTCCACAGCCCCAGCCCTCCCCCTGGGCTGGGTTCAACCCTTGACGGGCCGCACGCTGGCTGCACCTTCCCTCCTCCTCCCGGGCCCAGCCAGCCTGGCCTGAGCTGAGACCGTCCCTCCTTTGCCACCCTGCGGGCAGAACCGGGCGCCAGGCCTCCCCCGCACTAACAGGCTCCTAGCTGCGGCGGAGGCCGGTGCCCGGGGCGGGTGGATGGGGGACAGGCAGGGTGAGTGTGGGGCCGGGTGCACGCAGGCGGGGGGCTGTGCTCTCATTCTAGCTCCCGGCAGCCCAGCCTTGGAGCCGGGCCCCGTGGCGCCAGGTGCTGTACAAACACACGGTGCCTGCCCTGCCGAGCCTAGATCCAGGCTAAGCAGGACGAAGGGCTAAGGCATCCCCCCCCCCGCGGGCGCCTTGTCCCCGGGCCCTCCCCCGCACAAGGGCCAGGGAGTCGCTCGAAGGGGACCCGGAGCAGAAGGGGCCGTGGTGGTGCCCGGGCGGAGCAGGGGGGAGAGGCCTGGCTGGCGTGGAGACACGCTGCTCGTTCGGGGGGGGATGCTGAGTGACGGGGGGGGGGTTGTGTAGGGGGAGAGGCCTGGCTGGCGGGGAGACACGCTGCTCGTTCGGGGGGGGATGCTGAGTGACGGGGGGGGGTTGTGTAGGGGGAGAGGCCTGGCTGGCGTGGAGACGCGCTGCTCGTTCGGGGGGGGGGGATGCTGAGTGATGGGGGGGGTTGTGTAGGGGGAGAGGCGGCGGCGGCGGAGGAAATAAGTTCCTGGGGCGCAGGTGAGCTCGGCCGGGCCCGGGCAGCGCCACTGACCAGCGGCTCCCCCTCGGCTCGGCAGGTGCAGGGGGCTGGCGCCAGAGGCTGGCGGACCATGTCGTCTCTCTTCAGCCGGGAGGACGAGCACCAGCTGCTGAGCCCCGAGCCCTGCGCGGACCAGTAAGCCTGGCGCTCGCGGGCGGGGTGGGGCGAGACTCTGCCCCAGGCCTGGGGCCAGGAGGAGGGGCGGCGCGGGGCTGAGCCTGGCTCTGTGGCCAGCCAGGGACGTCCTCGTCTAAGGCCAAAACGCAGCCCTGTCCCTGTGGTCCCCACTGGCCCCGTACCAGTGCCCCCATGCAGCCTGCCCCCCGCACCCCACAGCCAGCTGCTCCCCTCATCGCTCACAGGGCTGCAGGGGGCCCCCCGAACCCTTCCCGCCAGTCCCGGCCAGTCGCGGCTGGGGCAGGGAAGCCCGGAGTCGGGGACTCTCACTCGGGGACAGTCCCGTGCGCTCGCCGGCGGCCTGCGGGACACCAGGGCTCCCTGCCACTCGGCCCCTCCCCGAACCTTCCCGCCGGTGCCGGCTCCCTCCCCCGCAGCGCGCCGCCTCCGGAGCCCTCTCCAGGATCCTTCACCCCCTCTCGCCTCCAGCCCCCTGGCCCCGAAGGCTGCGGAGCCGCCCGCTGCGGAGAAGACCCCGGCTGGGCTCTGGGACGTGTTCGCCGCCCGCTGGCAGCAGGCCTCCGCGCTGGACCAGAGGACGGCCCCGCCCGGGCCCGCGGCCCAGCTCAGCGGGGACCCCCCGGGAGAGGAGCCCCCCTACTCCAGTGACCTCCGGGAGCCAGAGGAGGGAGCCTTCAAGTGGGGCTTCCTGGCCAGCAAGCTGGCGGAGATCCGGAGCAGAAATGCCCCCAAGAGTAACTAGCGCGGAGGAAGCGTCCCCGCCGGCCCCAGCAGGAGGCCTGGCCCGCTCGAGGGGGGGACCCCCGGTGATGGACCCTTCCGGCCGCTGCCCCCTCGCCCCAGAACACCTGCAGCACCCCCCCTCCGGGCCGGGGGCTGGGCTGCTCAGTGTCTGTTCCCTGGTCCCACGGGGCCCCAGCGCGGCTCCAAGCTCCATGGGCCTGAGCACGTGGCTGGGCAGGGGGGAGCCGGCCCCGGGGCGCAGCAGGAGGGCCCTGCAGGGTTAGCCTGCCCGGGCACCTTGCTCCCCTCACCTCGGGCGGTGCAGAGCCCGGGGGGGCTTGTCTCATGGGGACCCCGGGGAGCAGGAAAGCGTCTGACGCGGCTGGTCCCCGGCGCAGGGCTCCTTGCGTGGGCCGGACGAGCTCCCTGCGGGGCAGCAGAGCGCGGGGGAACCCTTCCGGGCGTGGCTCCCCGGGCGCCCTGTGTGTGCGGGGGCAGGGCGAGAGTCTGGGGCCGCTCCCGGGTGTGAGGGCGCGTCGGGGACCCCCCGGCCCTGCACCCCCGTCCGCAGCCAGAGGGGACCCCGCCAGCCAGTAGCGCAGAGCGGGTTTGGTGCTGCTCCGAGATCCAGCCCGGCACAGGACGGATGCAGGCGCGAGAGGACAGGCCAACAGCCTCGTGCCCTTGGGGGGAGGGGTCACAGGCCCCTGAACCCCCTACACTGGATAGTCTGCTTCCTCCAGGTCCCCCCCTCCCCAAGCCACACCCTTCCCTTGTTCCAACCCCTTCCCTGGTCGGGTGAGAACCGGTTGGGCCATTGTCTAGGTGACATGAGGGCCTCAGGGTGACCCCGCTGGGCCGTGCTTACAGACAGAGGCCAGTAGGGGTCACTCACAGCCCAAGCCTAGCGACCAGTGAACGCCCGACCAGAGTGGGCCTAGGACCACTAGAGTAGGCAGCCCCAGCTACGTCACACCAGGCCTACGCATTCCCTGCCCATGTTGTACAACATGCTCACAGCCTAGTGGTTAGAGCAGGGAATTGGGATGCCAGAGTTTCAGCCCCGCTCTGCTATTGGCTTGAATTGGGTGATGCCCCGTAGTCTCTTTGCGCCTCATTTGAAAACTCAGCAGGGCCCGTTTGGCTGAAAGCAAAGCACGCTGCTCAGAAAGGCAGCCCCCGCCTACTGGTGTGTGCGGTGGGATACCCTGAAAATGGGGACGCAAAGCTTAATGGGGCGTTAAAACGCTTGGCCATGGTGGCTTCCGTAACCACAGACGTATCCATGGCAGCGGGGCTCCCGGGCAGGTTCTTTGGGCTGGATACGGAGCGGGCCCTTCCTGGAGTGCCCTCTGGGTCAGAGCTCGGCTGAGGGGCGCTAGGCACTCCCCCTCCTGCTGGAGCCGGGCTGGAGTTAGACGGTCGTGCCACACCCCCAGTGACCGAACCACAGACTCTAGTGGGCCTGGGTCACCCAGGCGCAGGGAACACGCCCCGCCAGGCTTCCCTGCCGGCCCTGGCTCTGCCGCCCAGACCCCTGATCGCACCCCGACGGGGGCTGCCCTGTGACAGGCCGGGGCACTTGCAGCGTGCGCGAGGGAGGCGCTTTCCTGCCGCTCGGCTTGCGAATATCGACGGGCACCTGCCGTGTTTCCGCGGATCTTTGTCGCAGTAGCTGTGTATAAAGTAGAGACGTGAGCCTGGCCCTCCGCCCCTTTTTCACACCCGCGGGTGCGGCACGGCCTGGACCCCGTCCTCGTTCCTCGCTCCGGAGCCCCGAGTCTGGCGAGGGCCGGGCCAGCTGCAGCTTTGCCACTAGGGAGCTCTCAGGCGCTGCGATTCCTGCCTCTCCTGGTGTGGGCAGCACATCCCAGCCTCAGGGGCAGAACGGAGCAGCTGGGCCACACGGCTCCTCGCTCTGCCCCACGGGCCAGTGACACACACGGCCTGGGAGCCCAGACGGCCGGGCCCAGACGGTCCTCGCTCTGCCCCGTGGGCCAGTGACACACACGGCCTGGGAGCCCAGACGGCCGGGCCCAGACGGTCCTCGCTCTGCCCCGTGGGCCAGTGACACACACGGCCTGGGAGCCCAGACGGCCGGGCCCAGACGGTCCTCGCTCTGCCCCGTGGGCCAGTGACACACACGGCCTGGGAGCCCAGACGGCCGGGCCCAGACGGTCCTCGCTCTGCCCCGTGGGCCAGTGACACACACGGCCTGGGAGCCCAGACGGCCGGGCCCAGACGGTCCTCGCTCTGCCCCACGGGCCAGTGACACACACGGCCTGGGAGCCCAGACGGCCGGGCCCAGAGGGTCCTCGCTCTGCCCCACGGGCCAGTGACACACACGGCCTGGGAGCCCAGACGGCCGGGCCCAGACGGTCCTCGCTCTGCCCCACGGGCCAGTGACACACACGGCCTGGGAGCCCAGACGGCCGGGCCCAGAGGGTCCTCGCGGCTGTGCTGTCCGTGGGGCGGTGGCTATGTCCGCCCCGCAGGGCCCCCGAGGCCAGCGCCCATCAGCTCTGCTCCATGGGGCAACACGGCTTCAACAGAAGCTCCATGCAGCTTGGCAGAGCCAGAGGGGCCCCGGGCCCCGTCAGTCACCGCGCCCGGGGCTGCACAGCCTGGGGATCCCGCGGGGCCGTGCACGGACAGCACAGACCCGCCCATCTCAGCACTGAGACAAGAGCCGCCCACTCAGCTGGGGACTGGCACCCTGAGGCTCCTTCTCCCCTCCCCCCGCCCCCCAGCAGCTACCCCCAGAGAGACCCGCGCAGCGAGCCGATCCCCTGCCAGCCCCTCGGCCGCCCAGCTCCCTCGCTCTCTGCTCCGCTGCCCAGGGAGCCTGATGGCGGATTCGGTTCCTTTCCCGCGTCTCCGCCCAGAGCCCTGCGCCGCTCCCTGCAGCCACAGCGGATCCGCCACCGCGGACGGGGTGGGGGGAGCACGACGGAAAGGCCCCGGTGCCTGTCCGGGGGTTCGGCGCATGCAAGGCCCAGCAGAAATGGGGGCAGGCCCCTTCCCCCACACACACCCCAGACGCGGGGAGCCAGGCTGCAGAGCTCACACGTGCCCAAGGACACGGCCTCTCCCCTCCAGCTTGTGCTTCCCTGGCCAGGGAGAAAGGCCGTGCGAAGCGGGGAGCCCTGGGGCCAGGGCAGACTGGGGTGACGGTCGCGTTGGCTTGGCCTCGGGCTCCATCTTGGCTCCTGTCCCTTTCCCCGGCTCTGCGAAGGAGCCAGCCTGTCTCGCCACCAGTGTTCCCACTACATTGTCCCATCCATGTGCGGAATACATTTTGTGACATGCACCAAGTGTAACACTTCTGCCAGGTAGGACCAGCAGCAGCCAGGGCTGGGCTCAATTTCAAGGGGTCTCCTTTTCATCCATCTCGCACAGAACCGGCTCGAGCCCCCACCCCGTAGCCTGGGAAATTCACACACCCCTGGGCGCCTTCCCCGCGCGCACGCACAGAGTCTGAGGCTCCGTCTACACCGCAGGCTTCTTGCGCAAGAACTCTTTTGCACAACAGTTCTGTGTAAAAGTTCTTGTGTAAGAGTGCGTCCACATGGCCATGTGCTTTTGCACAAGAGTGTCCATGGCAGTGTGGATGCTGTCTCGTGCAAGAAAGCTCTGATGGCCATTTTAGCCATAGGGGTTTCTGTTGACCATCCACACTGCCCTCTTGTGCAAGAGCTCTTGTGCAAGCGGGCTTATTCCTCATGGGGAGAGGAATAACTCTTGCACAAGAAGCCCTCTCTTCCGACGCTTTACTGGTGCAAGAACACGCGTGCAGTGTAGACCCTCCGCAAGATTTTGCACATGAACAGCCATTCTTGTGCAAAAAGCCTGCCGTGTAGACACAGCCTGAGCGTGGAAAAGAAACTTTGAATGAAAGAGGGAGAGAGGTCACATGGCGTTAGCTTGGGGAACTACCACGAACAGAGTCCATAGCCCCCCCCCCCCCCGAGTAACCGTCCCAGCTCCAAGGGACTGAGCAATGTCTGTTGCCTCTCGGGCTCACCAGTCCATACCCCCCCCCCCCCCCCCGAGTAACCGTCCCAGCTCCAAGGAACTGAGCAATGTCTGTTGCCTCTCGGGCTCACCAGTCCATACCCCCCCCCCCCGAGTAACCGTCCCAGCTCCAAGGGACTGAGCAATGTCCGTTGCCTCTCGGGCTCACCAGTCCATACCCCCCCCCCCCCGAGTAACCGTCCCAGCTCCAAGGGACTGAGCAATGTCTGTTGCCTCTCGGGCTCACCAGTCCATACCCCCCCCCCCCCCGAGTAACCGTCCCAGCTCCAAGGGACTGAGCAATGTCCGTTGCCTCTCGGGCTCACCAGTCCAACAGTGCCAGGGTTCCATTCACCTACCCAAACTTTCTCCGTACCCCACTCCAAAGGCCCCACTTACAGCTCTGTCCACTCAGCGCAGACCCAGACACCTCATCCTGAGGACTCCACTCGTTGCGCCTGAGGCCATGCCACCTTTGAGCTGCTCCTGTGGTCCGCTTGCTCCACCAGACGTTCCCGCCAGCCGCCCTGCTGACCACCTGCCACTGCTCCCACCAGCCGCCCTGCTGACCACCTGCCACTGCTCCCGCCAGCCGCCCTGCTGACCACCTGCCACTGCTCCCACCAGCCGCCCTGCTGACCACCTGCCACTGCTCCCACCAGCCGCCCTGCTGACCACCTGCCGCTGCTCCCGCCAGCCGCCCTGCTGACCACCTGCCACTGCTCCCACCAGCTGCTCACAATGGCTCTGCCTCCGGCCAAACCAGTGACTTCAGCATTTAGTGATTTCAACTCCTTAGCCACTACCTAGGCTGGGAAAAGGTTCCCGCTGGAGTCTACTTTAGGGGAAAGGAAAAAGGCAGGCTGAACCAGTCTTACCGCTCACACCTGGCCAACATGAAGCAGGCTGGCTCAAGCCCTTTCCCCCCACGCTGTTCACTCAACTCTGGACGGGGGAGGCTTGTTCTCTGAGACCCCTTGCAGTGATGGTGTCTCTCCTGCAAGCACTTGGGTCATATTTGACAGTTCCCACATATAGGGGTAGCATGGATTGTGATGCCACAACAGCCCAAATTAGTTCCAATACAGCACATTCCATTCTAACACCCGCTCCTCCGTCAGCCCTGGCTGAATTGGATTTACACGACCACACCCCGGATTCCTTCCCCAGCCCAGCACGAGCTGTATTTCCATATCAACAGTTAATTATCTTGCAGGGCTAAACAACTTCAGCTGGCTGCATCGGCATGTGCACATGTGCACCACCCGTCCAAACACGCTGCCGGCTGTGGGCGCTCTGCTAATCGGCCGGGTGGCAGCTGAATCTCTCCTGGGCGGCCGCCAGGTGTACGGTTTACAGGGAACTCTGCTCTCGACAGCCCTCCCTCTGCATGGCCCACGAGAGCCCCTCTCGCCCGTTAGCCTTTGCTCGGCAGCATGACAGGCCCTGCCACGGCGGGAGCCAGCCCGGGGGAGGGGATCTGTCCTGCAGGCATGGCCCCCCCCCCCCCCCGAGGCAGGGAGAGACATGACACGAACAGTCGGCGGGCTCAGCGCTGCACTGAGAGAACCCGACTCCTCTCCCCCTGCATGCTGAAGGCCAAGAGGAAAGGAACCATCCATCACAGCTGAGCTCCTGAGCCGGCAGGCGCCAGAGACTCCCTGTCCCCGGAGGGGGAGGCCCAGATCAGGGGGCCTGGGACTCCGGGAAAGAGGAGGAATTCATCCCTGGGGCACAGGTGGGGGTGCCTGTTCAGCTGCCCAGGCTGGGAGAGGGAAGCGGGGCAGGGTGGGTGTTTCAGGAAGGGGGTGTCGGGGGGCAGAGCCTGCTGGTAGCTCCCTGCAGGCCCCTGGAGGGAGCTGGCCCACCAGCCCCGAGCAAGCAGATCTTGCTGTACTCTGCTAGTGTGTGTGTGGGGGGGGGTCGCATGTTCCCTGTACGCTGAGCGCTTGGCCCCCCGCAAGAGAGATTCAGGTGCCGCTCAGCTGATTGGCAGAGTGCCCGCAGCCGGCTGCAGTGTTTGTTGGTGGTGCACATCCACACATGCCTTGGTGCACACCACAAAAATGATTCCACACATGGATGGAAAACGTTAGAGGGAACATCGGCCAGGCACCTCCCCGTCCAACCTCCTGCTCGGCTCTCGCAATGACTCCGAGCCCCCGCCCCGCCGCCCCCCCGGGGGAGGGGGACAGAGTCCAGAGAAAGGCCAGTGGGTCCTCGCCTGCGGGGCCCCTCTCCGGGCAGGGATCACCCACGGCAGGGTTTTAACTGCAGCTTTATTCACGACTTTGCAGAACCAGCCACAAGGAAACAATTTCTCGTGGCACAGACGCGGCGTGGGGGGCCCGGGGCCAGGCCAGCCAGGTGCCACGGCTGCCCACGGCGCTGCTGGGTAGAGCCGGAGCCCCACTTGCAGGGAGCAGCCCAACCCCGCCACATCGACCCCCCGCCCGACCTCCCCCGGGAGGAAGGCTCCGCTGAGCGTGCTGGCCTCAGAGGTGTTCCCTGCACTCTCACTCTGCAGGGTTAGGCCATGCAGGGAGGGGGGGGAAGCACCCGCCCCCCCCCCCGTCTACACTGCAGGCCCCCTATTGGCAGCCCCGGGAACTGCACACACAGGCAGTGGGAGGAGCCCGAGGGGGCCTGTTTCTCCCCAGGGCTGAAGGATCTGCCCCGTGGGTGCCCGGGCTCCTCCGGCCCCCCGCCCTGGAGAGGGGATCCTGCCCCGGGCCTGGAGCCGGGAGGTCGCTGGAGGCCAGGCCAGGGCTGCCCGTCAGACCGTGGACTCGCGAGCCGCGGCCCCGGCTCTCTGGCAGCCATAGAGCCAGCGGATGACCCGGGCGTTGCGCTCGACGATGGAGACGCTGGCGCAGAGCCGTGGGCCCGGCTCCTCGGGCCCCGCTTCGCCGCCGCTGGAAGGGGCCGTCCCGCTGCGCTCCGAGCTAGCCCAGCCCACGCTGCCCCGCAGCACGTGGGCCCCCGCGTCCCAGCGGGCCGGCCCGAACCCCTCCCTGCCCAGCCCCTCCACCAGCTCCCGGTCCAGGCCGCAGTAGCTGAAAAAGCGCTCCTTCTCCGAGAGGGGCAGGGAGAAGCCCCGGCTCAGCTCCCGCTTGGCCTCCCTCGGGGGGCTGGGCTGCTGGGCCTGGCTGCCCGGGGGGGGCGGCTCCGTGGGGCTGGTGCTCATGCTGACGGGGCGGCCCCCCCGGCTCTGCATCCCAGCAGCCTCCTTCTCCCCCGGCAGCCAGGCCCTGGGGGGCTGGTCTCCCTCCGGGCCCCGCTGCCTGTCTGCAGGGCCCCTGGCGGCGGGGGAGTCGGGGTGTTTGTCTCTCCCGGGGCCCTGGAAGAGGCGCCGGACCAGGCCGTGGCCCTGGGCGGTCTCCTCGGGCAGGGCCGCACAGTCCCGTTTCTGCCGGTAGATGATGAGCGAGTCGGGCCTCAGCAGGCGCTTGCTGCTGCCCCGGCGCGGCACGGGGGGCTGGGGGGCAGGCGGGGGGCTGTCGCGGCCCCGCTCCGAGCCCTGACACATCTCGTGGCACTGCTGGAGCGTCAGGCGCCTCCAGCCACGAGGGGACGGCTGCGGGGGGCCGCTGCGCAGCACCGGCTCCTGCCGGCTGTTGATCACCCGCTGGGTTTTCACGTACTTGGCCTTGTCGGCTTCCAGCCTCTCCACGGCACTGGGGGTGCGGCCCCCGCCCCCCACCTCCATCTGCCTGCAGAGAGACACTGGGCCCCGCCTGAGCAGCCCGGCGGGCAAGGGGCCGCTCCGGGGGACACAGGCCTCCTCGGCCGCCACTCAGCCTCAGGGACGGGGCCGAGCCGCCAGCCAGGGGAAGCCCCGCGGGGGACGCTGGCACGGACGCCCTGACAGGCCCAGGCTGTCCAATGGGTTCTTGCGTGTGCTCCGCCGGCCCCGAGACACGGCCGTGGCTCTGCGCCCTGACGCCGGAGCCGGTATCCAGACGGGACAGCCAGAGGGGCTCAGCTCCCGGCTCTGTGCCCACCGCAGGGGCCGCCCTCCGGGGCCGCGGGGAAGGTGCGCCCGGCTCGGCCCGGCTCCCCCTGCAAGGAGAGGAGGGAAGGGTTAGTGATGGGAACGTGGCAGTGGCCACCACCCTGCGGGACAACGGGCAGCAGCCACCCACCCGTCCCCAGGTTGGGGGGAGGGGACAGGGATAAACCCAACCCCCCCCCAGCTCCCAGAGAAGGAGCATTTCGAACAGGCAGCATCTAGGGTGCCCGGTGTCCGGTTTGGAGCCAGACAGTCCGGTATTTGCGGGTTCTGTCCGGGAAACAAATTAAGAAACCACCAGCCAGGTGAAATGTCGGGGATTGGCTAATTAGGTCAGGTTCTTGTTGTTAGGAGTATCGGTGCCTCGGTACGAACTGCCTGGCTGGTCCATACGCTCACACTGCACCAGTGTGTCTACCAGCCAGGCAGAGCGCAACTCTGTGGGGAGGGCAGGGGGGCGGGATGGAATCCCTGGGGCCGGACTCGGTAGAGCCTCACCGGGACGGGCAGCGCCCCAGGATCTGTGTGCACCCGGGTCAGTCCCGCTCCCGCCGGCCGCTTCTCTCCCCCACTGCCCTCCCGGCCGGTCTCCCCTGGCCAGCCCCACTGCCCCGACCAGCCCTGCTTCCCGCTGGCTGGGTCTCTGCCCCTCCTCCTACTGATTTCCCCGGCCAGCCCTGCTGCACCCCACCTCCCACCCCAGCCCTGCTTCCCACCCGCCGGCCCCCTCCCCTCCCTGCGCCCCACCCTGCTAGTGTAACGTGGCCTCGGCTACAGCCCCCCCGGCCCCACTCCGCCCGTGCCCGGATGCCCTCAGGGCTGGGAGGAGGCAGAGTCCAGGCCCCGCAGCCAGAACAAAGCCAGGCCCATGGGACCAGGCCCCACAGCAGGTGAGGGGCAGCCCAGTGGAGTGGCTGGGAGGGAGACACGAGTCTGTGGCGGGTGGGGGGGGTTAATCTCTTCAGGCCACACCTCCCCCACAGCGGGGGCTTGGGGCACCCCACGTGTTGGGACTAGATGAGGGCTCTGGTGTGAGCCTCCTCCGGAGCCGGGCACCCGGACAGCCCCGAGGAGGGGACGGGAAAGGAGGGGAATGCTGCCCTCGACCCGAGCCCCGCACCCGCCACGCTGCAAGGGAGCCACCGGCGAGAGGGCGGGGGGCACAGATGCTGCGTGGCAGGAGGGGGCACCCGGGAGGGTGGAGGCTGCAGTTTCAGGGAGGTTGGTGCCAGCTCTAGAGTGAGCGCTGCAGATGGCACGAGGTTTGGGGGGCACAAGTCGGGCGCGGGGTGCGGGGGAGCGAGTCGGGCGCGGGGTTCGAGGGAGCGAGTCGAGTGTGGGGCTCAGGGGGAGCGAGTCGGGCGCGGGGTGCGGGGGAGCGAGTCGGGCGCGGGGCTCGGGGGAGCGAGTCGGGCGCGGGGCTCGGGGGGAGCGAGTCGGGCGCGGGGCTCGGGGGAGCGAGTCGGGCGCGGGGCTCGGGGGGAGCGAGTCGGGCGCGGGGGAGCGAGTCGGGCGCGGGGCTCAGGGGGAGCGAGTTGGGCGCGGGGTGCGGGGGAGCGAGTCGGGCGCGGGGCTCAGGGGGAGCGAGTTGGGCGCGGGGTGCGGGGGAGCGAGTCGGGCGCGGGGTGCGGGGGAGCGAGTCGGGCGCGGGGGGAGCGAGTCGGGCGCGGGGCTCAGGGGGAGCGAGTTGGGCGCGGGGTGCGGGGGAGCGAGTCGGGCGCGGGGTGCGGGGGAGCGAGTCGGGCGCGGGGCTCGGGGGGAGCGAGTCGGGCGCGGGGCTCGGGGGGAGCGAGTCGGGCGCGGGGCTCGGGGGAGCGAGTCGGGCGCGGGGCTCGGGGGGAGCGAGTCGGGCGCGGGGGAGCGAGTCGGGCGCGGGGCTCAGGGGGAGCGAGTTGGGCGCGGGGTGCGGGGGAGCGAGTCGGGCGCGGGGCTCAGGGGGAGCGAGTTGGGCGCGGGGTGCGGGGGAGCGAGTCGGGCGCGGGGTGCGGGGGAGCGAGTCGGGCGCGGGGGAGCGAGTCGGGCGCGGGGCTCAGGGGGAGCGAGTTGGGCGCGGGGTGCGGGGGAGCGAGTCGGGCGCGGGGCTCAGGGGGAGCGAGTTGGGCGCGGGGCTCAGGGGGAGCGAGTTGGGCGCGGGGTGCGGGGGAGCGAGTCGGGCGCGGGGTGCGGGGGAGCGAGTCGGGCGCGGGGGAGCGAGTCGGGCGCGGGGGAGCGAGTCGGGCGCGGGGCTCGGGGGGCGCACGTCGGGCGCGGGGATTTTGCGGATGGGCGCGAGGTTCCCGCTCCCTCTGCTGGCTGCCCCCACGCTCCCAGCGGCACGAGGGCTTGTGGCCCAGTGGCACGGCCGCCCTGCTCCCAGCTGCCTGGCCGGCTCTCACGCACACAGGGGGCAGGGGCAGGGGCAGGGGCAGGAGCGGGGCCTGTGCCTGGGGGGCCGCAGGCTGCTCGCGGGGCCGGAGCCTGCAGGAAGGGGAGAACGCTCGGCCTGACACGCTGGCTGGGTTATTGCAGAGCTTCCAAGAGGAACCAGCCGCCTCCCCTCCCTGCCCCAAGGGGCACAGAACAAGGACCACCCAGCAGCAAAAGCCGCAGACCCCCCCAGGCTTCCCAGCACCCCGGCCCGGCCAGCGCCACCTCCCGGAGCAGCAGCGGAGCCGGGGGGAGGAACCAGAAGCAGGAGGTGGAAAAGCCACAAGGGCGTTTCTGGCTCCACTCGCCTTCCCGTGCGGCCGGGACTAATGGCAGCGTCTCGGCCCGGGCGGGGACGGGCTCCCTTCGGAAAGGAAACCAGAAGGGCTGTTTTTAGCCCCTCCAAGGCTCAGCCAACTGGCGTGGTGACTCCACAGTGGCTGGTGGGGCTGGCGTCCCCAGGGAGGTAGCATGGCCCAGTGGTTACAGTACTGCATCAAGGGGCATGGGTTCTACTCCCAGCTCTCACCTGCTGGGTGACCTTAGGCAAGTCACTCCCTTGTGCCTCAGTTTCCCCATTTGCATTGTCTATTTAGAGCAGTGGGCCAGTCCCAACACCACTGCTGATTGGAGGCTCAGCCCCCAGCCCCCTCCATCCGCATGGAACAAGCCTGCGGCCAGACTGGCGAAGGGCAAAATCTGCCCTGGCTTTGCTCCATGGCTCATTCCTGGAGCTTTCACTGGCCACGGCCTGCGGGACCCTCCCCGCGGGGCAGGACGAGGACGCAGCCAGGTCTGAGCCGAAGGCGCAGGGCAGTAAGTCTGGTGCTGAAGCTGATGCCGGGGGCCTGGAGCAGACGCAGACGCTGCAAATGCTCCAGGCAGCTGGTTTCCTTTAGCACAAATGGCTCTGGAGAGTCCCTGGGAGGGAGCGGAGGGTTAACCAGCCTGCCCACCCTACGAGTGGCAGCCCAAGGCAGACGCCAGGCTGGGCCCATTGCTGGAGAAAAGCTGGTCTGTGCTCTGAGCTGCACCCACTCCCCCGGCTCCCCTCCAGCCAGGGGTCCCGGGACACCCCGCTACCTTGTCAGGCGGGCGCCCGGCCCGGCTCAGCTCCGGATCTCTGCGCACACGACAAACGGGCCCCCCCGAGGCGCGTCGGCCTCGGTCCCATTGTGCGGGGGAGCAGTTAAGCAAGTTGCCCGAGATCTCGCAGGGAGTCGACGGCAGAGCCAGGCCCCCTGGAACCAAACTCACAGAGACCCTGAGACAAGAAGCTGGAGTCTGGGCTGGCCCGGGGCAGCAGCTGGAGTCTGATTCTGTGGGGTTAGGAAGGGATCCGTGTCCCCCGAGATGCTGAACCCAGCACCCCACCCTCCACCAGCTGAGCGCCACGCCCTGCCCTGCCCTTTCATCCCACCCCACGCCTCGGGGGAGACCATGGCACCCACGGAGAGGCTGGCAGTTCCCAGGTCAGAGTGATACAAGGGCACAGATTCCCCGCCGCCTTCCCCAGGGCACTGCTGGTGAAAAGGTTCCCGGCCCTGATCCGTGCCGAGTGCGGGAATTTCAGCTCCAGTTCTCGGGGCAGGGATCACATCAGCGGGGAGCGAATGGCCCAGCTCCGACACTGTGGTTAAACCACCAGGAAAGGGGAATTTCCAGCCTTCGGGGAAAAAAAGCCTCCCATGCCACCTCTGCTTCCCTCCCGAAGGAGACGGAGGCGTCCAAACGGTGAGAATTTTCATGAAGCAGAAAGTTGGAAAGTTGAGAAACGGGGAGAGGAAACGGTCTGTTCTATCTAAACGCAACAGTCGCTCAACCCTTTCCTTTCGCCTTTCCCAGCTTAAAAAAAAGTCCAAAACATCAGCAAGTTTGGTTCCCTCCTGCCACCCTGCCCTGCCTGCGCCTGTTGCTGTCTCTGGGCTTCTGCGCAATGGGGACGCTTGGAGGGTTTTGTCGACAGAACATGCCGGTGTAGAGATTGTCTTTTAGACTGTCACATGTTGCAGATGGGGACTGTCTCTGTTCTACGTACAGCCCCTCGTGCACTCGCCTCTGCTATGCTCTCGCAATGCAAATAAATAGTCCAGGGGGTTTCCCTACGGGATATTTTATTTCAGCACAACTGCATATTTTGTCAGGAAAATGTTCTACCAGCTCTCCCCTGTGTACTCTAGACAGACGCTGCTCCGAGTCAAAACACACTTGTTCCTACCATGACTGCAACGTTTTGCTTGGCTACAGCACCTTTGGCTCCTTAAAGCATGTTATGCACATTAATCCGCACAACCATCCACCTGGTAAAGAGCGGTAAGGCTCACTGCACCCACCTCTGGGGTGGAGCACAGCCGGTCTCGAACAGCACACAGGAACAGCACTCCAGGGTGGGAGAGGAAGGACGCTGCGCCAGGGGCACTGCCCGGGCAGAGAGGCAGTTCGGAGCGAGGGTGGGTCCGGATACCAGAGGCCAGCGAGCTCGGCTTGGTGATGAACCTGCCATGAACAGGAGACGAGCTCTTGAAAATCTGGCCTGGAGCGCTGCACCTTGAATCCAGCCCCGAGACAAGAGACTTGGGGGGGGGGGGGGAGTCACCCAGACCCACAGGCCCCTCCGCTGGGACAGCAGCGCCCAGCAGCCAGGGCTGAGACGCTCCCTTGCGGTAGCACCAGGCCCTGGGGATCCCCGCCGGCTGCTCACCAAGGGGGGCTGCTGCCGGGGATTTCCCCTCTGGGTCGGACCCAGCCCTGAGCCTGAACCAGCGTTTCTCCGCCTGGGAGCTGAGCTCCCCCGGGCCGGGCCAGGCGAGGCAAACGAGCCAGCAGCAGCCTGGCTGTGAAAAGCCCCCGGAGCTGAACTCGCCTCCCAAACATGGTGCCAGAAATAAGCAGTTCCAGGGCAGACACCCCCCGCCCCCCGGCACGTGCCCCGCAGAGACACCCCCGCCCCCCGCCCCGTGTCCCGCAGAGACACCCCCGCCCCCCGGCACGTGCCCCGCAGAGACACCCCCGCCCCCCGCCCCGTGCCCCGCAGAGACACCCCCCCGCCCCCCCGGCACGTGCCCCGCAGAGACACCCCCCGCCCCCCGGCACGTGTCCCGCAGAGACACCCCCCCGCCCTCCGGCACGTGTCCCGCAGAGACACCCCCCGCCCCCCGGCACGTGCCCCGCAGAGACACCCCCCCGCCCCCCGGCACGTGCCCCGCAGAGACACCCCCCGCCCCGTGTCCCGCAGAGACACCCCCCGCCCCCCGCCCCGTGTCCCGCAGAGACACCCCCCGCCCCCCCGGCACGTGTCCCGCAGAGACACCCCCCCGCCCTCCGGCACGTGTCCCGCAGAGACACCCCCCGCCCCCCGGCACGTGCCCCGCAGAGACACCCCCCGCCCCGTGTCCCGCAGAGACACCCCCCGCCCCCCGGCACGTGCCCCGCAGAGACACCCCCCGCCCCCCGCCCCGTGCCCCGCAGAGACACCACCGCCCCCCGGCACGTGCCCCGCAGAGACACCCCCCCGCCCCCCGCCCCGTGCCCCGCAGAGACACCCCCCCCGCCCCCCGCCCCGTGTCCCGCAGAGACACCCCCCGCCCCCCGGCACGTGCCCCGCAGAGACACCCCCCGCCCCCCGGCACGTGCCCCGCAGAGACACCCCCCCGCCCCCCCGCACGTGCCCCGCAGAGACACCCCCCGCCCCCTGGCACGTGCCCCGCAGAGACACCCCCCGCCCCCGACACATGTCCCACAGAGAGAGCCCCTAAACCCCAGGCAGCCCAGCTCAGCCCCCCAAGCAGGCAGAACTGGCCTCCCTGGGGAAAGTTGCTGGGCCCAGAGCCGGACATCGGGGGCAGCACCCACATGCCAGGGCTGCCCATCCCGGGCTCCCAGAGGAGCGCACAGCAGGGCCGGCCTGTCCCCAGGCACGGGACCCCAGAGCCTGGCCCTGCTCAAGCACCCAGGGCTGGCACCAGAGCAGGGTCCGGGGCAGGAACCAGAAGCCCGAGCCCCATTGCCGGGGGCTGAACCAAAGCCCAGCAAGTTCGCTCCATGGGGTCTGGGCAACAGCCCAGCTCGTTCCCCCGCCCGGCCCGGGACACCCCAACGCCGCGCCTTGACCCTTCCCTCCCGCCCACCCCAACGCCGCGCTGCTGAGCTGAGAGGGGCGGGGGCAGGCAGCCTGGACAGACACAGCCCAGGGCACAGACACTTACCCGGCTGGTCCTGCCTTGCCAAGAGCCGCCAGGCCACTGAGCTGGACCTGCCCTGTCAGGGGAGAGCCACCCGCCCGCCCCTTAACCCCTTCCCTCCCGCCCAGCCCGCCCCGCCCCTTAACCCCTTCCCTCCCGGCCAGCCCGCCCGCCCCTTAACCCCTTCCCTCCCGGCCAGCCCGCCCCGCCCCTTAACCCCTTCCCTCCCGGCCAGCCCGCCCCGCCCCTTAACCCCTTCCCTCCCGCCCAGCCCGCCCCGCCCCTTAACCCCTTCCCTCCCGGCCAGCCCGCCCGCCCCTTAACCCCTTCCCTCCCGCCCACCCCAACTCCCTTCCCTCCCGCCCCACCCCGCCCCTTAACCCCTTCCCTCCCGCCCACCCCAACTCCCTTCCCTCCCGCCCAGCCCGCCTTGCCCCTTAACCCCTTCCCTCCCGCCCACCCCAACTCCCTTCCCTCCCGCCCAGCCCGCCCGCCCCTTAACCCCTTCCCTCCCGCCCACCCCAACTCCCTTCCCTCCCGCCCAGCCCGCCCGCCCCTTAACCCCTTCCCTCCCGCCCACCCCAACTCCCTTCCCTCCCGCCCCACCCCGCCCCTTAACCCCTTCCCTCCCGCCCACCCCAACTCCCTTCCCTCCCGCCCAGCCCGCCTTGCCCCTTAACCCCTTCCCTCCCGCCCACCCCAACTCCCTTCCCTCCCGCCCAGCCTGCCCTTTAACCCCTTCCCTCCCGCCCACCCCAACTCCCTTCCCTCCCGCCCCACCCCGCCCCTTAACCCCTTCCCTCCCGCCCACCCCACCTCCCTTCCCTCCCGCCCAGCCCGCCTTGCCCCTTAACCCCTTCCCTCCCGCCCACCCCAACTCTCTTCCCTCCCGCCCCACCCCGCCCCTTAACCCCTTCCCTCCCGCCCACCCCAACTCTCTTCCCTCCCGCCCCACCCCGCCCCTTAACCCCTTCCCTCCCGCCCACCCCAACTCCCTTCCCTCCCGCCCAGCCCGCCTTGCCCCTTAACCCCTTCCCTCCCGCCCACCCCAACTCCCTTCCCTCCCGCCCAGCCCGCCCGCCCCTTAACCCCTTCCCTCCCGCCCACCCCAACTCCCTTCCCTCCCGCCCACCCCTCCCCTTAACCCCTTCCCTCCCGCCCACCCCAACTCCCTTCCCTCCCGCCCACCCCACCCCTCCCCTCCCCTTAACCCCTTCCCTTCCGCCCACCCCAACTCCCTTCCCTCCCGCCCAGCCCGCCCCTCCCCTTAACCCCTTCCCTCCCGCCCACCCCACCCCTCCCCTCAACCCCTTCCCTCCCGCCCACCGCAACTCCCTTCCCTCCCGCCCAGCCCGCCCTTTAACCCCTTCCCTCCCGCCCACCCCAACTCCCTTCCCTCCCGCCCAGCCCGCCCCTCCCCTTAACCCCTTCCCTCCCGCCCACCCCAACTCCCTTCCCTCCCGCCCAGCCCGCCCTTTAACCCCTTCCCTCCCGCCCACCCCAACTCCCTTCCCTCCCGCCCACCCCCTCCCCTTAACCCCTTCCCTCCCGCCCACCCCAGCTCCCTTCCCTCCCGCCCAGCCCGCCCCTTAACCCCTTCCCTCCCGCCCACCCCAACTCCCTTCCCGCCCACCCCACCCCTCCCCTTAACCTCTTCCCTCCCGCCCACCCCAACTCCCTTCCCTCCCACCGAGCCCGCCCCTTAACCCCTTCCCTCCCGCCCACCCCAATTCCCTTCCCTCCCACCCAGCCCACCCCGCCCCTTAACCCCTTCCCTCCCGCCCACCCCAACTCCCTTCCCTCCCGCCCAGCCCGCCCCGCCCCTTAACCCCTTCCCTCCCGCCCACCCCAACTCCCTTCCCTCCCGCCCAGCCCGCCCCGCCCCTTAACCCCTTCCCTCCCGCCCACCCCAACTCCCTTCCCTCCCGCCCAGCCCGCCCCGCCCCTTAACCCCTTCCCTCCCGCCCACCCCAACTCCCTTCCCTCCCGCCCACCCCGCCCCTCCCCTTAACCCCTTCCCTCCCGCCCACCCCAACTCCCTTCCCTCCCGCCCAGCCCGCCCCGCCCCTTAACCCCTTCCCTCCCGCCCACCCCAACTCCCTTCCCTCCCGCCCACCCCACCCCTCCCCTTAACCCCTTCCCTCCCGCCCACCCCAACTCCCTTCCCTCCCGCCCACCCCGCCCCTTAACCCCTTCCCTCCCACCCACCCCAACTCCCTTTCCTCCCGCCCCGCCCCTTAACCCCTTCCCTCCCACCCACCCCTCCCCTTAACCCCTTCCCTCCCACCCAGCCCGCCCCGTCCCGCGCCTTAATCCCTTCCCTCCTGCCTACCCCAACTCCCTTCTTTCCTCCCACCCACCCTGCACCGCGCCTTAACCCCTTCCCTCCCACCCACCCCAACTCCCTTCTCTCCCGCCCACCCCACCCCTCCCCTTAACCCCTTCCCTCCCGCCCACCCTAACTCCCTTCTGTCCCGCCCACCCCACCCAGCCCGCCCCCTGCCTTAACCCCTTCCCTCCTGCCCACCCCAACTCCCTTCTCTCCCACCCACCCTGCCCCATGTCTCAACCCCTTCCCTCCCGCCCAGCCCGCCCCCTGCCTTAACTCCTCCCCTCCCGCCCAGCCCGCCCCGTGCCTTAACCCCTTCCCTCCTACCCACCCTGCCCCGCGCCTTAACCCCTTCCCTCCTCTCACGCAGTGCGACTCTCGCAGCGTGAGCCTGTCGACCGGCCAGGCAGTAGCAACTAAGTCCTGATACTCATGATACTAAAACTAACTTAATTAGAAAATACCCAAGATTTCTATGTCTGGTATTTTCTCAATTTGTTTCCCAGACAGAAAGCTCAAATACCGGACTGCCCGGTTCAAACCGGACACCTGGCCACCCTCCCCACTTCCGACATTTCTGAAGTGGCCCCGGGTTTCCTGGAAGGGGCGGGGCCTTGGCCGAAGGGGCGGGCCTGGACACTTCTGTGCTTCCCCACCCACAGACCCTGATTGGTCTGGGGGGGCGACGTCTTTGCCCCCACCCCTCTGAGGGTACGTCTACACTACAGCGCTAGTTCGAACTAACTTAGTTCGAATTAGTTAATTCGAACTAAGCTAGTTCGAACTAACGCATCTAGAACTAAAAACTAGTTCGAACTAGCGTTTTGCTAGTTCGAACTAGTAAGTCCACATTGAGTGGACTCTGAACAGGGCTTAAGGATGGCCGGAAGCAGTGCCGGCAGGGCATAAAAGGAGGACTTAGAGCATGGAGATACTGTCTCAGGCTAGCCGAGGGCTGCGCTTAAAGGGTCCCGACCCCCACCCCGGACACACAGTTCTAAGGGGTGCCCCGCTTGCAAAGAAGTTCTGGCTTGGAGTGCCCTGAGTGCCCACACTGGGCACATCACACCACTCGGCCATCAGCCCGGCTGCACTTGCCGCAGGCTGCCATCTGGGGAGAGGGAGTAATTGGGGGGCTGCAGGAGATCTTCCACCCCCAGAAGCCCGCAGAGCCAGCCCAGTCCTCCCCATCAGGGGCTCGTACCCCATTCCTCCCTCACCTCCTTCCACTTGCCCTTCCCTAGCCCCCCTTCTTATTGATGTACAAAATAAAGATAACGTTTCTTCCAACATTGACTCTGTCTTTATTGAAAAAAACTGGGGGAGACTGGGAAAAGGAGGTGGGAGAGGGGAAGAGAAAGGCTGGGAGAGGGGAGGGCAACTAACATGATCAGGGGTTGGGAACAGGTCCCAGATGAAGAGAGGCTACAGAGACTGGGACTGTTCAGCTTAGAAAAGAGGAGACGGAGGGGGGACAGGATAGAGGTCTCTAAAAGCAGGGGTTGGGTGGAGAGGGTGCATTCAGAAAAGTTCTTCCTGAGTTCCCATAAAGAAGGACTAGAGGACACCAAAGGAAAGGAATGGGTAGCAGGCTTGAAACTAGTAAGAGAAAGTTGTTGTTCTTGACAAAGCAAATAGTTAACCTGTGGAACTCCTTGCTGCAGGAGGCTGTGAAGGCTACAACTAGAACAGAGTTTAAAGGGAAGTGAGATCAAGTCATGGAGGTTGGGTCCATGGAGTCCTATTAGCCAGAGGGTAGGAGTGGTGTCCCTGCCCAAAGTTTGTGGAAGGCTGGAGAGGGATGGCACGAGACAAATGGCTTGGTCATTGTCTTCGGTCCATCCCCTCCAGGGTCCCTAGGGTTGGCCGCTGTCGGCAGACAGGCTACTGGGCTAGATGGACCTTTGGTCTGACCCAGGACGGCCATTGTAAGCTCAGGGCTCAGTGTCGGGGGTCTCAGTGGACCCCCTTGATTTTCATGCACACCTGGTCCTGGGTGGCCAGGCTGGCAGCTCTCCTGCCCTAGACGGCCACTTTCCTGTGCCTAGTGCGGAGATCGTGGACGAGGTCCACGATGTCCGCACTAGCCCAGGAAGGTGCCCGCCTCTTGCGGTCCAGGGCAAGCTCCCGGGAGCCGCCAGCCTGGTCCCGGCAAGAGGGGGTGGGCTGGGGGGCATCGGGTGGGTGGCTCTGTGCCGTGCCAGGTGCAGGGTCTGCTAGCTGGGTGCTGGCAGGCTTGCACCTGGCACGGGCACCGTAGCCAGCCCGTGCCCCTTTAAGGGGTCCGGGGCCGGGAGGGGGGCATAGAGTTTCCCTGGTGTTGGCCAGAGTGGCCACCAGGGAAACCTGGGGAGGGCTAGCCTCCCACTAGTTCGAACTAAAGGGCTACACAGCCCTTAGTTCGAACTAGCTAGTTCGAACTAGGCGTTAGTCCTCGTAAAATGAGGTTTACCTAGTTCGAACTAAGCGCTCCGCTAGTTCGATTCAAATTCGAACTAGCGGAGCGCTAGTGTAGCACCTATTAAAGTTAGTTCGAACTAACGTCCGTTAGTTCGAACTAACTTTGTAGTGTAGACATACCCTGAGAGAGTACTGCCAGCTGTTCAGAACCGCTGGTGGTTCCCCCTAGGTACTCCTGCCCCTGGCAGTGGGAGGAGACTTTGTGTGCTCCTCCCACCCCCCACCCCCAGGCCAATCAGGGCTTGGGGGCGGGAGGAAGCATGCAAAGTCTCCTCCCGCCCTGCCAAGGGCACGGCGCTCTGATTGGCCTGGGGGTGGGGGGAGCGGCAGGCCCCCTGTGGGCGGGATCAAGCCGCTTGGTGGGCGGGATCTGGCCCTTTTGCCCTCCCTGAACTAACCCGACGTTTCTCCATTCATCTGAGGAAGTGGGTTTGCCCACGAACGCGCAGGATCCCCTCTGACCGCGGGTTGGTCGCGGAGGGCACGTCTACACTAGCCCCCAGTTCGAACGACCTGTTATTCCTCCTTTAAGGCAGTTCCAATTAGGGGCTTTCATTCGAACTACCGGGACCCTGCCGCGTGTACTAGTGAAATTTCAAAATGGCGCCCGGACGGGAAGATGCAAATGAAGCCCGGGATATTTAAATGCCTCCATTAGCCTCCCTCGTTCGAACTAGGGGCTAGTGTAGACAGACCCCCCAGGCGCTGCAGGGCCCCTCGCTGTTCTCTGAGTTACAGACTAACAGGACGACCCCTCTGAGTCGACTGGACACTGAGGCCAAGGACAGAGACACCCACCCCCCCCAGCTCGCCCGCCCTCCCAGGCGCAGCTGCTTGTCACACTCCAGTCCTACCGACGCCAGCGAGACCCAGCCTCGCGGCTCCACAGGCCGGCGTCCCCCCGCCGTGCCCCACGCCCACCCGCCCGGCTCCCCGTCGGGCTGCACTGACATCCAGGGCTGGTCTCCAACCAAAGTCGCGAGCGGGTTTCCCTACCCCACCCCCGTGTCCCTAGGAGCGCAGCGCAGAGCAGGCTCCGGCAGGCGGGGCGTGACGCCAGCCGAGCGACGGACACGCTGCCGCCAAGAGGAAAGGCGACTCGACGGAGGGTGGGAAGGGAAATCCAGCCGGGGCTGCAGCCCAGCCTGGCTTGTTTATGCCCCAGGAGAACCGGAGTCTGGAGCTCGGCAAACAACTTTCTCCGGCAGCGTCAGTTCCTTCCTGCCTCAGCAGCAGCCCACACTGCCCATGCCAGCAACGAGGGCCAGCCCATGCCCCAGCTCCCGCCTGACTGGAGGCAACACCGGGAGGGCCCAGGGCCCTCGCATCGGCCTGTTACCATGAGCTCCCCCTTGCTGCACGTCCCGGCGGCACCGCTCCGGGGGGCACAGGAGTGAGAAACCTGCCCCGGAGACAGAGCTGTGCCCACTCCGCCCCACTGCCCGTGCAGGCGGGCCAGAAGAGGACTCCCTCCACACAGCTAACGCCCTGCTGGGAGGGGGGGTCCCGACAGTGACACACGCTCGCTTGCTGCCCCCCCGCGTAGGGCGATGCCGGCAAGGCGCGTAGCTGCAGTGCAGACGCAGACGGGGAGCGTGAGATCAGCGGGGGCCGCCCAGGGCCATTCCGGTGCAAATCGCCAGCAGCCACGGCACCGGCCATGCGTTTCAGGCTCCCTGGTCACTTCCACGACCCGCCGTGGCACATCGTATCACCCTCGCGCTCTGCTCTCACTGCCCCATGGTTTGGTTTAAATTCATGGCTGAGGTGGAGCAAGTGAATAAGGGAAAGTTATTTACTGGTTCCCATAACACAAGAACTAAAACTCGCCAAATGAAATTAGCAGGCAGCAGGTTTAAAACAAACAAAAGGAAGTTTTTTGTCACTCGGCGCACTGTCAACCTGTGGAACTCCTCGCCAGAGGATGTGGTGAAGACTAGAACTTTAACAGGGTTCAAAAAAGAGCTAGATAAATACCTGCAGGTTAGGTCCATCGATGGCTTGAGCCGGGCTGGGCAGGCATGGTGTCCTGAGCCTCCGTTTGTCTAGAAATGGGTGACGGGAGGGATCCCGTGAGGATTCCCTGTTGTGTTCCCTCCCTCTGGCACTGGCCGCCGTGGGCAGACAGGACACCGGGCTGGATAAACCTTTGCTCTGACCCCATCTGGCTGCTCTTTTGTTCTTATGACCCACGTCCGCTAGCTCAGGCTTCCTTGCCAGGCTGCCTCCAACCCTCCCCACGCCAGCAGAACGGAGCTACGGCTGGCGGGACCTTCCTGCCAATCCATGCCGGGGGTGCGAGCAGAGCTCGGTCTGGCGAGGGAGGGCAGGGGGATCTTTTGAGACCGTCCTCACCTGGCGCGCAGCTGCCCGAGGGAAGGTGCTAGAACTCGGCTCGTTCCAGCCCTGCTCGTACATCCGCAGAGCGATGCTCACTTTGTTCTCAACCCGCACAAGGCGTTAACAGGCCTGGAGATGGTTCAAACGCTCGGCGCCAGGGATCAGACACCCTCCCACGGCCACAGGCGACCCCGACACGGTCCTGCTGGCGTACCGGGCCCCGATTCAGCCAGAGACGAGCCTGGCTTTAAGGACAGGGTTAGCCCCACTGCTGCTGAATGCCACATGCTCTGGAGCCAGGCTGAATCGGGGCCCTAGCATGCTAAGGGGACACGTTTCACGCCGGCTGGCCCAGACTGCGCGAGCCCAGCGACCCCCCTGAGCTACGAGAGTAGCAATGGGGGGGAAAATCCATTTGCAGCCCGGCCAGGGAAGCGACCGAGGCTGCTGCCCGCACGGCCGCAGCCCCGCAGCTCGCAGGGAGGGGCAGAGATCCGGGCCCCGGGGTGGACAGTGACCAGCAGCGGCTGAGCTGCGCCATTGCCTGTCCTGCCATCGCCGCCGCCCCGTGAGGATGGTGGGCGCCTTCTGGGCTGTGAAAATGCAGCAGGCACGGTCCTGCTAATTGCTCAGGCAGCAACGGGAGACCAAGGGCGACTGTCTGCCCTGCCTTGGTGCCTTTCAGCAAAGGGGTACGTCGCATTGGAAACCAGCAGGAATGGAGCCGAACCCGGCCCCTGGGGGAGCAGCCCTGGCCCAGGGCCATCGGGAAATCAGTGGCAGGAGTGGCTGTGATTTTCAGCCCCCTCCCCCCGATCTAACCGCTAGACTGTGCTGCCATGAGTGGACCAAGCTAATACTAGCCCCTGACATGAGTGGGTCTCCAGCCCCAGACACCTGCGTGGAGGAGCCAAACCCAGGAGGCAGGAGCCAGGAGGCCGCAGGCCTGTTCCTTCTGCTCTGCCACACAGGCCCTGCGCCTGGCTCGCGGGAGCCCCACACGGGCGGAGTGTCAAAGGGGTGGGGCCCCCACGCTCCTCGTGGCTGCGGTAGGAGCCGAGGGCTCCTCGGAAAATGATCAGGCTGCTGAACGCTCTGGGCTTCAGGTGTGGTATTTACCCCCACCCCACCCCCACTGCGGGGAGTCTCAGCTGGCCCACGTGTGTGTGTCCACAGCTGAGTGTGTGCGCGGCTGTGTGTGTGTATAGCGTGTGTGTGTATAGGCCTCCAGACTGGGGGAGGGGGGTGCTTACCAAGGACAAAGCGTGCCCCCCCCAGGCGGCGCGCAGGGCAGCGCCAGGCCCTGCTGGTCCCAGCACTCGTGGCCGTGCCTAGGGCCGAGACGCGAGGAGCCAGCGAGCCCGTTCACCCCTGAGCGCCAGGCCCGCGCGCTTGGTCCTTCTCTGCTTTGCATCCACCGGCCAACAGGTGCATGGAGAATGGGGGGGGGGGCAGTCACCCAGAGCAGGGGCGGGAGAGGAATCCCCCCGCAAACCCTCCAGTCACGGCTCCTGGGCTGGGCGAGAACAGCCAGCCTGAAAAACATCCTCTCGCTTATTTTTAGCGCCACGGCTCCCCCCCGCCCCATGAGTCAGTGTTTACTACGGGCAGGTTGCTTGGTGCTGGAATCAAGCAGCTCTTCTGGTAAAGACAGAGGTGAGTAATAGCAGCGGGATTGTTCCTGCTAAGGCCCTTTCACCAGCCCTTTGATGGCAGCCAGCACCTTCCCGGCACAACACACGCACACAGTCCCCAGCGGCTCCCAGCACGCACACAGCAGAGCTGGGTCATGCCCCGGTCACAACCCAGCAGCCAGCACGTGGGTGCTGCTGGATGAACCATCATTCCGCTCCAGGGGCAACAGCCAAGGCTCCTGAGGGCGCATGTGGCCCACCGGCTTCGGCTTCTCTGGGCAGACTGGAAAGGAAGGTGCAGCTCTGGGAACCGGAGTCTAAAGTAAACCCCTAAGCGCCGCCTCCCGGCACAGCTCAGCTGAGTCCCACGGAACTAGAAGCTCTTTTCCCCGGGCCCAAGAAGCAGTGTTTCGGGCTCACCGCCTCTCTCCTCCCCCCGCTTTCCTGTGGCTCAGGTGTCGCAGGCATGATGCACCGGGGCTGTCTTTGGCTGGGACACTTCGTGAAAGGCACCTCCGCCTCCATGTGTCCTCCCCCTCTGTTCAGAGGGGACCAACGCAGGGGGCGTTCCCAGGGAGAAACCCAGCAATTCCTTGGGTCAATGCAGTCACCTGCGTAGCACTGCCTGCCTTATGGTGCTTGGCCATCACCCTCCTCCGCTTGCTCGGGGCCTTAATTTCCCCCAAAAAAACTTGGCACCCCTGTGACGGACCAGGCCGTGTCTGGGCACAGCTGAGTGCGTCCGCTCAGGGCGAATTGCTCAAATCCGGGGCTCCTTACAGCCCCCGACTGGCAACCTCTCCACACAGGCCAAAAACCAGTCTCACAGAGCGCTTCAGCAACCTGCCTGAAGCCTCCCGAGCAAAACCCCTCAGACACCCCAGCAATATCCGTGCCCCAGATGGCCCCGGGCCTCATACACAGGTGGGGGGTCCTAGCACCCAATCCCACCTACCCCGAACAAGTCCTGTCCGGTTCCAAGAAACCAGCCACAGATCCCTGGTCAATTTACCCTCTGGATCTTACCCACAAATCACGCTGGGCCAATCCTTTAGAATCTATATCTAAAGGTTTATTAACACAAGAAAGAAAAGCATGAGAGTAAGGTTATTAAAGTACAGTACGTTACATGCACCGAATCTCCCAGTCCTCGATGCAGGCTCTAGCAGAGATGTTGCAGCTGCTGGTTTAAAAGTTCTTATTGCACATCCTGCGATCAGGATGGGTTCACAGGTCTTCCGGGCTCTTCAATCCCTGCAGTGCTGCCTCTGGGATGAAGTGCTGAGCTGAGAACAAAATGGCATCGACCACATGGCCTCTTTATACTCCTTCCTGGCCTCTTCTAGTATGTAGCAGGTCACCTAGTCCTCAGCCTCTCTGTGTTCCCTGCTGGCTGCTCTCAGGACAGCCCCCATTCTTTGGGTGTGTCTTTGGCCCATTGAGAACCATTGTTCCACAGGTAATTAGCATGTCCACAGGCTCCACAGGCTTGGCCCTGTCCAATGCTTAACCACATGCAGGGAAATCTTCAGTTTCCACACAGATTACAGATCTACACACACAGACATTATATACTCACATAAACAGTGTACACAGGATCAGAAAACAACAAGCTCCCATTCAATACCCCACATGGCTCCCTTTCATACAGATTTCTGGGGCCAGCACCCCCACCTAGGGGTGCAGCAGCGATCTGGCTGCTTCCCTCCAATTCGGTAATGTGACAACCCCACATCTCTCTGGCTGCAGAGACTCGGGGCTGCGAAGTCGGCTGCGCTCCACGGACGAGAGCGGCCTTAGCTGGGATACATCAATGAAAGGAGCCAGGCCACTGGGAAACATTTTCAGAAGCCCCAACGCCCCTGGCTTCTGGCTGACGTCCCTGCAGCACTTTGGGAAACGTCCGCTGGGCTCAGCTCAAATTCCACCTGCAGTTTCAGCTGGATCCCAAGTTCCTCTTCAGTTCCTGTCCTACGCAGCGGGGAGGCGCTGCGGGTTTGCACTGTGGGACAGACCCCTCCCTTCTTGCAGAGCTGGCTTCTCTCGTGAGTGAAGGAATCCCTGTTTCCATGTAAGCAGTTGCAAAACCTGCCCAAGAGGTCACCTAGGGGCAGCAAGCTACCTCCACAGTCCATCCCAAAGTATCCTCTAATGCTTGGTCTTGCCAACTCCTGCAGTTTTATCCTGTGGCTTCTGCTATTTTGGGGTTTTCCTTAAAGTTCCAGCTCTAGGAGTCAGGTGATCTTGTGAGACTCTCAGGTGGCTGGATAGTTAATAGGCAGCAGGTTTAAAACAAACCAAAGGAAGTTTTACTTCACCCAGCACACAGTCAACCTGTGGAACTCCTCGCCAGAGGATGTGGTGAAGAAAAGAGCCAGTGTGAGTAGGCTGACGAGTGCTGTAGTCACATGTCAGATAACAGGGCTGACGTACCCAAAGGGACATACATCCCAGCTCCCCAGGAAAACAGCCTTTGACTCAACAGAATTTTCCAATTTCCCAGTTCCGTTCAGGTTCCCACAGATGGGTCCTCTGGTGCTATATTGATGAAAACGAACACGACTTTCCTTCCCGTGTCTTAGTTAACATTTTATACATGGAGTAAAAGCTGCCTTCTGTCTCTAGCCCCGCCAGACAGCTGGCATTTACAGTGCGTGGAAGGTTTTGCCCTAGAGATCAGGAGAGGACACACTTATATTGGGGTGGAACACGGGGCCATTTTACAGCATGTACCCTTCTAGCACACGCGTGTCGTTTGTGTTCAGAGCAGCCTCCTACAAGGGGCAGGGGGAGGCCACCTTTCAGGGCTGCATCTCTTGTGGCAAACTGCAGGCCTGTAATTGTCCAACAGCAGGAGAAAAGTGCCACCACCGTTGGTTCTCAGTCTTTCCAGACGACGGTCTCCTTTCAGCTGGGGTGCGCGAGACTCATCCGACTGGATTCACCTCCCCTGAAACTCGCTTACAAAACCGGCCACAGAGCCACCACCGTGGCCCAGCGCCCTGGGGCTGAGTGGGGCCGACTCTCTCGTTTTGCCACTGAATTATAAAATAACCCAACAGGAAAGGAGCCCCTGCCCTGGTGGCCCAGGATGCTGCTTCAGCCTGGTTTTCATTCGAGAGCCTCATGCGCCGAGTGAGCCTCAGGGTTGACGCACGCGACTTCGCTGGGGGGACCACAGCAACTATCTTGTTTGCCTAACACAGACCCTGCCCTCGCAATCCCCCAACCCTGTCCTATGGCCGCCCCAAGTCCTGGGGCTTCACTCCGGGCCCCAGGCTGGCAGTTCGGGAAGGCAATGCCCTCCCGCACCTAAAACACCCACCGCTGCTGCTGTTGGTTTTAATCTGTGAAAGCCCTTTAGCTTGGCTGGCAGTAGGGCCTTCACTGTGCGATCAGCTGATCCCCCAGCGTGGGGTCAGTCTAGGTTTCTATGCCTGGTGTGGGGGTGTCTCGGCTGTTCAGTCTAGGTAGAAGACTCTCAGCATGCACCTGGAGCATTGGGGGGGGGGGGGGGGTTGAGAGATGGGGCAGGGGCTGGATCGGTCTCTCAATGAAAACAAGAATCCAGGCAGCCCTCCAGGTTTGAGACCCAAGGTTTCTAATCCGCGGATGTGACCTACAGCTTCTCAGCCACACGGTGAGGAAGGGGGTGGGAGAGAGAGACTGGGGGACCAGGAATAGCTGGCAGAGAGTCATAGAGGAAAGCAGCCGAGTTTCCTGCTTGCAAAGGGTGAGGCTCCACTGCCCAGCTTTCGGCGACAAGGCTGCCTGGGCAGTGAGTGCACACAGGGCCCCGTGGCGCTTCTGCTGACATACGTCTCCCTTCTTCCCCCGCAGCCGGTTTCCGCTCCGTGGCCAGAGGCAGCATTCCCACTCACTGGGCGGGTAAGGGGAGTTAAGCACCCAGGAGCCACCAAAACCCATGGAAAGGGAAACGGCCTCAAGTAGCAATGGGCTGAATCTGCAGCAAGGGAGAATCCCCGCTAGGACTCCACAGCCAGGCACTTCACTGGGATGGGTCTCACGAGCGTTTCGACTTCCGTCAGCCACCACCAGGGGGAACATCCTGGCAGAAACAGCAGAGGCTGAATGGGCCAGCTTGGCCCCCCAGAAGGGGTCTTTCCATGCCACAGAGGGACAGGAGTGGAGTGGCCTAGGGAAAAGCTTGCCCTGCTGTACAGAATCCGTTGGCAGGACTCTCCGTCAAAAACAAAAGCGTGAGAGTTCTCAGCCAGCCTCCACAGGCTCCACCTTTGTAAAGTCAGTTAAAAAAATCCCTCCCTTGGAGTAGCTAAGGAACAGACGTTATCTGACAAAAGTGCAACGGGGCTGGATATCACCGGCACCAGCCCTGAACAGAGATAATTCCAAACCCAGGCTGCCTCTGGCAAAAGTCATGGTGCTAACGTGCCACCTGGTGGTCATGCTCCGTATCACTCAGTGGGACATTGGAAAGTGCCAAGTTACAGCCAACAGAACCTGTGAGTTGAACGGGATAAATGTTAGGGTTGGCACCAATAAGTGTCATGGAGAATCTTCCTTACACAGAGTCAGCCGCTTGCTAGCCATTCAGAGGCAGTGCAGTCTAACGCACCAACTCTGGAGATCCATGTTCTAACTCCTGTCTCTGCCACTGGCCAGCTGGACCACCATGGACAAGTCACTTCACCTCTGTACCTCCATTTACCCATCTCTAAAATGGGGACAAAGATATTGATCTCCTCCATAAAGCACTGGGAGACCTACGGCCGGGAGACTTTGGAAGAGGTGGGTATGAATATTCTAATGTATTTCTTCGACAAATATTCACACTGAGGCATTTTGTGATATCCAGTCCAAGAAACCCCACTTTACAGGTGGGACTGTACTTATCAGACTCAGCAGCACTTTGCATCAGCTGCTCACCCCATGACTGAAAAGGAAATGAAACCGCATGCTCCTTGCAGCTTGTCCTGCGAGCTTTGGAGCCCTAGTAATAAATGGTTTGTGTTTAAACAGTGTTGGCTAGTTTACATTGAAGCAGTGCTCTTTGGATTCAAGCAGAAGTTCATTACCCTCTTACTTCTCTTCAGTAGAAAGCATAAAAACCAAGAACAGCAACACTTGGAAGGGAAGAAAAAACCCAGTGCAAAAGTCAAGTCTCCCACACTCATTAGGCAACTGCACAAGCTCAAACAGACCTTGTACTAACAAACAGTCAATGTTAAGGGGGGGGGAAGCGCAGCACTTAAAGAGGGCAATGTTCCAAGGGGCGGGTTCCGCGGTTTCCTCAGCCCGGATTTTATCTAAACCACAAGAGAACCGTCCAGCGTTACGCTGCAATTCAGACGAGTGCCCCAATTGGCTGGGACGCGGAGAAAAGCATTATTTAAATGAACACAGAATGCCAAACCAAAAGCAAGCAAAGCTCAGCACCGCAGCACGGAAAGGCAGCGCTCTGACAAGGCGCACAGCATGAGCAAACGAGACCGACACACATGAAGTAGTCGTGTGAACTTGTGGAAAATGCGGCCTTCCTTGCATCTAAGTGCTGGGCCAGAGTTCCATCTCTCACATTGATTTCAATTGTAACTACATTAGCCTGTAATATGTATTTGGAATTTATGGAATTTTAACATTGTATTTCATTTGTGGCATGAGAATTTAGTTTAAAAAAAATCACCACTTGGATATTATTTTCAAAGTGTCAGAGGGGCAGCTGTGCTGGTCTGTAACTGAAAACACTTCAGAGCGAGTAGTCCTGAAGCACCACACACGCCAACCAAACACGTAGATGGTATCATGAGCTGTTGTGGGCAGATGAAAAGTGGGCTGTGCCCACAAAAGCTCATGATCCCATCGACATGTTTTGCTAGTCTAAGGTGCTAGAGGACCATTCGTTATTTAAGTTACTTGTACATTGGTGACCCCTTTCATATTTAACACTATTGTGAAGCTGGAGCTGAAGCAGGGCTGGAGGGTGGAGGCTGACAACTTGCAATCCCCACGCAATAACTGCACTGCCCCCCAAGGCATTATGACCCACAGTTTGAGAACCCCCCTTTTAAGGAGATATGTCAGTGACCCAAAAGGGACAAGCTCCAAAGCCGAACAGGATTGGTAATGAGCGTGTGTCTTTCAGAGATTCAAAAAAGACACCCCAGCGTGGCAGGCACTGAAAATTGTTGACATTTACAGCCTTCAGCAGTAGTGGTGAGCTCACGTCACTTACTGCTAAGAAAACATGTACACAAGACCACCTTTAACTGAGACCAGGGTTACTCAACTTTGGCCACACTGATACTCACAGCACTCACTGAGGGCCGCAACTCACATGCAAATCTATATGTGAATAGCTTTTCACACTGACAGGCATGAATACAAAGATTAAGGCAAGACTACACAACACGCAGGCCCCATTTAAGTCAGTTCTACTGATATTAATAAAATTCCATATTTACCCAATTTCCACCAATAGGACAGCACTTTTAGTGAGCAATGACAGTCCAGGAATTTAACTACTAAAATGCATCGCAACAGAAGACCATTCTATGGACTAGTTTGTTTCGGCTGCGTGTTGAGCCTCGCGTAAACCCAAACCATACCGTAGGCTGCGAACAAATGGGCTGCAGGCCATATGTGGCCCGTGGGCTGCGTGTTGAGTAGTCCTGACAGACCTTCATGAACAGCCTCAAGCAGAGACTGAACAGACATGGCCCATTTCCATTGGTAAGAAAATTAGCTCTTGATCTTCAGTCTCAATCTCTGCTGCCAGATTTGTGGCACACTGAGGGGAACCAAAAGAAAATGTGTATTGTTACTACTGCTAATATTCTTCCAAGAAGAGAGATGGGTTGGAAGGATTAGCTTTTTAATTTGTACAGGTCAGTAGACATCAATTTCATTATATACACATAAGCCCACGAAAAAGCGTTTTCTTCAGTAAAAAATTAACAGATAGGCAAAAAAAGAAATGCTGCTTGAGAAGTTACCAGCCTTTGATTGAAGGCTATTTACTTGGTACAGTACTCTGACACAGGATCACCACCATTTGTGTTTTAACAGTTCTAAGGCTTTAGCTTTTTAAATCTCAATGTCTATAGTCTGACCTCCCCGTAATTTCCCACAGCTCTGAAAAACGTAAAGTCCACCAAAAATGTTAAGTGTTTTAAACATTGATATTATCTGTTAGCTATAAAAAAGAATTCTGCAAACCTAAATACAGAAGACACTCCAGGGTTCAAAAGACATCAGTCTAGCACTCTTCATAAGCACTAAATTCATTTAAGAAAATGATATACTAAGGAACAGATACCATTCAGTAGCCCTTTCCCAGCTAGCAAGCGACTGAAAATGCAAAGTAGTGAGTAGTTTCGGTGATGATTAAATATATAGCCCAACACAGACCAGGAAGAAACTCTCTCGAGTCTCCAAAAGTTTCATTTCAATTCAGATTTTATTTCAAAACATTCATGAACTTAATAAATTACACAATTTTTTCCCTTTATAAATTCTTCATAAAATATATTTTACAATTTTAAAGAAAGATTAGAAAGCTTTTTCTTTCTGAAGTGCTGATGAATATCTTGACCTTTGTGTCATGCTGGTGAATTATTTTGTAGCTGCTACAATAGTTCAATTTATCAAAGGTTTTACAACAAAGAGCCAAAAAAAAGACCCAGACGAACAAAATCACAGACCTCAAGAACTATCATTCAGTGTTAACCAATGAAACAGCTTCACCACCACCACAAGGCTAAGCACCATATGAGGGTCTTATAGGGACCCCCAGCCTTTAAAGTGGCCATCAGTGCAAAGAAGCTTTGTGAAATCAACAGTTCTACTATATGAGCTATTAACTATTGCTTTAAATTAATTTCTCAACTGAAGTTAAGAAGCAGGTTGACTGTTGTCCTCTGAAGACTTTCAAAGGGTATTAACTTGATTCACAAAGAAGGTAAGTGCTAAATATTACTCCAAGACAAACTAACATGTTAGGGTACATATTAGTGGATAGAGTAGTATCCCTGCATTGGCATGCTGATATTTTTTAAGTCTCAGTTTGTAGTTGTAGCAGGGAATGATCTTTTGCCTTGCATAACCATCAAAAATGGATCAGCTTTTCAAAGTTGGAATGCTATTACTACTTTGTACAGTACGGTGTCACAGTTTTATCTTCAAAGGCAAGCTGGGCTTTTGGTGTACTGATTCACCTCACAAAACATTGACAAAATGAACAGATGACTTTCAATAAGTTCCATATATTAATAGTTTAAACTCCAACTTTATCTTTATAGACAAAGTCAAATGCAAGACAGTGACATCACTATACCATCAAGATGACCAGGGGCAATTTTCGGCCAGTGTAAGTCAGAAAAGCACCCTTAAAATGTATGCAATTTTTTTTTAAACCAGCCAAGGTTCTGGCGCAACATGATACACCAACATCAACACAACAGTACATCTTTTCCTGAAATCTACTGCCACCTTGCACTTCTATAGCATCTCCAGGGATTTCCAAATACTTTAGAATCAATAAGCCACACAATACACCTTTGAGACATGGAAATGTACTCATAGTAACTCAAGTAACTTGCATACGGTGACAAAACAAGTCCAAAATAAAATCCAGGGTTCCTTGTTGCCTGCTAATCCACTACACCATGAGAGGACAGAAGAGAGTTAGCTCTTACAAATCTAGTAAAGTGACCAATAACCCTATTATATGGTCCGTTCAGTTGTTTTAGGAAGGACAAACTACATTTCTCTTATGTGGTAAGTGTTTACTTTCTTCATTCATAGGGACAATAAACACCGAATGGTCAGTTTCACTTTCTGAGGTTCCCATAGCAGTACTAGGGTGCAGTGTTTGGATTGCAAACACTCCAGGGGAATGTTCAAACCCAAACAAGAAGCATTTTTCATTTTGAAAGTTTTATGAACTTGGTTTTGTAAAATCATTGTTTAAGAGC
This sequence comes from Pelodiscus sinensis, assembly GCF_049634645.1. NCBI lineage: Eukaryota > Metazoa > Chordata > Testudines > Trionychidae > Pelodiscus > Pelodiscus sinensis. Next base: position 1,701,559 of record NC_134735.1, on the reverse strand, counting down.
CCAATGAAACTAAGATTTTACTCACTCATTAGACAGGGCATTTGTATGAGGAAATTTAGTCTCAGGTCTCATCCCCCCAGTTATGATCAACTTAAAGGGTAAGCAAGTAAGATCATGCACCTGAGGTAGAGAGTGTTCGGAACACTACTGCAAAGTTGTTTCAGAATGGACTCTTTGTGAAGTTCTCCATTAACATATGAATCATTTTTGTGGTGACAGATAAAACGCCTTGTACTATTTCAAAATGCCTTGTACTATTTCAAAACTTTGAAATTTACCATCCAGGACTAAAGATGAAATCAATTTAAAAAATTAAAAACAATTTAATATGTAGCAAAACAATCCAAGGATTGGTTAAAGTTTTCCCACAATAAAAGTTCAACTGAAGGGGTGATAGTTCATTCACACTGATTTTATGAGTTCCCTCCTACATTTGAAAATGAAAATGCTCAACATTTAATATAACCATCCCTTAATTACCACAGCACTAAACAGATCTGGGTAACAAAGGGCAAGAGAAACACATTGTTTGAGAAGAGTCTTAGAGTATTTTGTTATCTATGTTTTCATAAACCAACTTCATAAAATAACCATCCTGAAAGTGCTCTAGCTGCTACTGGATTATAGATGCACAAGTGCAGGCATGCTATTGTGAAACTGTAGCCTAATAGATAATATTTGGTTACCTAAATAATGGTAAATTGAATAATTAATGATCTAACCAACAAGCTGGCACATGATTGCATAAATCCATAGTTGAGGGAGTCCAATTACAAGCTTACTAGATGAGTGCTCAGCTTAGAAACACTTTAGCACCTTTGAATCCTCTGATCCCTTTGCATTACATTTTTGCCTACAAAGCTACGTTTTAGATGTTTTTGTTTAAGTGTACAGGATATAAACATAAAAAACAATCTGGGAGTGGGGAGGGAAGTATGTTTTTCAGTTGTTTTCTTCACAGATCCCAATCATCCAGATTCACACCAAATAATTTAAACAAAAAAAGCAGCACTCACTCTGTACGGAATGCCCACGCACATGCTCAGTCACCCACATATACATAAATATATACACATAGATTTACTTTAGAAAGCACAAGGATTTGCATTACCAGCATGCAAGCCTCTTCTACGTGAGTTCCTAATACCGTGATAGGAAACTGGAATGTCTGCAATGCTCCATAACATATTTCTGGAAAGCAAGAACATCTCAACTCATGAATTGAGATGTAAAGAATGGCAGTCTTTACATCCACACAAGTATAACACCTTGGTAATGTACATATTTGTAATAAAAAGGCCAACTCAAGTTTAATTTATGAAAAATCAAAAGAAATCCAGCTGTTAGAAATTAAAGTCCGAAATTCTCAGTTCAGGTTTGTTTCCGTGGACACAAAAGCTGCTCCTTTGTTAAAAGATAGAAACAATTCTGTTGAGAGGTCTAGGAGTATTCGAGGTCACGTGTCCCAGTTGCTGTCTTTAAAGGCAATTTTGACTAATCTGAGTTCTAGTTCAAAAGCATCAGGACGGTCTTGTGGGTTGGCAGCCAGCATCTCCTTAATCAGCTGCTTCATATGGGCATTCATCGATTTTTTCTTTACAGGGATGAGAAGTTCCATTTTGGGGTTTTCTAGAAGTGCCTCCCCAACTGGCACAATCTCTGTGCCTTGTTTCACATAGCTCCCCAAAAGTTCTTTCTTCGTCTCAGTGTCTATGAAGGTGATCCTTTCCAACATTGCCCAGATTATAATCCCTAATGCAAAAATGTCTGCTTTTGCAGTGTAATGGCCTTCCCAGACTTCAGGTGCCATGTAGAAGTCAGTCCCACAAGCTGTTGAAAGGAAACATTTATTTACATTGACAGGCTCTTCAGGGTTTTGTCCCAAAGCTGAACATACCTTACTTAACCCAAAATCAGCTACTTTCAGAGTGGGTTCCAAGTCACTAGCATCCACTCTGCTTTGTGAGATCAGAATGTTGTCAGGTTTGAGATCACGATGAATAATCTGATTTTTGTGAAGGAAAGCCAGGGCACTGCTGAGTTGAAGCATGAAACTAGTGTTGGTCTTGCGACTGGGCTTTCGGGACAGCAGGTATTCATTCATATCTCCTCCATCACAGAAATCCATCACAAACCAAAGGTAATAGGCGCTTCTGGGATCAAAGGCTATTTCTCCTTTTAATGAGGTCTCTACAAGCTGTAACAAGGAAGAGAGATTTCACATACCTGTTCAGAAAGCATAATTCATAGAAACAAAGAACTATGAACTGAAAGAGAAAAAAGAAATTAACAGTGTGAAAAGTTACAGGAAAATTAATTTTTAAATGTTGATTTAGTTAACAATCCTACTTATTCTCTGCCTGACAAAGGTCAAATGCCAATTAAGAACTTAGGGCTATGGGGCAAATAACAGTATTTTGAAAGATACTCAAGTGGCCATCACCTTCCCATCTGTTTCAGCTGGGCAGTGTCCTAACCACAGAGTTAGATTCACCCACTACATTTTCATGAAAATACAGTGTTGCAGCAAGTAGTGCAGTGTCAGTTATTTGTCCTCTGCTGATGAAAGATTATGTAATGGTACTCTGATGTTTACTTTTCACTCCATCACCATGAATAAATTCTAGCATGACTATCTATTAACCCAGAAAAACAATCAATACACATAGCTAAACAGCAATAAAAACAAAGGGGTTCCTGCTTGTTTAGGGATGTTAAATTGTGATTAATCAGCTAACCAAATAGTCGATGGAATTTCCATCAACCACTCGATTAGTTGGTAAGGCAGGTGGGGTGCTCGCTATTCCTGCTGCGCCTCTGCCTTTTAAATGTAGGAAGAACTGCCCATGGAGCTCTTACTACATTTAAAAGGCAGAGGTGCAGTAATCAGGACCTAGCGTGAGCAGGGACTGCTTGAGTCCCCACTTGCACCATTTCTCCTGCTATGCTTCTGTTTCCCCTGCCCCCCAAGGAGACAGTGCTCAAGGAAACCAGCTTTTAAACCAGCTCCCCCCAGCACCAGCTCCTGCTCCCCCCCCACCTTGCTGTATCTGATATAGAGGCAGCAAGGGGACAAGCAGCAACTAGTCAAGTAGTGACTCGACTATCCGATAAGCCTAGGCTTATTGGCTAGTCGATTAGTTGCTTACATCCCTACTTTTGTTGAGATTATCTTAAAGTAACCTCATTAACTAGCTATTTTTCCAGATGCATGGAATATATTTGAGTGCAATTTCCAGTTACTGCTTTACATGAAAACTAAATGAAACAACTAATCAGCTTTGTTCTAGTTACACAGCTGTATATGTGCTTCTTCAGCTTAGGTGAGGTAGCCATCAACAGCACATTCTAGAAATTAAGTATTTCAAGCCATCTGTGCTAACATACACCATATACTGGACTAAGAACACTTTGAAAGAATTTAAAAAAATCAAAGCAGTTTCTAATATAGCTTTCTGGGAAACACTTTCTGAATTAACAGCAAGGTGGTTCTTCTGAAAAAAGTGAGTGCAAGCCATACGGCAGCTTGAAAGCATTGTTAATATAGCTGTGCTCATAAGGTTGCAAGGTTGATCAGACTGATCAAGGAATACAAATAATATTGTTCAATCTTCATTTTCATGTTTTACCCACTTCTTGTGGACAGTGAAAGTGATGCACCCTGTCATTGGTGAGGAATTTTTCTAGAGCAATGTGTCATAAGAGTACTTTTTTTTTTCCTTCCAGAGAGCCCTACTGAGTCTTCATGGTCTGAACAAAGGTGCCAAATACTATTTGTCCTTCAACATACTCCCTCTGACGGTGGCACAACACCAACAGATAGATCCTCAATTAGTTTCAACAGGCCGTTTCATTGACTTCCGTTTATACCAGAGTATCTGCCCTTGATGCTTCATAATAAGGCAGGCTTCCTTCACTATTTGTGTACTGTATCTGGCTAATTCCGTAGTATTCTATTTTTTGGGTGGGGAGAGAGCATGAGATCTGACGGCTCCCATCTTGACATTTATCACTGTACATGCTATAATAAAGTTACCCAAGCCTCTTTGAAAGTCTAGTTGCAACAGACAATCAACTCCAGCAGTACTCTGTAGATCATCCTTTTTCATCAAACCAAAACAAAGTTTCTTTAGCTCACCTAATTTAAATGTCAACACCATTTGGCATAGCACCAAGTGGCATAGCACTTTCACAATTTTATTCATCAGTCATATCTAGCATTGTCCAATGACTGAATCAAGGTCAACAAAAAGACTGTTAAATTGTGAAGGGCCTTCTTACGTTTGTAGAGCACGATGGGGCCTAAGTCGCTACTGAGCTCTACTATAATATTTAATAAAAAGGACCTGTCCTGGATTTAAAAACAGGAATGGGTGTTTTACATATTTGATCAGCTCTATACAGATTCTGATCTTTAAAAGCAATTGATCTTTAAAGTGATAACATATGACACACACACACACACACACACACACAGAGTAATAATTTGCTGTGTATTCACTGGATGTGCTAGTCACTCAGCAAAGAGTGACATGTATACAGAGAGAACTCCCACCAGTCACAGTGGATACATTCCTGGCACCACTGCAAATGGCGAAATCTGTGAATACCAGGGGCACTGGCTGCTACAGGGAATTCCCCAATACGAGTTTCCTGCAGCTCCTGGCCACTGCTGTGAGTTCAGGAGCCTTGGACTACTCACTGCTTAATACATCAGAAATCGATCAGAGCCAATGTAAAGACTTTTGCCCAGAACATGCAACAGTGTAAATTTTTCATTTCCTTAAATTGTCAGTGTTATATAATTTTACTGGTGTGACTTTATTAAGTCTGCTAGAGTTGCATGTCTATGAATCCGAAAATCCAGGGAATTCTGTTTAGCAGATGGTATTCAAACATCTAGAGACCTCATACCATCATTTACACTGTATGAAGAAAGAAGCAGGCCAAATCTTCCCCCTTTTCCTGTTCAGCTACAGATCCCATAAAATTATTCCCATCCTCCTTCGCATACCTGTAAATAGAGGGAAGAACTAGAACCATGTGACATCTTCTGTACCATACCATCTTTCTGCAAGATGCACTCCTCCAGATGGATAACATTTGGATGCTGGCTCTTGATACTACTAAGTGCCCAGAACTCACGTAACGCTAGTTCCACATTCTCTGGAGCATGGCACCGAATTTTTTTCACTGCAACCCGTGCAGAGGTCTTCCTGACAAGTGCTTCATACACCACACCGTAACTACCACGTCCAACCTCCCGTATTAGATCGTACTTTGGCTGGCTACTCACCATCTTCAAGGCCAAGGGTTCTGGGGAGGGGGGAAAAAAACATCACATGACAAAAAATCCTATGAATAATGACTGATCTGCTTTTCCTCTCTGAATCAGTTAATTAAGTATCATTTGGGCTAATCACTGTGCTTAAAATCAGGATTCCATTCAATAAACTTAAATAAGATTGTAATGAGCCATTATTTTCAGATGTTACCAATATGAAGAAGCATTAAACTTGTTCAGTAAAGCCACAATTAACGCCAAGAAGGATTTTCAAGTGTTACACTTTAGGCTAGTGATATAATGTTAGCCAGCATTTATCATAACATGTTCACAGTTCAAGCCCACAACATTTCTAGCTTTCACTTGCATTAGGTCAGGCTAAAACTGTTACATCTCACAGCATCTTTTACTTTAACATTTTGTTCAGTATCAGTGGAGTACAGTGCTTCCTTTCCCCACATTTTATAGCATTTTCCAGTAAAGGTACTAGCAGAAGCACATACTTAGTGGATCTTACGCACTGTTTCAAACTACATTAAGTGGAAAGTCACAGACAGCATGGGTAAATGTTTTATGGTGTAGTTTATTAAATGGTTTTCTAGTACCAAGGTAAAGGAGTATTTAAAAAATGTTTTTAATTTATAAAAATTAAATACAATCTGAACAGTCAGTTTAAACTGGGCAAGATATTTAAAAACATTCTACATTGTTTACATTCAAATTCTAGTTTCATTATGAAAGGAAGGAGGAAGGACTAAAACTAGTATGTTCATATTTTAAAAAATGGGAACATACCCAAGATCTTCTTTGCAAGGTTACATACCAGAAAATACAACATTACTCACTAATGCAACCAAGCCAGAAAGGAACACTAAATAGACAGAAAATAAACTTTGGCTATCATCACTGGCCAAGTGGAATGACTTGCAAAAAAACAAAGGACTAAATAGAAAACGAGCAAGTCAGGGTATTAGAATGAAAATGATTTTAGAAGTTAGTATCGCAGGCAAGTTGTATTTACCACAGGAAACCATTCACTAAACACTACTTCGCTGAAGCAAAACTATCAATCAACTTTCAAGTACCTACAAAGCGTGCACCATAAAAGAAATAATGGATATCCGTCTCATGACACCATTAGTGCAGATATATGGAGATGTGGCAGCAACATCTTTTATGTGAGTTTACAATTCTGAATGCATTTAAATATAAATTCCCCACAGAAATGCCAGTACAACGTGAGATTCAGATAGTAATATTTATTCAACCTGCTCCTATATTGTGATATAAGCATATGGAGAACAGTGCAGACTAAATGCTAAGGTAAATTAACAAGAACATACAAAAACAAAGGCACTCGCACACAAAAGAGGCATTAAGTATGGATAGTCAAAAAACTACATACAATTAGTGTAGTTGTGAAAGAAAGCTATGGTCATTGCAGGCTCAAACAGTAGGGAGCACAATTTACCTTTGAAACATCAGTTTACACAGAAGCAGGTCTATAGGTAAATAAAAGGCTGCCACCTGTCCTTCCCCATTGTCCTAAAGAGTTGGGGGGGGGGGGGGGGGAAGAGATTTCCAAATTCAACAAGCCCCTCCTCTCACAAGGCATCAGAGCCTATACAATAATCTAATCTAAGCAAACCTCACATCCCAGAAGACAGACTGTGAAGAGGGGTAACTGTTAGTCTGTTTCAGCAAACACAAGGAAGTCCTGTCGCACCTTAAAGACTAACCCATTTATTTGGGCATAAGCTTTCCATGCGCTTAAGCCCACTCTGTCAGATTCCTAAATAAGCAGTAACCCAGTTAACCATCAGCGGTGAGGTTAACAGAAATGATGGTGAAAACTGACCCACACAGGAAACCCCAAAACGTGCCCGTTCCATGGTTCTGGTTCTTTAGGCTATAGGAGCAGGGCCTGGACATTGATTGGCTTTGGGGGGGGTAGAAGGCTCCCCCTGTATATTTTGTAGTGGCACATTTCACAGTTTCTACCCCGCTCCTCCAGGAGGGCTCTCGGCACAGAGCAGCAGACCCCTAAAGGAAGGGGGTGCTGAGGGACTGGTGGCTTAAATGACTTTTACTGAGGTGTCTCCAGCCCATGGGCTGCCCCAACATTTAAATCAAGTCCTGGAAAAAATAGGGGGGGGGGGGAGAGTGGCGCGTTATACTGCACCCCCCCCCATGAGCAGGGTTCCAGGCCAGGCCTCCAGTCCTCCCTGGAGGCCAGAGCTGCCCCCCCCTCCGGGACAAGGGGGGAGCATCAGGAAAATCCCCCCCCCAGCAGGCGAGGCCCCACAAACCAGGCACCAGCAGGTGAGGCCTCCCCCCCCAACCCCCCTTTTCTCCTCAGCACAGCCCCGCCCCATCCTCTCTCCTCAGCCCCGCCCCCCCAGCCCACCCCCCTTCTCCTCAGCCCAGCCCCGCCCCCACCCCATCCGTCCCCCTCAGCCCCGCCCCCCCAGTCCCCTCCCTCAGCTTGACAGCGGGGGACGCAGCTTCCCCTCCCGCCAGGGTTTCCCTCGCGCCAGGGGCCCCTCCCCTCAGGCCGCGCTGCAGCCCCGGGCCCGCGGGGCTCCCGGCCGCCTCCGCGTTACCTCAGCAGCGCCGCGCGCGCTCCTCCCGGCCGCCATTATAGGGTTCTCTTCCCCCCCTCCCCCACTCCGGGCGCCGACACACCCCCCTCCGCGCGCCCCCGCCGCCGCCGGGGCTCCCCTCCCGCGCGCGCGCCGCCCTGGCCGCTTCCCCATTGGCTGAAAGGGCGGGCGAGCCCCCGCGCCTGCTTTGTGGCGCGCGCCGCCGCTTCTGATTGGCCGGGGCCGGATGCGCACGGGGCGGGACTTTCCCGGGGAGCTCGCGCCTCTGTTTGCCGCGTGGGATGCTCCCCCTCGGTTCCATGCGTGGGAGGGGGGAGGGGAAGGATGCACCATGGGTGCAGCTCCCAGAGTGGCCCGGCAATGAGGCTGCCCCATTTAAAGCAGCTGGAATGGGGGGAGGCGGGTTCGTGTAGCCCCCGGTAGGATGCAGTGGGGGGTGCTGCGCCATGGATGCAGCTCAAATGGGGGGGGGGGGCACCTCGCGCAGCTGGGAGAGGGGGGCGGGGGCTGTGCGGCCACGCAGCTCGTATCAACACCCCAGGTGCAAACCCAACGTGCAGCCCTCTTCGGTCGTAATGGGTTGAATTGCACAGGACTGGCCCGAGCCCTCCCCCACCCACTTCCCCCAGGGGACGCTGCTGCCTCCTGCTTGCTGCAGCCCCCCTGTGCAAACACCTACCGTGCCTGTCCCTCCTAGCTGCTGAGTGTCCTGCTGAATTTTAAGGCATTTCTCATTTTTTTATCGTCCGCAATTAGATCTTTGTCATTACAAAATCATAATTTCGCTTTTTTTAAAAAAAACAAAGCAGCCCCCATTAGACTGTCGCTTATTGGTTGCCACCCAGGGAGGAGGACTGCACCTTTTGTTATCCCTTGTCACTGTGTGATGGGGACATGCCTTTTAGGGAACTGCAAGCACGTTGAAGGATGCAAGCATTTGGTAAGATCCTTCCCCCCCTCTTGTCTAGAGGATGGAGGGCTATTGGTATCTTCCCTTAAAGGGACATGTCTGCATTTTTTCCCTGCTGGGAAGTGTGTGGACACACTCCCTGACTATGTGGTGTCTCTCTCATACTAGCCACTGCAAGACATGCAGTTCAGAAGCTATGGCAGCCACCTGAGGCCCCATCTTCTTGATCCCAAATCAATGTGGGAGCAAAGGCACCACTTGCACATACATGTTTAGTGCCCCTGGACTTCATAGCACAAGACGGTCAGGTGTCAATCTTCCTATAACACTCTCACATGGACTGGGCCAGGGATCAGTGTTCATTGCACACACCCACAACTCACACCCATTAACATTCAGACACACTCACACCCATTAACATTCTCAAGCACCTGCCTAGGAAAAACAGTGGAAGGGCCCTGCACCGAGGTCCCAGTATGGACAGTCTAGTACAGAGTACAGGGTGCCCACTTTTATTGTGTGGAAGTAACATCTTACTCTTTAGATTTTTTTTTAACTTTTTTTTTGCCGTAAGATGAAGCCTGTCTGATTAACTCAGTCAGCATTTATTTTGTGTGGTATGTTAATTTGGCCGTTAGGCTCGCAATAGTAGCTATCAGACAGTATCAGTGCATTGATGGCATTAAGGGAGGCAGAAAGAGTGTACAATAGAGATCGGATAATTCCCTAATCTAGTTAAGCCACACTCTGTCCCTCCACATTTGCCACTGTACTGTTCGAGTCTATTGATGGGGAGAGTTAGGTAGCCAATGCTGAAAAGGGGTTCATGTTGCAGCAGTCACTTCATAATCTATCTGTATGCAGGTGTTTAAGAGATCACACTCGATGAAGAGAGATTAAAAAGACTGGGATTTTCAGTTTAGAAAAGGGGAGACTAAGGGGGGATAGGACAGAGGTCTATACAATCATGACAGATATGGAGAAACAAATAAGGAAAAGTTATTTTCTTGTTCCCATAACATAAGAACTAGGGGTCACCAAAAGAAATCAATAGGCAGCAGGTTTAAAACAAACAAAAGGAAGTTTTTCTTCACTCAGCGCACAGTCAACCTGTGGAACTCCTCGCCAGAAGATGTGGTGAAGACTAGGACTTTAACAGGGTTAAAAAAAGAATTAGATAAATTCATGGAGGTTAGGCCCATTGGTGGCTGTTAGCCAGGACGGGTAGGGATGGTGCCCCTGGCCTGTTTGTCAAAGGCTGGGAATGGGTGATGGGAGAGGGATCACTTCATGGTTCTCTGTTCTGTTCCCTCCCTCTGGGGCCCCTGGCACTGGCTACTGTTGGCTGCCAGGACACTGAGCTGGATGGACCTTTAATCTGAGCCAGTCTGGGCATTTTTATCTTCTTACGTTATTTTAAGGGTACATTTATAAATGGTTTGTACAATTGCACCTACCACCAATGAACTCAGCAGCCATCCACCTACTCATCACATTGACATATTTGCAGCATCTATCAGTAAAGTATTGACCCGATATAAACGATAACGACACCCTTGCCATAAAGTATAAGCAAGCATTCTGAGCTTTAACTTCAATGGGACAGAGGGCTGGGCGGGAGTTTGCAACTGTAAGTTAGTCTACTGGTACCAGTAATAAGGAAATACTGTAAATCTTCAGCTAGTGCCCTTTTCAGCACTGCAGGTTCCCAGAGTGAGACTGTATTGACATCTAGTGGCCAAGTGGATTACAGGCAGGCCCTTCAATTGCAAAAGGGGAAGATCTTAAATTGCCAATCTCCTAGAACTGGAAGGGACCTTGAAAGGTCATCGAGTCCAGTCCCCTGCCCTCACAGCAGGACCAAGTACCACCCTGATGAATTTTTGCCCCAAATGGCCTCCACAAGGATTAAACTCACCACCCTGGGTTTAGCAGGCCAATGCTCAAACCACTGAGCTATCCCTCCCTTAAGTCAACTCTTTGTGTTTAATTGTAGCTGTTTGTGGATATTTAAAGTCTTTCAGACTAGCTACTGGGATGGGAGGAGGGATCAAAGCTCATGTGACTAACCCAGGCCAGAAGGGCTTGAGTGGGAGCCGGTGACACCAGGAGGAAGCCTGGGGAACTGTAGCTGGCTCAAAGAAGCAGCTGCAGGTGAGTGAACGGTGCATGGAGCGAGACTGGCTCTTGCAGGGACGGGCTGTGGGGTTACAACCCCCTCTGGGAAGGAAAATTGAGGGCTCCTGAGTCAAATGAGTCATTGCTCTGTGAATTGAACACATGGTTCTGCTCCTCCCGGTACCTGGCGTCTGTCTCTTGGCCACCCTGCAAGTCTTGCTGCCGTGGCTGCATGGCCTTCTCCGTCTCCCCGTGAAGTTCCACCAGCTTCACTGTTGGAGCGGAACTAGTGCAACGCGTGAATGGAGTCCATATCCACCCCCCAGCTCGCTGATGCTGGGTGTATCCGCCCTGCTCAGAGCATCAGCTAACAGCAGGAACTGGCCTGGACTATCTGATCTCTGCCTGCTCTCCCTGGAGCACATCGCTCTGTGCTGCAGTCCCTTTGGCTCACGAAGGGGCTCGTGGGGTCTGTGGTCGTACGGCGCTGTGACTTGGTGCCCGAGGCATGCGGATGGAGCAGCTTCCCCCCAGAGTCGTAGGCAGAAGCTCTTTCTCTGTGTGTGCATGACCCTCTTCATCTCTGCCACGGTTCTGCTGGCGCCAGGGATCCTGCAGAAGAGCCCCGCCCTGCCCGGGAATACCGTGGAATGATCAAAACCCGGATATTTGGATTGACCCAAACACTTTTTCATCTTTTCACTTCGGGACCATTTTTGTGATATTGACGTTTTGTTGCAATTCAGAACTTTAAAGCCACTTTTCCGTGCAGCTGGGACGGGGGCAACTGCTTATTGGTGGGTCTCAGCACAAACTCGTTTCACGTAGGCCACCAAAAAGCCACCCAAGGCGACGACTGTTAATTGCTAACTGCTCGGGCTGGATTAGACTGGGCAAACCCCGGGTGACCAGTTCCCTCTCTCATTACCATTCCCCTGTGACGTCCAGCCCCCTCCCCACCCCAGTCAAATTACTCTGGATGCTTCCTGATCTCAGAAACAGACACCTCTCAGCTTTGCACTCTTCATTCCTGTTGCATTACGCCCAGGCTCGGAGGCCACATGCGGCCCCTGGCTTTCCTGGATCCAGCTCCTGAGGCTAGGGCCTCCCCCCAGCATTGGGGATTCCACGCTGGTGAGGGGTGGATTTGTTTGTTTCTCACTTGTGTGCAGCCCCTGACTGATATTTCTGAGCGTCAGTGGCCCTCGACCCAAAAACGGTTCCCCACCCTGCAGGAATATCATTCTAGCCTGTTACCCTGTGAGTTGACCCTAGCTTTGTCAGCATAGGAGAACTTTAAAGAAGGGACTCGCAGTGTTGGAAGGGGCCGGTGCCCAGTTTAATCCTGGCCATGCTGTCACCAGGAGCTTTTTCCAAAGTCTGCAAATCCTCTGGTAAGGAGGCAGGACTGAGAATAGCCACAGCAGCTGTCAATGGGCACATGTGAAAAATAAAACCCTGGCTTTTGTGGCGCTAGGTGGCACTTTGTGATTTCAGATAAAGGGTCTCGTCTGACCAGGCTCCACAGATGGGGACAAACTCCGCTGCTGAGGTTCCCCCAGGAACAGGCCAACGCGAAAACGTTCCATTGGTGACGAGGTTCAGGCTGCCGGGAGAGAGGCTTCTTCCTAATGACTCATTTAGAAAGTGATAGACAATAAGGCAGAGACTATCTTACTGCCTCTGTAACATCCACGGGCTGCCCACAGCTGGAATACTGCCTGCAGATGTGGTCGCCTCATCTCAAAAAAGATACCTTGGCTTTGGAAAAAGTTCTGAAAAGGGCAACAAAAGTGATTAGGGGGTTGGAACGGCTGCCATATGGCAAGAGATTAAAAAGACTGGGACTTTTCATTTTAGAAAAGAGGAGAGTAGGTTGGGGGGGCGGGGATATGATAGACGTCTATAAAATCATGGCTAGTGTGGAAAAAGTGAATAAGAAAAAGTTATTCACTTGTTCCCATAACGTTAGAATTAGGGATCACCAAATGAAATTAGCAGGTAGCAGGTTTGAAACAAACAAAACAAAGTTCTTCTTCACACAGCGCTCAGTCAACCTGTGGAACTCCTTGCCAGAGGAGGTGGTGAAGGCCAGGAGTTTAACAGGGTTCAAAAAAGAACTAGATACATTCACGGAGGATAGGTCCATCAGTGGCTATTAGCCAGGATGGTTAGGGACGGTGTCCCTAGCCTCTGTCAGAAGCTGGGAATGGGGGACAGGGGATGCATTGCTTGATGATTCCCTGTTCTGTTCACTCCCTCTGGGGCACCGGGCGTTGGCCACTGTCGGCCGACAGGACACTGGGCTAGGTGGCCCTTTGGTCTGACCCAGTAAAATACAGCGTGAATGTAGGGCTGATGGAGCGATTCTGGATACACAGCTCCTGAGACCGAAACCCTCTGTTGACCCACAAAGCAGCTAGAGGATGGGCCATAGCCGTGCCGGCTTCCCCACGCTGCTCTGCAAACATGCCTCGTCCCTGCCGCAGGGCCAAGCCTTGGTTCCCATGGCTGCTAGTTGGCACGGATTGCGGGGATGTGCGTGATGGGATGCTAAACTGCGCTACCCTGCCCAGCCAGTAGGTGGTGCTGCGTGTGCCGACCTCATGGAAGCTAACCGTGGCCCTACGGAGCGGAGCGCTGAATGATTTTATCCTGAGCACGTGGCAGTCTCTGAGAAGCCAGCCTGTCGTCAGTCTGTCCATCCGATCCAGAAGCCGCTTCACAACCTACCATGTACGTGGCCATGGCAAAGCGAACAGCTCACCCTTGGGAACCGCCAAGAGAACCACACTGCTACTCCGCCAGTTAGAGCTGCGGGGCACTTCTGAGCCAGGCTCAGTTTAAGCAACAGCAGAGATGAATAGTTAGTCCCCTACCCCCTGGAGGCGCTGGATCCGCCCCCAGCCTGTGATCAGCCCTTCTCCGCTGTGTGGAAATAAGAAGGAAACCCGTCCTCTGAAAATCGGGAGAGGGCTGCCATTTGGGGAGCTCCAGTCAGCAAGTGGCGAGGACGGGATTGTCAGGGTAAAGCAGGGCTGTTTCAGCTCCGTGACAGTCCTAAAGCCTCCAGCTGGAGCAGAGTAACGTTGGGCCTAGCCCAAATCATTTAGTTCACTTTAGATTTCCCTGGCTGAAGGAAGGTTGCTTAGTTAATTTCAGACTGGATTAATCAGCGGTACCCTGCATCAGCCTGAGACCTGTAGGGCTCTACCTGGTGCTGATTAGTGCATCTCACTTAACGACCTAGAGTCAATTAGAGGCAGGACAAGACTCTTCCAGGCTTGCAGCCGTTCTCAAGCTGATTAGCGCCTTAGGAGCCTGACTAGTCTAGCCAACCTCCTTAATCAATTTCAGACACAAATAGTTAATCAATTTCACACTAGACTTGGTCAGTTCAGAATCATTTCACTTCAGAGGCAGCCAGTTGGCATAAAGTTAATCTACTCAGGCCTAAACTATCTGATCTAGAACTAATGAGTTTGGCTACCCACATGATACACAGATTAGGATTCTGCTCTACTTGATTAGTCACTTCCTCGGGCTGGTTGTTAAATCTGATTTGAGCCTAATTGTAACTATTAACCTTACATTGGTTCCAGGAGCTAGGCTCTCTGATTAAATAGCCACAAGGAAATGCTGAGGGATGGAATTTGTGAGCTTCTGAGAGGTGTGTCCTTTTCTTCTTCACTAGCATTAACCCTTCCCCGCCTGCAGTCCAGTTCTTCCCACTACTCAGTGTAGGGGAAGAATAGGGGTTTTTTCCTCAGCACTTTCTCTGTTGGTTGCCTGGTGGGTGTACATCAGGAGACTTAGTGATTATAAATATCAGCTGAATGGCAAGGCAGGATGGGCTGACTCCTGGTTTCTTCAGGCCATGAGCTGTACATTCATTGCTGGAAAAACTTAACAAAAATAACGAATAGTCTAGCAGCACCTTAGAGCCCAACAGAGCCTGTAGATGCGATCATGAGCTTTTGTGGGCACAACCTACTTCTTCTGATGACTGGAGTTTAAGGGGTCCAAGTTCCAAACAGCAAAGAGAGGGGATGGGGGAGGGAAAGGAGAGGAGGAAAAAATGGGAAAAGAACAGTCAATTAGAGTTTCCATGCTAAATGAAGCTGATAGAGCGGTTCTAAGCTTTCTTCGTGTTAATTAAGCACACTTAATTAATTGCTGGGTTTAAATGCTCTCAGTGGAAAGGGGACATTTTCTCCACAAGCGCTCTGGCCTGAGAAGAGGGTGCTGAGGACGTGCCGCTGGGCTGTGCATGTTAGCAATTCTGGCTCATCCTCCCTGCGGTGGGTGGGGCTGCCAGACTCCGGGAGGAAGCCAGGAGACCTGCTGTGTGGGGTAAGGGAGGGCCCTGACCAGGGTCTCTCCCAACTGTAGCTGGTGCCTTTTGTCTGAGAGAATCCCCCGCAATCCCAGTGCAGATGGGGCTTAGAACCCAGATTCCCAAAGGCGTCTACGTGCCTAACTCCCATAGGGATTCTGGGGGGAGTTAGATGCCTGCCCACGTTCGAGGAGCGGGGCCTAACTCATGCGGGAAATACCATACTGTGTGGAGGGGGAGCAGCGGCTGGATGGACAGCGGTGTGGGGTAGGGGGGATCCTGGCCAGGGACCCTGGGGAGAAACCCCTGCTCTCCCTAGAAGGAACACGGAGGCTTTACCCAGGCAGAACCTCATTTAAAAGCTCCTCAGAAGGCTTCTGTGCACTTAAATGCCGGGGGCTTTATTGACCAGGGACTCTAGGTACCTCCAACCTGCTCCCTGGGTCACCGCCCACCCCTTGGACAAAGCAGCTGAGTTGGAATTCAGTTACCACTGTTTCAGTTTGGCCTGCCCCTTTCCCCCGCCCTGGCCTTGTTGTAGTAAAGCGACCTGCAGAACGTAAGGGAAGCCGGTTTCTACGGGGCCGGCCAGTTCAAGTCCTTGTTCAAGCCACGGGAGATGGAGTCAGACGTGCCCGTGAAGGTCAGGCCCTCGCTCTGGCTCTAGCCGGCTCGTGTCGTTCCTCGGCGGAAGGATGGCTACTTTGAAATCCAGCGGCGAGTGCCCAGGCAGGTACAACGGTCCCCCCAGGTTTCTGTGCCTCACCGTTCCTGAGGTCTGGGTCGTGCCCGTCCATCCTTTGGCGCAGACACTGCCCGGTCTGGCCATGTCCGTGGCCGAGGGGCATTGCTGGCACTCGACGGCACAGGTCACACTAGTGGGTGCGCAGGGGTGTGAGCCCCTGATGTGGGGGCTGATGCGGTTAGCTCCTGGGATGGCGTCGCTTGTGTAGCTGCGTGGGCAGAGGGGGCGGGGGCCGGTGTCTGGGGGAGTGTGTTTGTGGTGTGGTGTGTGGCTGCTGGCGAGGATTTGTTTCAGGCTGGGGGGTGTCTGTAGGCGAGAACTGGCCTGCTCTAGCTTCCCTTACAGTCCACACCCCACTGACACCAATAGCCAAGTAGGGGCCACCCCCGCCCACTTGTTAGCACCAGCTCTGCAATTGACAGGTGCTTCTATTCCTTCCACTCTGTACTCTGAGGGCCCCTTTTCTCTCCACTCTGCTCAGCTGGGGAAGCGGGTTTTGCCACCAAACCTCGTGATCCTCGATCTATTGTCCTTAGCCTCTAAGGGCCACCTACACGGCAGGGCTTACCTGGATGGAGCGACGTCAATTGTGTAGCTTATTTCAAAATTGGGAGCTTCTACCCAGGACTTCTTTGGAAGTAGAGCTGCTACCTCCGGCTTCCCTTGCTCCGCGCACGATGAGGGTACAGGAGTCGGAGTGAGACGTCCTCCCGCGTGCCAGCGTGTGGACACTACTTTGAAATAGCTGCCGGCTGTGTAGACACGGACTAAGTTATTTCGGAATAGTGTTGCTGTGTAGACATAAGGTGCCACAGGACTCCTCGTTGTTTTTAAAGTTACAGGCTAACACGGCGACCCCTCGGAGACCGGCCAACGGACATGAGCTCGTTGTAGCCAGGCCTAAGCCTTCACCGGCAGCTTTGCTTCCAAGGACAATCGTCTAAGGCCAGCCGTGAGCCCAGAGCCAAGACCTTGGCATCCGCCAGCCTGTGTTGCAAGCTGGGTTTGGAGAGGGGAGGGGGGAGCCACGACCTGCAGGTCCCGGCTCATCCGCTGGCCTGAGGGATGAGTCAGTCGCATGGTGCCAGTGCTCTAAACAACAGCTGTGCTTTCCCTGACCGCGGCACATGCTCCTCTTACGTAACACTGCTGCCGCGAAGGGCAACAAGCCGAACGGCTCGTGTCCCGGCTCTTCCCCAGGGCCGCTGGGGAGATAGGGTGACACTTGCGGTGCCTCCTTAGCCCACAAGGTCGCCCCTGTGCCAACAGGCTGCAGCCGCCCACCAGGTCTTGTCCCTGGAAGCTCTAGCCAGGCCAGAGTGCCACTGTCTCTGGGGTCAGACGCAAACGGCACCAGGCAGCGTGACCCTGTGCCGAACGCCGGGACCGGGAGCCTGGATTCCTGGCTCTGCCACTGACTTGCTGAATGGTGCGGGGTCACTTCCCCACTCTGCGCTTTATTTCTCTCTCTCTCTCGGAGAGTTTGTGCGTCTGTCTGCGAGTCCGTCTGGCCGAGACTCTGCCTAACCGGTAGGAGCCAGGGCCATCAGATTTGCTAGGCAGCTTCCTCGTCTCCCCATTTAAAGCAAGGCCAGGGTCTGGGGGTGCCTGGGAAATGGGCGGTGCCTGGAATGGGACTGTTTCCCACAACTTGGAAAGGGAGGGGCTGACCGGAGGAGAGCTGTGCTGCGGAGAGACCACGGGGAGCAGCTGCACCAGCAGGAGAGGGGCCAGTCGGGGACTTACCCAGTCCAGTGGCCTGTCATGTGACGTGGCCCCCCTGTCCCGAACAGTGACGGACTGGGACCTCCCCGGGGCCGGGCAGCCCAGGCCTCACCCAGGAGATACCCTCCCAGAAAAAAGAGGCCATCTGGGAACCATGGCCTGGCCCATCCCTAAGGAGAGGTGGGGGGAGCTGCAGGCCAGGACCACACGCTGCAGGGGAGAGGGGGCACCTGGAGGCCAGAGCCAGCCCCTGGAGGGCCCCCCAGAAAGGCTGCAGGCTGGGGAGCAGCTGGAGGCTGAAGCCCCCCCCCCAACCAGCTGGAGGGCAGGAGGGGCAGTTGCCGGCCAGGGCCAGTTGTCAGAGCCCCGACTAGCCGGAAAGAGCCGCTGCCAGAGTAGCACCAGTCTCAGTGAGGCCCCGGTAAGCTCCCCCACACCTCCCAGCCCCACCCGGCAGCCCCCTGCCCTGGTTTCTGCACCCCCACCCTCTTTCCTGAGCCCCCTCCACACACAACCCTGGGCCCTGATGCCTTCACTCCAGCATCCTCCACCCCCTGCCCTGAGCCCACCCAACCCCCCAGCCCCTGCCCTCATTCCTATACCCCGTCCCCTACCTTGACCCCCACCCCCTGCCCTCACCCCTGCACCCCCAGACGCGTTTCGTTCTAGCAAAAGGCAGAAATGCTGCGACTCTTACCGACCCACCAGCTCTCGGCTGGACTGGCCCCTTTCAGTGCCACGGGACACGCTTTTCCTTCGGCTGTGTGAAGAGCAACCATTGAACCGAACCCTGGGCAGCACCGCCCCGTGGCTCACCCCGCCCCGCCCGGCACCGCCCCGTGGCTCACCCCGCCCCGCCCGGCACCGCCCCGTGGCTCACCCCGCCCGGCACCGCCCCGTGGCTCACCCCGCCCGGCACCGCCCCGTGGCTCACCCCGCCCCGCCCGGCACCGCCCCGTGGCTCACCCCGCCCGGCACCGCCCCGTGGCTCACCCCGCCCCGCCCGGCACCGCCCCGTGGCTCACCCCGCCCCGCCCGGCACCGCCCCGTGGCTCACCCCGCCCCGCCCGGCACCGCCCCGTGGCCCACCCCGCCCGGCACCGCCCCGTGGCTCACCCCGCCCGGCACCGCCCCGTGGCTCACCCCGCATGGCACCGCCCCGTGGCCCACCCCGCCCGGCACCGCCCCGTGGCTCACCCCGCCCGGCACCGCCCCGTGGCTCACCCCGCCCCGCCCGGCACCGCCCCGTGGCCCACCCCGCCCGGCACCGACCCACCCAGCCGGCCAGGTCCCTCTGCTCATCTGGCTGCAGGAGATGACAGAGCGTCGTCATTTGCATGATGGGAGCCCCTGGGCCCGGGGCGTAGAACAGGCCCCGTGTGAACGGTCCTGCCCCAGGGAGCTCCCGGGAAGGGCTGGTGCGGGGCTGTGGCCTGCGTAGGCCTGTTCTTTGCTGGTGCCAGTAGATGTGTTGGCGGGCACAGCCCTGGCTCCCTGCAGCCTAGTTTGTTGGGGGGGGGGAATTCCTTCCCTTGTGCTCAGCCCCTTCCTCCCCCCCAGTGAGCAGCATTTCTCAGAGGGTGGCAGATCACAGAATCCTAGACCCCAAAGGGACTCGCGTCCTGTCCCATCCCCGGCCCTCGCGCCAGGACCCAGCACCGGCTGAGCATCCCTGACAGGCGTCTCTCCAACCTGCTCTGAAAAGTCTCCAGATGCAGGTGCTGGGGAAGCCGCTGCCCCCCGTGGCTCTGATTTCCCTCCTATGGGGGGGAGGGGCAGGCCAGTGGCGGCCCGCTGGGGTTTCTGTGCTGCCCACGAGAGGTGCAGTTCTCTGTTGGCCGGGGCTGCCAGATTCCCCTGGTTCTGTCCGGGTGTTTTTCCTAGTGCTGTTACTGAAGTGACCTGCCCGTGGGCTGGGCCGGCGCAGGGAGGCGGGTGCTGATGCGCCCCGCGCTGACGGTGAGCGTCGCGCGCTCCCTCTGCCGCCAGAGTGCTGCTCCAGGGCCCCCTGCAAGCCCCAGGGACGCTGGCGCGGGCAGCAGAGCAACCGGCCCCGGGAGGCCGGCTGGGTCCGACGGTCCCGCGGCCCCTGAGACCAAGGAGCCGGCTCGGGCGGCCCACCCCGCCTCGGGTCCCAGCGCTGCTGGGCAGGGTTGGGTCAGCGTCCCTCCGTCTCCTGTCCACGTTGCTCTTGCGCCCGGGGATGGGTGAAAAGGGGGCGGAGGCCGAACCCGGGCAGGACGGGAGGCACGGACACAGGGCTTCTCCCAGCAGCTGGCAGGGGGTCAAACAGGGGCACGTTCCCCTCCCCCGCTAGCATTTCTCACCCGGCCAGTGCTAGCCGCCTTGGGAAGGTGGCCCCCTCGGCCTCCACGGGGCTTTGCGGTGGATCCAGGCCCGCCAGGCCGGTCTGCCAGGGGACTGAACTCAAAGGCAGTTGGGCACCGCTAGCCCTGCCCTGATGCGGCCAAAGGAGGCAGGGGGCATGTAACCAGAGCCCCGGGGCCCGACGTGGCGCCCGCTGGCGTGGGAGCTGAGCCCAGGCCTGTCTGTGGTGTCGGCCTTGGCAGGTGCTGCTCTCTGCCGGGTCTTCTTCCCCGGCGGGCTGGCCCCATGCACGGCCTGCCTGGGGCTGCGCTGTGCCCGGGGGGACCCGCCCTCCAAAGGGCTCGCGAAGGGCGGGAAAGGGAAGTCCTCGCGTGGCCCTTCCCTGGCCCGGCTTCCACGGCTGCCATGTGCGGAGCCACGGCGGGCCACGCCTGCAGCGGGACGTAAGCCCCGAGGGGCTGAGACGTGCCGGGAAGCCGCACTGCCCGCCTGGATGCCAGAGGGGCCAGGACCCCTTTGCAAGCTGAGCTTCCGGCCGCTCGGATCGGTCCTGCCTGCCAGCATCCAGCGCATGGCCAGTCCTGCAAGGGAGGGACGGCGGAGGCTGTAGGGCCGGATGGCTCGGGGCACCAAGCCTTCCCTATGAGAACATAAGAACGGCCGGACGGGGTCAGACCAAAGGCCCATCTCGCCCAGTGGCCTGTCTGCCCACAGTGCCCAATGCCAGGTGCCCCAGAGGGAGGGAACAGAACAGGGAATCCTCCCGTGATCCCTCCCGTTACCCATCCCAGACAAACAGAGGCTGGCGACACCATTCCTGCCCAGCCTGGCGAACAGCCATTGATGGACCTAACCCCCATGAATCTATCTAGCTCTTTTCTGAACCCTGTTAAAGTTCTAGTCTTCATCACATCCTCTGGCGAGGAGTTCCACAGGTTGACTGTGCACTGAGTGAAGAAAAACTTTCTTTGGTTTGTTTTAAACCTGCTGCCTATGAATTGCACCTGGTGATGAGGTCAGATCTCGCCCCAGGGACGAGGGTGTCCAGGCTTGGATGCAGGAATTTCAGGGGGGTCCTTTTTTTGTAAATGACGACTGCAAGGATGTGATGCACCCCCTCTATGGTCCCCCAAGTAAGCGGGGAAATCAGTGACAGGCTTTCCCCGGCCGGCTGGAGCATGCGTACTTGGGGAACCGGGCAGGGGGGCCTGGTGTCGTTGCTGTGAGGCAGTGGGGCTGGGTGACCTGCATGCGATGCGCTGGGATGGCTCTGCCCCACTCCCCGGCTGGCGAGTGGGGCCCTGACGTCTCTACAGATCGAAGCGCGTCCCACGGAACCAGGCTGGCAGCAGAGGAGCTGCCCAGCTCTTCCTGCCCCCCCCCCCCCCCCCGACACGCTGAGCTGACCTGCCCTCCCCCGCGCGCTGCACGGCCATGTTTGTACTGGTGCCGTCTGGGGGAATCCGGCTCCTGCCCGGCCTCCTGGAGGGCCCAGGTGAGGGGCGTTCAGTGGCCGGGGGGATCGTCTCACTGCCCTAGGGCCGCCCGGGGGAGGGGCCGTGGGAGAACTGGCAACGCCCTCGCTGCACGTGCCCCCCGCCCCGTCGTGGCACCCCGTGGCCTTGCCACTGGCGCGAGCAGTTCCACCCCCGTGCAGGCAGCGTGGCACGAGGGGGGGAGATGCAGCAGGTCTCCGGCCCCCGCAGGGCAGACGCGCTTCCAGGATGCCTGCTCGGGGAGTTGCCTGCCTGATAAACAGGAGGCCAGCTGTCCTCCTGAGTCAGGGGCTATAATTAACCTGCCCTCCCCTTGCCCCCTGCAGGCGGGTCCGGGCTCGGCAGGGCCGGGGGCTGGAATAATAACCTGTTTGTCACTTGAGTTCCCACATGAAGCTGGACGCGGCCCCCGGATCATGTGAGCCAGGTGTTTGGCTGCCTCGAAACCGGCCTGAACTAAACCCGCGCGGCCTGTGCTCCCTGCAATACGCCCCCTGCCCCCACCAGAAGCCTGGGAAACAAACCACAGGGAGCCCGGCCAGTTCCCTGCGGCTCGGGAGAGACACCGGAGCTTCTGGGCGCTCGGATGGACCCTGGCAAGTTCCAGGGAGGTTTTCGTGCCTGTGAATTGGATGGCTATGGGGCCTGGCCCGCTCCACGCTGCAGAGCAGCATCTGCCCGGCTGGGGACAGCACACCCAGCTGCAAGTCAGGAGACCTGGATCCTATTTCTGGCTGGGTGACCTTGGGCAAGTGACTTGCCCACTGCAAGCCTCAGTTTCCCCATCACTAGACCCCACCTTTTGTGAAGCAGGTTAGGTGGCGTCAGAGACCCCTGGAGTGAGACCCCCTTGGCAACCCCCAGTTCGCTATCTAGGGATGGAGCGGGCCAGGCCCGGGTGAATTGGTGGTTCAATTCTGCTAAAGTATCTCCTGCCGGGGGGCTGTAATGGATCGGTGGTGCAGACTCTGTGAGGCGGGGGGAGTTTTGGGGGTTCGGGGGGGGTTGCATACGGGGGGGCTCAGTGCCCGGAAGTTACTGGTTTAACGTGATAAAGGGGGGAGTTTTGGGGGTTCGGGGGGGTTGCATACGGGGGGGCTCAGTGCCCGGAAGTTACTGGTTTAACGTGACAAAGGGGGGAGTTTTGGGGGTTCGGGGGGGGTTGCATACGGGGGGGCTCAGTGCCCGGAAGTTACTGGTTTAACGTGACAAAGGGGGGAGTTTTGGGGGTTCGGGGGGGTTGCATACGGGGGGGCTCAGTGCCCGGAAGTTACTGGTTTAACGTGACAAAGGGGGAGCTTGTGGTTTCAGAGAACAGCCCGGAATTGGAGCCGTGGGATCTGGGACCCTGGTGACCCCGGCCCTGCTGAGAGGAAGCCGGTTCTGGCCAGAGACAGACACTGGGAGGCAGAGGGGAGACCCCAGAGAAAGGCCCAGCGGACCCCAGCGAGGGGGGAACATTGGGCGGGGGGGAGGCGGAGAAGAGGGGCCCGGGGCAACCCTGTTACCTGGGGAGAAGACGATGGACGGGGGAGGGGCTGTTGCTGGGGGTGTTGGAGGCTCTGCTGGGAGACGGGGGCTGTTTTTGGGGGGCCGAGCAGGCAGGACTCAGCCGGCTGCGTGGAGACTGACGTGGGGGCTGGGGGGAGGGATCCTTAGCTGTAAGCTCAATCAACCCTCCTGTTTGGTGCTGGCTGGTAGTTGCTCTGGTCTAGAGAACGGGGGGGGGGGGGGTGCTGTTCCCCCTGGGAGGGGAGGCCCGGGGGCCAGAGGGAGGGGACCCCCCCCGGCGGGCTCACGGCAGAGGCTGGAGGCCCTGAGAGGCACCGTCCCGGAGACGGAGGGGCAGACCCCCCAGGTGTGAGGGGGCCCCACATGAGAGGGTCCCCACACTGGAGTGGCCCCCTGAGAAAGGGCTGCCCACTCCATGGGGCCGCTGGGCTGGAGTGGGCACCCGAGAGGGGGCTGCCGCTGGAGGGGGAGGGCCTGCCCAAGCCCAGGGGGCAGGTGTCCTGGGGTGGAAGTTGCTCCCCTGGAGAGAGGAAAGGGAGTTTCCTTCCAGAGCACAAGCCAGGCAGCCTAGAATCTCCCCTCGGGGCCATGGACAAGTGGGGTGCAGCCTAAGTCACTCCATGTTCTCCTGGCATGGAGAGAGCAAATGGGGACCCGTCTGTTCTGCTGCCCTGCGTCAAAGTCCAGGAGCTCAGAGCAGGGGCCGGCAGGCTAAGAGCCGTGTTCCCTCTCATTTTTCCCACCCAGTGTGTGGAATAACTTTTATTGTGCGCACCCAGGCATGTGCAGATGTGCACCACAGCAGAAACACATGCTGCCAGCGGTGGGTGCTCTGCTAAGCAGCAGGGTGGCACCTGACTCGCTCCAGGGAACCCTGGCTAAGGGGAGAGGGACAAAGGGTCAAGAAAGCCTCCCCCAGTTTTCATTCCCAGGGAGGCAAACAAGTGGGAAACTCCTCAGAACAGGCACCTCTTCCTCCCGGGTAGAGCTTCCTGCCGACTGTCTCCAGGGGCCAATGCAGAGAGAGCTGCAGCGCCCGGCTGGTTGGCACATGCGGGCAGAGACCTTTGCCCTGCAGCTGAGGGTTTCATCCCGGCGTCCTTGCCAGGGGCGACAGGCAGTGTCTGGCGGGGACCCTCCACCCCAGCAGTGGCTGCATTTCGGGAAGCAGAGTGTTCCTGTGGACAGTGTGCATAGTGCTCTGGGAATTGTTACCTGGCTCAGGGGGCCTGAGATGCCTGGCAGGGAGGACGGGGTATTTATTGCTGCACTGTCTGTCCAGAGGGGCCTTCCATGAAGAGCCCCTGCCCTGGTGCCTAGGGAGGGATGCTGCAGCCACTGGCCTTTTCATTCCCACCGGGCTATTTTTGCTTCCCTCTTTTCCCGGCTCCGTTCCAGCCAAGCAGCGGGGCTGAAATTAGCGCTCGGCGTGCCTGGCTCGCCCTGCCCCGGGAGCGGTCACTGGGCGGAGCGTCTTTTATTAACACTTCTGCCCTGGAGACCGGCAGCCAGTGGGATCTGCGCTTCAAAAAAGGAAGTGGCGGGGTGGAGGCAGGTTGAGCGGAACCAAAGTGTCACTCAGGCGGCTGGGTTTATAAGGGAGGGAGTAGCCCCCCCCATCCAGATGTAGGCAACTCTGAAGGGGGGGCCCGTGGCAGCTTGCTCCCCCCCACATTATTCCTGCAACATCAGAGCCTAATGCAGAGTCTGAACCCAGCCACGCGGCCACCAAGAAATTCCCTCGCGCCTGCGGATCTCAAAGCACGTCCCCGGGAGACGTCTCAGAGCCGTGTCGGGCTGTGACCTCAGCACGTCCCGTGGCACCTTAGAGACCACCAAATACATAGAGAGCCCTGAGCCCTGGTGGGCACAACCCACAACCCGCTGAGCCAGTGGAGAGGAAAGGCGGGACCCTCTGTGACGTAGTGGGGGGGAACTTGCTGGTTTCTATGGGTCTGTGGTAACCCCACTGGCTGCCGCCGGTACCACAGCCCAGAAGGACAGGGATGGGTCGTTATGCAAAGGGATCTCTCAACCTGTCTGACCAGCTACCCCCCATGGAGAGGAACAAAGGAAGGTGGATGCTGCCCTGGCTGGGGGCAGGGCTGGAGGAGAGTTAGTTAGTTTCTGTCTGGGAGCATGGAGGAAGTAGCCTCAGCAACAGGCTGGGGGGTTTAGAAGCCGAGACCCCCCCCATATCAAGGGGGGCTGAGGCATCCTAGGCCTGTCCTGTAACCTGATGACATCTGTGCTGTGCTGTATCCTGGAGAGGCAATAAACCCCCTCTGTTCTACTGGCTGGCAGAGTCTGTTCGTGCCATTTCGGGGGTGCAGGAAACGGGGTTGTGGCAGGGGTGGGTGTCTGGGGGAGTGTGTTTGTGGTGTGGTGTGTGGCTGCTGGCGAGGATTTGTTTCAGGCTGGGGGGTGTCTGTAGGCGAGGCCTGGGCCTGGAGAGGGAGGGGTCAGTTTCCAGGGGAGGCTGTAGATTGCCAGGGATGCATGGAGGGGGCGAGTGGGGCTCTGTTATTTTCCTTGCTGGGCTTGTCTGGAAGAAGCAGATTCCTGGGGACTCGTCTGGCTCTGGTGAGCCTTCGCGGTGCCGTCTGTGTCTCGGGAGCAGCCGGATTCTTGCCCAGGCCTTGGGTAGGCCGGCAGGTGACTCGTGTTCTCTTTGCAGGACCATCCCCAACCTGCTGGGTGACCCCGAGCAAGTCCCTTCCCCTCTCTTGCCCCTCCCAGCGACTGGCTGCCTTGTCTGTTTGCCTGCCAGCCGTGGGGCCGGGGCTGTGCTCTGTGACAAGCCCGTACCGTCAGGCCAGGAAGGGGACCCAAGCGCCCCTCACAGGATATGGGGCCAGCGGGACGGAGCAAGGGCAGGGAAAGTAGGGAACTGCAGTGAGCTGGGGGCGTCCCAGCAAGCTGCCCCACTGCCCATCGACTGCCTCCCTGCTGCGCTTTGCTCTTGGGAAACGCAGAAATGAGCAAAGAACAACGTTCAACTCAGGGCCCCGTCCAGGCCCTTTGGGTCCCTCCTGCAGGAGAGCTCAGCCCACCCCCTCAGTCCTCTGCCCGGGCAGCCCCTGCGGCCTCCTCTCTAGCTGGGCGGGGTAAGAAATCACGTGACTCAGGACGTCCCTCGTGCCCACTCAACACTGGCCGCTAGCCGGCCTCAGTGGACACTAAGGGTGAGCTGCAAAAAGTAACCATAGGAACGCTAACTCAGGAACCAATCCCTGCAACACACCTCGGTGCCAGCTCTGCCCACATCGCTACACCAGCACAGGACCTAACCAATCAGCCACACCGTCCCTGGCTCAGTCACCTGCACATCTAGCAATGGAACACGCCATCGTGTGCCGGCAATGCCCCTCTGCTATATACATCGGCCTAACTGGACAGTCCTATCAGATATTAGGAATGGCAATATACAAAAACCTGTAGGAGAACACTTCAGTCTCCCTGGACACACAATAGCAAATTTAAAGGTAGCCATCCTGCAGCAAAAAAGTCAAGACCAGACTCCAAAGAGAAACTGCTGATCTGCAGTTCATCTGCAAATTTGACACCATCAGCTCAGGATTAAACAAAGACTGTGAATGGCTAGCCAATTACAAAAGCACTTTCTCCTCTCTTGGTGTTCACACCTTCAGATCAGCTGCTAGAAGTGGGCCTCATCCTCCCTGATTGAATGAACCTCCTTATCTCTAGCCTGATTCTGGCCTGCATATTTATACCTGCCTCTGGATATTTCCACTACATGCATCTGACGAAGTGGGTCTTTGCCCATGAAAGCTTATGCTCCAATACATCTGTTAAACTATAAGGTGCCACAGGATTCCTTGTCACTTTTGCAGATCCAGACTAACACGGCTACCCCCTGATACCTGCAAAAAGAGAATAATTCATATGCTGAAAGGCCTCTCTTGTTGGCGTGTGGATTGAAGAGCAGTTCGGGGCTTGGCTGCCTCAGAAGACATGACGGAGACCAGAGAACTTGTGAAATAACACCAGACAGTCAGGAGGGGAAGCTGAATGGCGGTGGGGAAATGAGTTTTTTAGCTTTGGAGGCTGTACAGTTTATTTACACCAATGTCATTTCAAGGCCCAAAGAACACTTTGGAGAAAGGCAGTCTGTGGTAAAGATTCAACAGCCCTGCAATTAAAACAGGAGCACAGTCAGACTTCTACGCGCTGCTCCTCCCACAAAACCAAGAAAGGACCTGGCATTTATAGGGCTAACAGTGAGAACCTTTCAGCCCTGAGTTATCCATCACAAAGAACCGGGGGGGGGGGGGTGGCAACATCTCTCGAGTTTCAGCCCCTCTCCCAGGCCAGTGAAAGCACAGCACTGGGCGTTGGACTTTGTTCCTCTGTGACCGAGGGCAAGTCATGGTGCCTCAGTTTCCCTGTGTGTTAAATAGGGCTCATCCGTACATCACTAAGTGTCATCAGATCCGCTAATGGCTCCGGGAGCGTCTCCTGTAGCTCACAGCACAAACGGTCTGGACCTTGGGAGGAACTTGCTCCGGGTCCTGGATGGCTGAGCGCCGCCGGGTGCCTCAGGTGCCCATGTCGGTACGGTAGCCTGTAAGGAACCAGGCAGGAAGCCTCCCTAAGTCTTGTCCAGAAGCACAGGGCTTACGTGCTAATCTTCCCCCGCCCTGTCTCCTGCCGCGCTCCCAGCACCTCTCGGCTGCTGTCAGCAGCTTTGCTCAGCGCTGGACAAGTCCCAGGCGGCGGATGGTTTGTCCCTGAGTCAGGGGAAGCAGCCGACTGGCTCTAGGGTGCCTGGCGAGGCTGGAACAAGCCAGTCCCCGAGTTCAGCCTGATGCCCAGTGCCTGGAGGATGTGGGGTGCGGGGGCACCAGCCCATCGGGTCAGCTGCTGGCTGGGTCCCACGGCCCACCTGGCAGCAGGTGCTCAGGGCGATCCGTGGGCAGCGTCTGCCGGTCACAGTGGCAGAGCTTGGCGCAAAGGCCACGGGCGGGCAGGGACGCTGGCCAGGAGAGAAGCCAAGAACAGAGCGCAGCCTTTTGGCTTGTCCTGGCGCCATGCTGCCAGGTGCTTTCCCCGGCTCCTCATGCTGGTATCGGAGCAGCGCCCACTGGGCATGCGGCTGGGGAGCCAGGCGGGCGCGGGAGGGGCATGTCTGGTGGGGCACTGATAAGGAGCAATGTGTTAGGCTCCCCCTGGGTTTTCTTAGAGGACCTGAGAGCACCTTGTAACCCCCCCTCCCCCCAGCGCCCTGTAGCTAGCCAAGAGAGGTAAACCGAGGCCCAGAAACTCGCCAGAGGTCGCGTGCAGAGTGAGTGGCAGGGCGGGGAACAGACCTCAGGTGTCCTGGCTCCCACCTGCCTGGCTGTGACCGCTGGACACGCTGGCCCTGATCCTC
This sequence comes from Pelodiscus sinensis, assembly GCF_049634645.1. Lineage (NCBI taxonomy): Eukaryota > Metazoa > Chordata > Testudines > Trionychidae > Pelodiscus > Pelodiscus sinensis. Next base: position 1,673,110 of record NC_134735.1, on the reverse strand, counting down.
TGTTGCCCGCACCCTGGGCCGCCCCTTGTACCTCTCCTCAGGGCAGGCCCGAGCCCCACCGCCCCGCTGAGGGGGTGTCCGACTCACCGTTTGCACTGGCGTGAAGGGTGGTGCACGGTGCGGGCTGGGGGTCGCGGGTCGCACTGCCCGCTGGACACAGGACCCCGCGGTTGCTCCCCTGCGCGGGCCAGCCCGGCCTTCCGGCGGAGGCTGTTCTGTGCCCGCAGAGCCCAGCCCCACGCCCCCGGCCCCAGGCTGCTCCCCGCCGGGCATCCCCGGCTTTGGCCAAGCTAGTTCTAAGCCAGGGCACCCCCACCTCCCTATTCGGGGAGACTCTGCTGCCACCAGCCCGGCCCCCGGGCAGGACGTGGTTCCTGAAATTCCTGGAACGTTGCCCTGGGTGACTGCAGGCCCCGGGCCCGATCCCTGCACCACACCCAGCAACCCCCTTGGTCCTCCAAGGGAGCCTCCCGCAGCTCCAGCCGGCTGCCGGCTCGTCCCGTCTCGGCCCCGCTGCACCGCGCTCCCCGGACTCAGCGCTTTGCAGCTCTCCTCCTACGCCTGCTCCTTTGGCTCCACGGGCTTCCCTCCTGGCGGACTCTTCCCCCTGAAGCCGTGGCCCTGCGTGCTGAAGCCGTGGCCCTGTATTCCAAAGCTGTGGCCCTGCGTGCTGAAGCCGTGGCCCTGTATTCCAAAGCCGTGGCCCTGTATTCCAAAGCCATGGCCCTGAGTGCCAAAGCCGTGGCCCTGTATTCCAAAGCCGTGGCCCTGAGTGCTGAAGCCGTGACCCTGTATTCCAAAGCCGTGGCCCTGAGTGCTGAAGCCGTGGCCCTGTATTCCAAAGCCATGGCCCTGTATTCCAAAGCTGTGGCTCTGCGTGCTGAAGCCGTGACCCTGTATTCCAAAGCCGTGGCCCTGAGTGCTGAAGCTGTGGCCCTGTATTCCAAAGCCGTGGCCCTGTATTCCAAAGCTGTGGCCCTGAGTGCTGAAGCTGTGGCCCTGTATTCCAAAGCCGTGGCCCTGTATTCCAAAGCCGTGGCCCTGTATTCCAAAGCTGTGGCCCTGTATTCCAAAGCCGTGGCCCTGAGTGCCAAAGCCGTGGCCCTGTATTCCAAAGCCATGGCCCTGAGTGCCAAAGCCGTGGCCCTGTATTCCAAAGCCGTGGCCCTGAGTGCTGAAGCCGTGACCCTGTATTCCAAAGCCGTGGCCCTGAGTGCTGAAGCCGTGGCCCTGTATTCCAAAGCCATGGCCCTGTATTCCAAAGCTGTGGCTCTGCGTGCTGAAGCTGTGACCCTGTATTCCAAAGCCGTGGCCCTGAGTGCTGAAGCTGTGGCCCTGTATTCCAAAGCTGTGGCCCTGAGTGCTGAAGCTGTGGCCCTGTATTCCAAAGCCGTGGCCCTGTATTCCAAAGCCGTGGCCCTGTATTCCAAAGCTGTGGCCCTGTATTCCAAAGCCGTGGCCCTGTGTGCTGAAGCCGTGACCCTGTATTCCAAAGCTGTGACCCTGTATTCCAAAGCCGTGGCCCTGCGTGCTGAAGCCGTGGCCCTGTATTCCAAAGCCGTGGCCCTGCATGCTGAAGCCGTGGCCCGCAGCCACAGGGATTTATTCTTGCAGCTCCGTGCAGGGCCCTGCAGCAGGAGCTAACGACTGGCTGGGTTCCCGGCAGTGCCGGCCAGCACACGGCTCGCCATGACAGCCAGCAGGGCCACTGCACCAGCGAGAGGCGTCCCGGTGCTGACTGTGCCCTGGCGTGGCTGGGCTGCTAGCCCTGCGGCTCCAGGCCAGTGTTTCTCCAGCAGGCTCCCTGGGGGGCCGTGAGCAGGTTCCAGGGGGGCTTCCACAGCTGGCCACCGTCCCGCGGAGCAGACACGCGCGTCGGGTCCCATTCCAGCAGCGCTGGGCCACGTGGGGAGTGCGCGAGGAGGCAGGTACCTGGGCAGTGAGCCAGCAGGAGCAGGCGGTTTTCTACCTGCCCGTGGCTATTCCTGGCCCACGAGCCGCCAGTCCCAATTCCAGCTGGTCTGTTTTGACCGTGGGGCCCCTGCCCCGGGGACGTTTGGATTCCTGGGGCTGGGGGCCCCCGGCAGCTGGCCTGGCTTGTTCTCCCGGCGGGGGGAGCAGACCGGATGGTTTTCACTCCCGAGCGGGAGTGAATCACCTGCCGCGCACGAGCCCTTCTGCTAAGGAGCTGGGGACAGGCCCAGCCGCCCGCCTGCCCTTGTCAGGGGTTCCTGGGAGTCCCTGAGCGGCACGGGCAGAGCTGCCGCTATTTACCCAGAGGGCGCGGACGGCGGCGCTACCCAGGCACCTTGCGGATGCCGGGACGAGAGAGCGGCTGACACCCTGTACGCACACCCCCGGGTGTCGAAAATAGGACCCTAGGCCTGCCGAGGGGAGTGACGGCGCGTCGGGGTCCCCCCTGAGCCTGCACCCCCGCAGCAGCAAGAACAGACTCTGCAGCCAGTAGAACAGGGGGGTTTCTTGCTTCTCCGGGGTACAGCCCAGCACAGACGGGATGTGGCTACAGGAGTCAGGGCCAGGCTGCCTCAGCCCCCTCGGGTTAGGGGGTCCATCGCCCCCCAACCCTCTGCACCCAGCTTAGTCTGTTCCCTTCCCAGGAACTGCCTCCCTCCCAGCCCTGCCCCCCAGCCCGGTGACTGTCTCCGCCTCCCTCCCGTTGTCTCTCCCCCTGGGAAGAGCCCTGTTACCTGCCCAGGCTGGGACTAGGTGTCTGGGCCAATCCACGTGTGGGTGAGTCCGTGGGAATCGCACAGCGCAAGGGGACCCCGGGTTGCAGAGCAGACACCCCCCCACTACGTCACAAGGTTGCGTCTGTTCTGTACACCGAGAGAACCTGACTGAGGACTGCGTGAGCATGCTCGTAGGGGTGGCCGTTGATCCGGGGGTACCGCACTGGGGAGCCGGGAGAGCTCGGAGGAGCTGTACGGCTGCCGTTAATAGGGGTTCCCATCAGGTTCCTTCGAATGGTTCCCATGCGCGTGCGGGATGGACTCTGTTAGGTGTGTCAATGTGGAGGTGATGTGTGAGCGTCTCCTGCTCCGAGGAGTCCCGGGGCACCGGAAAGGTTCTGGGCCCCAAGCGTGGGATGGACCCGTCGGTCTGGCAGGGCTACCTGCGCCTGCCCGGAGGGGAGCGATCCGTTACTTTGCGGAGGGCCCGTGCTAACGAGGCCCGGTCCCCCAGCTGATGAGAAGGCGGGGACGCCGAAGCAGCCCCTCCCGGTCCGACGGGGAGAGTTCGCGAGCGACTCCCACGCGGCGCTTTCGCGCTGGGGTCTGGCTGGGGGGTCGTTTTGCTGATGTCTGGCTTCTTCCAACGCTGTTACTGAGCATCCAGGGAGCCCGAAGCCTCCTGCAGTTTGCATGTGACCCAGCCTGGTGCCTGGCTTGTGCCCGTTCCGGCTGCTGCGTGGAGAATGGCGGGTGTGGCCGGCATGCCAGGTGGGGAAGGCAGCCTGGCCCCGCCCACACTCCGCAGGCCTACCTGCTGCGGGGGCCACATGCTGCCTGAGGGGGGAGGCAATTTGGCTCCCGTGGGGGCGGGGCCTGGGCAGAAGGGGCGGGGCTAGGGGCAGGCTGGGGACTTTCCTCGGCCCGCCCTACGCTCACCCACTGCCCATGCCGAGGGGCATTGCTGGCCCGCGGGGCGGACGGCCTGCTCGTGGCTGTGCAGGCGGCCGAGCCCCCGATGGCCTGGCTGCTTGGCTGGGCCTGGGACGGGGTCACCGCCATAGCGGGGCACATAACAAAATCCATGTGTCGGGGGTGGGGCCGAGTGGTTTGGAGGGCGGCAGGGCTCTGGCTGGGGCCGGGGTGAAGGGTGTGGGGGTCAGGCTGCCCTAGGGCGGCAGCTGCAGGGAGAGAGTGGACTCCCCCAGGCCTCTTTCCCTGCAGCAGCCCCTGGGCGTGGGGGAGAGGCCCTCCCTGAGCACGCGCCTGGCCCGGCAGCTCCTGTGCTGCACAACGGGGATGAGCCCTGGGCGGGGACGTGTCGCATTGACCGCAGGGGGAAGGGCCGGCCAGGTTCACGGGCACGAGGAGGGTTAAACCCTGGGGGGTGGTGGAGGGTCCCTCACTGGACACGCGCCTGCCCGGGATGCTCAGACGGTGCCTGGCCCTGCCGAGAGGCTCGAGGTCCCTTCCCATCCTACGACTCTGGGGTTCGATGATTTTAACACAATGGAGGATCCCCGAGTCCCAGGCCTGGGAGGTGCCCTCGGGCGGCTCCCCACCCCTGGCACTGGGGGTGTCTGGTGCTACCTGCAGGACCCATGGCCGGGCTGGGGGCTGTGACGGTCTGAGGAGCAGCCAGCAGAGTCTGGGGGAGTTGTGGGGCTTGGGTGGAAATCTGTGATGCCCAGCAGGGACCTCGGGCCGAGGCTGAACAGGGCGGGTGCTGGAGCAACCAATCCCAGCTGCATGGACAATACGGTGGGGGCTAATTTAGCTCCAACCACTCGAGAGATCTTGGAGTCCCAGTGGGTCGTTCTCTGAAAACATCCCCGCAGTGCAGCAGCCGTCACAAAGGCAAACGGGACGTTAGGAGTCATTAGCAAAGGGACAGAGCGTAAGACAGAGAATATCTCGTTGCCTCTATAAAACCATGGTGCACCCACAGCTTGAATACCGTGTACAGACGCGGTCGCCTCATCTCAAAAAAGATCTCTTGGCATTGGAAAGGGGTCAGGAAAGGGCAGCAAAAGTGATCAGGGGTTTGGAACGGGTCCCATCTGAAGAGAGATTAAAAAGTCGGGGACTTTTCTGCTTACAAAAGAGGAGACTAAGGGGGGATAGGACAGAGGTCTATAAAATCATGACGGGTGTGGAAAAAGTGAATAAGGAAAAGTTATTGACTTTTTCCCACAATATAAGAACTAGGGGTCACCACATGAAATTAGCAGGCAGCAGGTTTAAAACAAACAAAAGGAAGGTTTTCGTCACTCAGTGCACAGTCAACCCGTGGAACTCCTCGCCAGAGGATGTGGTGAAGACTAGGACTTTAACAGGGTTCAGAAAAGAGCTAGCTAGATTCCTGGAAGTTAGGTCCATCAATGGCTGTTCGCCAGGCTGGGCAGGGATGGTGTCGCCAGCCTCTGTTTGTCTGGACATGGGTGACGGGAGGGATCACATGAGGATTCCCTGTTGTGTTCCCTCCCTCTGGGGGATCTGGCACTGGCCGCTGTGGGCAGACAGGCCACTGGGCTGGATGGGCCTTTGCTCTGACCCCGCCTGGCCGCTCTGATGTTCTTAAGGGGGTCACTTAACCCTTTGCGATAGGGACGCGGAGGCCGGGTGGGGGTCACAAGGGGGATGACTCTGTTTACAGCTGCGTCTCCAGTGTCTTTGTTTGGAAAGACACTGCAAAATCCCAGGAACTGTGGCTGGGCCAGCCCCGGACAGGCCGTCCCCTGCCCTGTTTACAGCCCGCTCCCCCCAGGGGCACCGATTGCTCATTCTCCCATGTGACAGGCAGGCCGCTGGAAACTCGAGCCCCTCTCCAGCACATGTGACTCTGCCCTAAATTATAAATAGGCAGGGAGAGGGGCAAAGGCAGGAGCCCAGGCTGAGCCGCAGGGAAGGAGCCAGAAGCTTGAGCTCAGAACTTGGTGCAGCTGAAGAAGGCAGGCGGAGCCGGGAGAGTTCCCTGAGGAGCTGTCGACACCGGCGTTGGGATATACCTGGGGAGGCCGCCCAGCGCCATGGATTACCAGCCCAGCATCATCCGAGACCCCAGCCCCATGGAGAACCTGGAGAAGCAGCTGATCTGCCCCATCTGCCTGGAGATGTTCAACAAGCCCGTGGTCATCCTGCCCTGCCAGCACAACCTGTGTCGGAAGTGCGCCAGCGACGTCTTCCAGGTGAGTGCCTGGCCCGTGGCTGGGCCACTTCCTGTGCCTGGCTGCAGGCGGGGGGGAGGCTGCCGTGAGCTCCCGGGGACCGAACCGGAGGCTGCTCGCGGGGTGGCTGAGGGCTGGAAGGGCCAGGCTTCCCTGGGCGCTCCCCTGTCAGGAGCCGGGCAGGGCGGGGTAGACTCCGGGCTTGTGTAACCCAGAGGCCACTGACAAGGAAAGTTCGCTCCAGGCCGCAGCTGGGAGCTGGTGGGTTTTCAGATCATGCCATAGAGTGTTGTGGCTTTAGCCCCGAAGGTCGCAGGTTCAATCCCGCCTGTCGGCTTTCCAAGATTCTGGCTCCAAGTGCTCTAGCTTGTGCCCTTCCAGGCTGTGCTTGTCTGTCAGAGCGGAGGGGGCAGCGTCTCGCTCTGCGTTTATCTAGGACGCTGGTGAAAAAATCCCCGTGACTTCAACGGCCTGGGAATGAGCCGGCTTGGCACCTGGTTCTAGAAAGGACCCATCCCCCTGGTCTCCTCTCTTGGCTGAGCCGGGCTAGGAGCCAGCTGATAAACCCGATGGCTGGGCCCCCTCTCGCTGAGCTGTGCTGCTCACGTCCAGCGTTCCCAGCAATAGAGGAAGGAGGAGAAGACCAGGCAGGAAGGGAGCGATGGGACCCGCTGCAGGGCCGGCTGCAGGCTGTGCCGGCGGGGGTGTAATTGACCGTGGGTTCCTGGCACTTCCCCCATGTGCAGACCCCCTTGACTCCTGGCAATGGGCAGAATGTCGAGGTCCCTGCAGCTCAGATTCCTCCCTGGGAATTTTGCCAAAAAGTCGGCTTCTCCATCCCCCCGCCCCGTGTGCTTGGCCACTTCTCATAGGATCACGGAGCCCTGGGGCGGGCGGAGCCCTCAGGAGGCACCGAGTCCAGCCCCCTGCCCAAAGCAGGACCCATCCCAATGAAATCTCCCCATCGCCAAGAATGGAGACGCCAGCCCCTCCCTAGGGAACCCAGCCCAGCGTCCCCCACCCGCCTGGGGAAGTCGCTTTTCCTAATCTCCCCCCTAGACCCCCCCGGCAGTGCAGGGTCAATGCTGCAGGCGCCCGCTGGGCAAGAGGGAAATTCTAACTGGGCGACGTTTCTTGGCTGCCCCAGAAGTGGTGGAGCGGTGGGGCCGTGGGCCCTGGGCCAGGCCCTGGAGGTCTGGTCCCTTCCGAGCCCGTTGTACACTCCCGGAGCCCGCGCGCTCGGAGGCGTTTCTAACCCGTGAACGACGGACGCCTCTCAGCACCCCCATGCCCTGTGCCCAGCTCAGGAGCAGGAGGGGGTGGCTGCGGCAGGGGGCTGCGACTCAGGACTCCTGGCTCCATTCCCAGATCTGCCCCTTGGCCACATTGCCTCAGGGGTTTTGCTTTGCCTCGGGCGCCCAGCTGTGCCCGGGAGACATTTGCCTCCTTCCTGGGGTTTTGTGAGCCGTAATTCCTCGCTCACCGGGTGCAAAGCATTATGGGATCTGCGCCCCGCGGGCGATGGGCGGGGCTGGGATGCAGGCTCTGTCCCTGGGGGATGCCGAGGGGCGGGGTTCACACGAGTCCACGTGACTGTCTCGACTGCGCAGTGGTGAGCGTTAGGCGTGGGCGGCGGGTACTGTAGGCAAGGGAAGGCGTCGCCGTCTGCCGCCACCCCACAGCTGCTGGGGAAAGGTGGGGCCATGGCGCAGCAGCCCCAGCCCTCCAGGTGGCCAGGAAGGATGGAGCTGGGGGTGGGCGGGGCTCGGCTCCACAGGGGTGTGGGGAAGGGGCGGGGCTGGGACTTGCCTTCCCCAGCTGGGCCTCCACCCGTCCATAGTTTTGGGCCTGTGGCAGGTGACTGGGGTGACCTTTGCCCTTGTGCTGCCGGCACTCACAGGCGGCGAATCCGTACTGGCAGAGCCGGGGAACCACCCTCTCTGGGGGGCGCTTCCGGTGCCCCTCCTGCCGCCACGAGGTGATCCTGGACCGGCACGGCGTCTACGGGCTGCAGCGGAACCTGCTGGTGGAGAACATCATCGACATCTACAAGCAGGAGTGCTCCAGGTGAGCCCCGCGCCCGCCCGCGCCAGCAGCCCCGCCAGTTCCCGGGTGCGGACAACAGGCAGGCAGGGGAATAGGAGGCAGGGAGTGTTCACACAGCAGCAGGTGCAGATCTGGATTCCGAGGTCTGAAAGGAGTTAACCGATGAATTTCCTGAATCGCTGGCATGGAGGCAGAGACAGGTGCTCTATGGGGCAAATATGGTACCAGGCTTTGAAAGGGGGGGGCCGGGGAGGTCTGCAGAATCAGCAAATACCATCTCCCAAGTGGAGTTCCGAAGGCGCGATAAGAGCAGCAGCTGGTCTACACGGTTCCACTCTCACGTGCCTAGAATCAGTAACATGTCCCATCCCCCTCCCCAGCCTGTTGCAAACGGGGAACTGACCCTGGGCTCATGGGTTAATGGTCACAGTTACCTGCAGTCTCCCGGTGCATGGAGAGCTGGGTTAAAAGCCAGCTCCGGGGTGCACCGGCTCCCAGGGAGTCCACTTTTGCCCCACCTGTAACCATGTGACCACTGACATATTTTATTGGTTGCACGGTTCCTTCGTTCCACACATTTTAACTTCCCGACTGATAAAAACAAACTGTGCCCAGAGCAGCACGGCCGCGGCTTTGAGAGTCATGTTGCAGGGAGGAGGGAGCGAACACAGTAGCTGTTCCCAAGGTTCCCTCTAATCTTTTCCATCCAAGTGCAGATTTTTTCTATCCACGTGTGGAAGAAATCTGTTGATGTGCACCAAGGCATGTGCATTTGTGCACCACCAGCGGCATGGCTGTCTGCTCTGACACGGATACAAACCGGCCAAAGGAGCATACATGCAGCCCCTCGTAGCAGCATCAGGCCCACGCCCACAGCCACAGACTGTGGGTTGTTGATACTTAAGAACATAAGCCTGCGATAGTGGGTCAGACCAGCCAGCCTGGTCTCTTGTGGCCAGTTTCACAGCTTCAGGGAGAACAGGGTAATTGTGAAACGATCCACCCATCTGTCGCCCCTGCCTTCTGGCAGCCAGAAATTTAGGGTCATTCAAGTAGGGAGTCACACCCCTGATCCTTTTGGCTACTCGCCACTGATGGCATGAACCTCCATGAACTGATCTTGTCCCTTTTTGAAACCCAGCTGTACTCTCGGCCAGCCCAACATCCCTGGTCAAGGAGTTCCAAGGGTTAACTGTGTATAGCACAGGAAAAGTACTCCTTGGTTGTATGAAACCTGCAGCCTGTTCATTTCATCAGGTGGCCCCTGGTTTCCATATTGTGGAAAGGGGTAAATAACACGTCTCTCCTCCAGTTGTCCACATTTGTGATTGTATAGACCTCTCCCGTACCCACCCCGATCGCTGTAGCACTTCGTACATAGTCGCAGCAGCCTCGGGTGGCATGTGGCTGGCTCAGGTCTGTTGGTTGGATCGGTAGCTTCCCCGGCTCAGGCCAGGGACTGATGGGCCGTGCAACGTCCTCAGCCCCCCACTTGCGGCTGAGTTCCCATTGGGCTGGGAGCGGCAAATGGAGGGAACGGGAATAGACCCAGAGAAGGAAAGGGACTTGTCCAGCTGCAGAGCTCGTGGTTTATCCCGGGGAGGGACCTTGTTGGGCTGGGGGCCACTGACCCACAGAACAATCAGTCGGGGGCCACACTCAAGTGAGAAGCAAAATCAAAAGTCACTGACGTGGCCCCTGACAGAGAAGCAGAAAGACCCTCCCCACGTGCCCCTCCCCCCCAGAGCCTGGGGGGCCCAGGCGAGGAGATTTTGTGGCTCCCCTGGGCTCTGGGGTGGGCTAAGAAAGGAGGCGTCCAGTGTGCGGGAGGGGGCTGCTAGGAAAAGGGATTGGGGTGCAGGTCTGGGCGGGAGGGAGGGTGCAGGCGCTTTGGGGGCCGGATCCAGCCCCCAGGCCGTATGTTCCCCACCCTGGTTTTATCCCAAGTCTCACATCATTCCGGGTTTCTCTGCGAACCCCAGCCCTGGGGCAAGGGGAGGAGCGGAGACTTGCCGCTTCCTTTGTCTTTAAAGCAAGTTTTTCACCTTCCTGGTTTTGGAGACAAGTTTAAACATGAGACCCCCCCCCCCCCCCAGTGCTCAAAACCCAGACAGGCCAGGGAGGCAGCCTGCGCTGTAGGCGAGGGATTGGAAGCCAGGACCTTTGGCACCTGCCTGATGGGTGATGTGGGGCTGCTCTGGGCTCTCCTCCCTGGAGCTGGCCTGAGCCACTTTGCTGAACTTCTCTTGTAAAGATCTCTCAGCGGCAGCCTCCTAGCGGAGCAGGCTCCTGTCGGTGGTTCCTGGCCAGCCACCGGTGTTTAAATGCCCGGTAGCTTTCTGCAGAAGGCAACAAGGAGCCTGCGGCACCAGAGGCTGTGCCCTAAAGGGAGCGGTGTGGCTCCTGGCATCGTGTGTCTGCAATCAGAGCATCCCGCCTCGTCCCTGGACCGTGGCTCTCGCCATCGGTGGCTCCGTAACCCGGCGGCCTCCTGGCGTCAGTGCTCACAGCTGATGGGGGGAGGGAAAATGAAGCCGGGTCCCCAAGCTGGAAGGGCAAAGCGGTGTGGTGTCTGGGCAGAGGGACAGTCAGCGGGGGCGCCCTGGCGCGCGGCTCCGGCAGGAGCTGGCTGAGCTGCAGCAAACGCCAGCAGGGAGCTAGGGGAAGGGCTGGCAGGGACCCGGGTACTGGTAAGAAGTTTTAAGTCACGTTTGCTGCTGTGTCTGTAGGGAGAAGGTGACAGAGGAGGGGTCGGGGCCCAGCAAATATGCTGCCCTGGGCCTCCAATTTCCTCCTAGCGGGTGCGTCCGGGGTCCCTCCTGGCGCGAGGCGGAAGAGAGGGGTGTGAGCAGAGATGTATCCGATCGCCATAGAAACAGAGGCGCCGGGGATTGTCCCTGGGAGCAGTAACCTCCCCCCCGGGACTGGGCCGTTGGGGCAGGCCTGGCGGGTTTGCGCGCGACGGGCAGATCGGAGCCCCCGGCACATACAAGCACTGGCTCTAAACGTGCCCTCCCTGGGAAGGTAACACCTGGCCCGGCTGGAGTTGATCCAGACTCCACGGTCCAAAGCCAAGGCCAGGCCGGTCTCAATTACCCCGTTAATCCAGATTCACTCCCCGAGCCCCGTGGTGCCCGGAAGTGGGTCTGGCTTTGAAATCAGGACTGCCCCGAAGGCCGGCGCTGGTCTGTCTGCAGACGTCTGGCCCCCGCCTGGGCTCTGCCTCGGGTCACGGCCCGGGGGTGTTTCAGCCCGTATCCGCCACGGGCCGCGCTGGCGCCGGCGTCGCTCTGGGCCGTCTGACCCTCTCCGGCGTCTCACTGTCTCCAGCAGGCCCCTGAAGAAGGGAAACCACCCCATGTGCAAGGAGCACGAGGACGAAAAGATCAACATCTACTGCCTGACGTGCGAGGTCCCCACCTGCTCCATGTGCAAGGTCTTCGGCACGCACAAGGACTGCGAAGTCGCCCCCCTCCAGAGCATCTTCCAGGGGCAAAAGGTACCGGCAGGGTCACCACCCCGCCCCGCCCAGGGCTAACCCTCGGCCTGGACGCCCCGCCAGCCCCTGCGTTCCCCCGGCGTGGCGCTGACCTCTCCAGGGGTGGGTGCTCCAGCATGGCAGCCAGGACGTGCTGAGCCGGCCGTTTCAGGAATAGCTTCCGAGGCAGAGCACCGGGCTATTAATAGGCAGGGGCGGCAGCCGGAACAGTCAGCCTCTGTAGCTAGGGCTGCCGGGGAGCAGGGCCTACGGCTGGGCGCAGACCCGTGAGAGCTGAGCTCTTTCCCTGGCTCTCTTGGGGGGATCCACGGACGGCAGGCCCCAGGGCACCCTCCCCGAATCTGGAGCCCTAAGCAGACAGGTGTCCATTTCTCACCAGCATCCACCCCTGTGGGTCCCAAAGTCCCACAGCCAAACCTCCTCCCCCACCCGGTGCCCTTCCATGGCCCACCCTTCCCTGCCAGTCAGGATTCCCTCCCAGCACCACCGCCAGGCATCCAGCGCCGTTACCTGCCCACCGCCCACCCACCTGTCCTGGGGGTGCCCGGCAGTGCTCCCCGGAGCTGGGCACTTGGGCGGCCATCCAGGAGAGTTTCCAAGGCTGCCCAGCTGATTAGCAGCGCGCCCCCAGCTGGCTTTGTGTTCCTCCTGGTGGTGCACATTCCCACGTGCCTCGGTGCACATAACATTTATTCCACATCTGAATGGAAAAAAATTGGCACAGGGATGGCACAGAGTAGAGGGAACATTGGTGCCCAGCACAGCCCAGGCTGCTGTCTGGCTGTGTCCCCACCTCTTGGGGACAGTTTTGAGGGTCTTGCTTTGCACGGACCCCTCAGCACCGAGGCTGTGTTCCTCCTCTCTCGTCCCAGCCTGCAGACAGGGCCAAGGCCTTTCCTCTCCTCTGTCTGAAGGAGGATCAGCCTTCCCTGGAGCGGGTTAAACCAGAAATCTGAACCTACTCTGGCCCTCTCTCCCATCTGCCCACCAGCTCCCCTCGCCCCCTGAGACAGCACGGCTAGCCGTCACCCCTCCTGGCGGTGCAAGGGTTAAATCTATTTCTGTCCCTCTCTCCCGCAGATGGAGCTGAGCAACTGCGTCTCCATGCTGGTGGCAGGGAACGACAGAATCCAGACGATCATCAGCCAGCTGGAGGAGACTTGCAAAACCACTGAGGTGAGGAACGGGGAACATGACCGAGCCCTTTGAAATCGGAGTGGCAGAGACGAAATCCGACCCCCCGCCAAGTCCTGGCATGGCCAACGCAGGGGCGGGAGCAGCTTCCCGCTTAGTCCGTGGGACTGAGAACCCTGCTGAATTCAGTGGGAGGCTTTTGCAACCTTTGAGCTAACAAAGCCGCTGATCAGTGTAACGGGTCTCGGCTCTCAGCGCACGGAGCAGGGAGCCGGCCTCGCGCGGGTCATTGCCTGGGGTTTGGGGCTGGCTGGAGTAGCGCCACCCGGCCCCGGGGAGAGGGGGCCCCTGACGGTCACGGTAACACTTGGAATTCTGCCCCCATTGCCCGTCCCGGCAGGGAAGCAGCGTCACCGCCCCGCCCCGACTGGCTAGTCCTTGCGTAACGGCAGCCCCACGGAGGGCTGTGCTGCCACAGGACACACAGATCATCTCTCCCCCTCACAGGTGTGGGGCAGCGCCAGCGCTGGGGGGAGAAACCCCACGTCCTGGCCTCCAGTGCCCTGCTCTGGGAACCGGGTTTCCATTCCCCCTCTCGCTAGTGCCAGTAGATCTGCACAGGGCCAGCAGCATCGAAGGGACTGGCCAAGTGTTGGGCACCTCCAGCCCGGGCTGTGCCCCGAGGGAGGGTGCGATCGGAGCTCTCCAGGATCGGGGCTCTGGGTTTTGCATCGCTGGGCGGCTGCGGTGCCTCTGGGGGGACGGGGAGGGGGCTGCCCCCTGCGCTGGGAGATGCTCACGCCCTTGGCCGGCCGGCAGGACAACAGCCGGCGGGTGAAGCAGGAGTTGTGCGAGAAGATTAACGCCCTGGTGGCCACCCTGGAGGAGAAGAAGAGCGAGTTGCTGCAGAAGGTCACCAAGGAGCAGGAAGACAAGAGCAGCTTTGTGCAGGCCCTGATCCAGCAGTACCGAGAGCAGCTGGACGAGTCCACCCGGCTGGTGCAGACGGCCTTCCAGTCCCTGGAGGAGACCGGAGGGGCCGCTTTTCTCATGGTGAGCGGCCAGTGCAGGGAGGGAGCCTGGATCTAGCAGTGTGGGGCCCCACGAGTCAGCTTCAGCCTCCCATCCCCCCACATCCCTCCCCCCACCTTGGCCCCCCGTTGGCCTCACCAAGGACCCTGCCTCTGTGTGTCGTGGGGCGGGCCAGGCAGACCTGGGCTTGTCAACAGCGAGAGGGAATAACTTGGGGGGGGGCGGCAGCTTGCTATTCACCCCCACACACAGCCCCCCCCATCCCGGGACGGCTGCTTTGCTCCCAGCCCGGCTCACCGGGGTCTCCCCTCTCTGCTCTCTCCACAGAACTCCAAGCAGCTCCTGACCACGTAAGTCCCCGGGGTTGCAGTTTGAATCGGGGCGTTGGGGCCGCGGTCTCAGACTCTGCCGCGATGCTGAACCCCACGTAGGGAATGGCCCCAGAAATGCTGGGGGGAGTGGGCAGTAGGAGCCCAGTTCCACTTTCATGCTTAAATACGAGGATCCTTTAAAAAGAATCCAGGAGCCTGGCAGATCCTTGGACTACTGAGCGCCTGCTGGGCCGGCCTGACTCGGGCACTCAGACCCCACGTGAGGACCGGCAGTGACTCTGGAGTCACCACCGGGGTGGCTCGTGCGCATTCCCCGGGACGTAGACGGGCTCTAGGGAGGCTCTGGGAACCGGGCTTCGTTTAAGCTGAGCTCGCTGACCGGGCGCGAAAGGCCACCTGGACACTCACTTCACTGCAGCTTGATCCGCTTCCCAACTGGAGCCGCTGAACCCAAAGACACCGCGTTGTCAGGGCGTCCGCACGGTGCCACTGAGGCGGGTTCACACCGTCAGTGTCGGGAAACAGGCGACCGGTCTCCTGGAGCCGAGTCCTGGGGCCGGTGGAGTCTGGATGGGGAGGGGCTGCAGGGAACCGCAGGAACCGCGATGGGCCAGGGCTTGGTGCTGCTCAGCCAGTGACCAGTCAAGCCGGAGGTCCCCTCGGGACGCCCGGGGGTAGGAAACGGACCCTTTGCCTTTCTCCCCCAGAATAGTGGAAGCGTCGAAGGGCAGCCATTTGGGGAAGATCGAGCCGGGCTTTGAGAACATGGATTGCTTCTCCCTCGACCTGGAGCACATAGCAGAAGCCCTGAGAGCCATCGACTTTGGAACAGGTAGAATAACGCCATGCCCTTCCCCGGCCCCTTCCCCTCCAGCACCCGGAAACACTTTCCAAGCGCTAGGGAGTGAAGCCTCACAACCCCCAGGGAAACTGAGGCGCCGCGAGTGGGCGTGGCTTGCCTCAGACCACACAGCAAGTCAGAGCCAGGGATAAGAAACCAGATTTCTCATTTTCCAGCGCTGTGCTTTACCACTAGACATCACTGCCTCTCTCTGACAGAGGGGACTGCTGTCACGCTACAGCACTAAGGCTTTCAGCTCGTTCCAGTTAGTTAGCTGGGGAGATTTGAGGACCGTTGTTCATTTGGGACTTGATCCAACAAGACCCACTCAAGTCAGTATATTCCTAGCATCAATGGACACCGCGCTGGGCCCATGGTTTATAGCAACTGGGAATGGCCAGTCTTAGCGCCATGCCCATTTTACAGTCAGGAAAACTGAGGCTCAGAGAGGCAAAGTGATGCCCCCTAGGCTAGATCATAAGCTATTAGTAAAACGGGGCATCCCCCCCAGAGTGCTGGCTCCCTCGCGTGTGTACCCAGCCCTGGATCGACCTTTCTCTCCTGGCCCTTCAGTGCCCAGACACTATTTTGCAGAGAGGGGAGGATGCCTTTCCTAAGTGGCGCTGGGTTGAAAAGCCAGGTCTGAGGTTGGGGCTTTGCCTTGTTCAGTCAGTTACTTTGGCCGGCAGGTGAGGAAGAGGAGGAGCTAAATGAGGAGGAAGAAGAAACAGAAGAGGAGGAGTCTCAAGAAAGGAGAGGGGATGGTAAGGGGGAAACGCAGCAGATTTGTGATGGGCAGGGGCCCTGGAAATCCATGTGCCACTGGACTGCAGCTGGGGAAACGAAGTTCAGCGTTTCATCCTAGTCACGGAAAGCCACCGATTTTTACTGGGGGGAGGTGTTTAAAATCAGAGAATTTTTGTGATCCCATAAAACCAGGCACCAGCGGAGGGAAGGGAGGCTAAGGCAGCCACAAGGGGTGGGGTGGGCTGGGCTCTTCGGCTGCCTAAGGGATAAGGCACCAGCCTCCAAAGCCTGGGGCTGCAGGTTTGAGCACAACTGTAACCTCCCTGCCTGTTCTCTCTCTGACAGCCTGGCTGGGCTGGTATTTCGGAGCCAGGCTGCCTGGCCACCGCGGCTCACCCTCCGGCTGCATGTGGCTCTGCCAGCAATATTGGGCAGGCATCCAGGAGCACGTGGTTAGGGGCGATCTCCAGGAACAAGGGTTCAAACAAAGGCAGCGCGATTCTATTTCACTCCCCCAGGGCGGGGGAGAGGGAGGAAGCCGCAAAGTGTTTAAGGGGGCCAGGCCTCCATGCCCAGGGAGGAATTTCCCCTTGGTCCAAATCCCCCAATCTCCTTCTCCCTCCGCATCACAGACTTTCCTCTCCCCCCTCTTGCAGCACCTCAGTAGCAGAGCAGAAGCGATCCCCGAGCTGGAGCAAAGTCCCCACGTTCGGCAGGGATGAGTGACTGGGAGAAGGGGGGGAAACGCACTGACTTCGCGGGAGCTGCGGGAGAAGCGGGCTGGGGTCCCAGCTGAAGACGCTCAGGCCCGCCAGGCCGGCCGACGGCATTGCTAACTCAGGATGAAAACTTGACCGAAGCGCACACACGCTCACTTTTATACACGGGTGCCGCCTAGACTATTTCCTACGTTTTATATCGCTCTCTTATTTTGTATATAATCGGAACGGGTCTTTGACTTTTGTGTATTTTGTAAAGACGCCTCTTTTGCTTCCCAGCTCGCCGTGCACGGAAGATGTTGACTCTGGGAATGAAAGTTCCTTTGCGACCTGTAGGGATTACGCGGAGGGCAGGGCCTGACCTTGACAGACATGCGTAACTTTAGTAGCAAGACAGGGTTTGGGGGACGGGAAAGAGGCAGCTGAAGAGTACGTTCTGCCCAGTCCTAGCGTCCAAGAAGTGTATTGAGTTGATGTTGCACGTTGTCACAATAAAGTAGATTTGGTCCTATCCGTGGCTTGTTGTGGGAAGTTCTTGTGCCGTGGCAGAGTGACTGTGAGGCACAGCATGCGTTGACTCCCCCCGAATGAATTTTGCTCTTTAATGCAAGCTGAGTCAATCGGCCACCATTAGCAGAAGGAAAATGGCCGATTGACTCAAGACACAGGATCAGCGTTCTCTGGAACGCCCAGGAGCAAGTCACATGCCGCCCAGCTGATCAGCAGAGCACCCACGGCTGGCGGTGAGTGTTTGTAGGGGTGGTGCACATCTGCACATACACCAGTGCACATAACAACATTTATTCTGCACACAAATGGAAAACAATTAAATGGAACACTGCTCAGAATTCAGCTTTCTGTCCTGGGCCCCAATGACTCTAATGCTGGCTGGCCCTGTGTGCCAGTTTGTTCTGGTGGACCCCTTGAAAACTACTCCCAGCCCGCAGGGAGTGCCAGCCCCCTGGTTGAGAACTGCTGGTCTAAATGACGTGATTTTAAAACAACCAGGCCCTTTTATGCATGAGCTCCCAATCTTGCTACCACTAGTGCGTGGTGTTGCTTTTGCATCCCTGCCCATCCCGGCTAATAGCCATTGATGGATCTCTCCTCCACGGACAAATCCGGCGCTTTTTTGAACCCTGTTATAGTCTTGGTCTTCACAATGTCCTCTGGCAGGGAGTTCCACAGGTGAACTGCGTTGTGTGAGAAATCCTTACACCACGTTCCTACTGTACACTGAGTTGAAGAGACTGACATAGAGGGAGGTTACAAAAGTCTCTTTGGTTCCTGGTGGCTCCTCAGGTTACAGGAGAGGAGATCGCTTATTTGTTGAACGGCAGCTGAACAGACCAGCGTGGAGAGATGATCTGGGCTCCAGGGCCCAATCCTGCAAAGCTTGTAGACACAAGTCAGTTTGTGCAGGGCAGCTGGTCCCATTGAACTCAACAGAGGTTACTCACCTGCCTCAGTCTGGCGGGAGCAGAACCCCCCTGTACGTCCAAACCCGCTGCCTTGGGTGCCTATGGGCGGCCTCGGCCCCACCACTGCTCCTGAGAGGCCTGTCCCTCTCCCAAGGGCCACAGCTCGAGCCACCGTCATTTAAGACAGTTTCAGCTCCAACCCCCCTAATGTGAAAGGCCTGTACATTACAAGCAAGCCCCCTTGATCTGTACGGGCACACCAAGCAACCAGGCTGAAACCCCCTTTAAAAGGGTCCACACGGGGCTTTGCCCTGGTTCAACTAAATCAGTGTAAAAGCAGCCAGGCCTTACACGGCTCCCTGCCCCGCCCCCGCCAGGCTTCCCTCCCGGCAGCCAGATCTCTGGGGGGCCGGGGCAGCCAAGCCCCTGGGTTCTGTGCAGTGCGAGGCGCCAGGGGTTGGATCAGGGCCAGACAGAGCCAGGACCGGCTGGCTTCTTGTTCCTGCCTGGATCCAGCACACTGGGCCAGGGGCTGCTGGGGACCGGGGGTGGGGGGGCTGCACCTCCCCAGCTCTGTAGGAGTGGACAAGGCTGGGCATGAAGGTGCATGGCCAGACCCCTCCCTTCCGCAGAGCTGGGACATGGCCAGACCCTCCCCCCCAGGGCTAGTGCATGGCCAGACACCCGCCCCCCCCAGGGCTAGTGCATGGCCAGACCCCCCCCCCCCCAGGGCTAGTGCATGGCCAGACCCCCCCCCCCCCCCCAGGGCTAGTGCATGGCCAGACACCCGCCCCCCACCAGGCTGGTGCATGACCAGACCCCTCCCCCCACCAGGCTGGTGCATGACCAGACACCCGCCCCCCACCAGGGCTAGTGCATGACCAGACCCCGCCCCCCCCCCAGGGCTAGTGCATGACCAGACCCCTCCCCCCACCAGGCTGGTGCATGACCAGACCCCGCCCCCCCCCCAGGGCTAGTGCATGACCAGACCCCTCCCCCCCCCCAGGGCTAGTGCATGACCAGACCCCTCCCCCCACCAGGCTGGTGCATGGCCAGACCCCTCCCCCCACCAGGCTGGTGCATGGCCAGACAGCCCCCCCCCGTGGGGTGACCCCGCGCTGGCCCGGGACAGGCGCACAGCGCAGCATCTCCAGGGGCGCGGGAGGGGGCCCGGCCGGGGCGGGGGGGGGAGTTTGCAGCCGGCCTGGCCCAAGCCCGGGCCCCGCCGCTTTTTGCACACGAGCCCCCGGCGCTTCGCACGGGCCGCGGCCGGGGCCGGATAAAGAGGCGGGGGCGGGCGGGGGCCGGACCCTGGGAGCGGAGCGGAGCCGGGCGCCCGCGGGTGGGGATGGAGCCGGGGGACGGGGACGGGGAGAAGCGGCACCTGCTGGAGGAGCCGGGAGCCAGGTGAGCCGCGAGCTCCCCCCCCCTTAACGCCCCCAGTCCCGGGATCTGCCCCCCCGCCCCAAACACGCCCAAGTGACCCCGGTGCTTAGCCCAGCTGGGCAGCCCCCGGCCCGGCCCCCTTGCTCTGTGCGGCCGGTCTGCCCCGCTCCAGGCAGCCGTGCCCAGACCCGCCGGTAGCGAGGCGAGGCGCTCCGCTCCCATTCGTGCCAATGGGCGTTAGGCGCCTCCAGAGCCCCGAGGCGCCGCTCCCAGGCACCTGGCCCTGCTGCCCCCCTGCTCTGGGCCCTCTGCCCTTCGGGGGGCCTGGCACAGGAGCGCTCCAGGCCGTTGGTCTGGGGGCAGCTTGGCAAGGGGGTTCCGGTGCGTGGTGGGTGGGCTCCCTGCTGCTGCGCGTCCCCCTGCCCGGGGCGAGGGGCGTTTTCCCGCGGGGGAGGGGCGCACGGCTCTGGCTGGGGCTTGGGGAGGGCCGGGTGCTTGGGGGGCAGCCTGACCGCCAGCCGGCGCATCTCCAGCTCCCTTTGGGGGGCGGGCACCCCGCACCCCTCGCGCCTCCTGTTCCCTCAGCGGGCAGCAGAGGCAGGGCCCTGGGCACAACCGGGGGGGGTGGTGTCCGTCCCCCCGGGGCCCCTCTCAGCCAGCGGCCGGCGAAGGGGACACTCTGTCGTTCAGGCCCTACCTGAGCGTCTCCGAGAACTTCCACGGCCCCGGGCTCACGTATGTCCCGGCCACGGCCTCCATCGAGCTGGGCACCCAGGGGAGCCAGCACTGCCATTCCAACCGGGCTGGCAGCCCCTACCACGCCGAAAACCACTGGGCTCGAAGGAAGCTCTACGTCGCCTCCGTCATCTGCCTCCTCTTCATGAGCGGAGAAGTCGTTGGTAAGAGGCTCGGGAGCGTCCTGGCTCCCCTGCGTTGTAAGGCCCCGTGCGGGAAACAAGGCGCTGGAACAGCCCAGACACTTCCCCGCCACCTCCCTAACCTGTTCTGTGTGGCTGTTCCAGCTGCCGTGTTCTGCCCTGGAAGTGGCTGCATTTCATTGTTCAGAGAGCTGGTCCTAGAACTTTCAGAGGGGGTGGGTAGCTGGGTTAGTCTCCCCCTTGAGTTGTGGGACCCTCCCCTTCCCGGGCGGGAGGGAGCCCAGCCCATCTCCCCCTTGTGCTGTGGGACCCTTTGCCTGCCCGCCTCCCCTCCAGGGAGAGAGAGCCGGGGGAGGGAGACTTCCCAGCAGGAGTGGGGAGCCGTGTTAGTCTGTTTCAGCAAAACCAATGAGGAGTCCTGGGGCTTTCAGACCCACAGATTTATTTGGGCATCAGCTTTTGTGGGCTGGAATCCGCTTGGGTCCCAGCCCACGGGCACATCTGCCCCAATACATCTGTTGGCCTTGAATGTGCCCCAGGACCCCTCCTTGGGTTTGGCCCTACAGATGGACCGGCAGGGGCTGGCTCCTGCCAGAGGGGCACTTGGTAGGGTGGGACCTTAAGGTCCTCGTTGAAATCCGCAGCAAAGCTGCCGTGAGGCAGGGTCGGGCCCTGGGTGGAAGGGGGGGGGGGGCTGGCTCGTTACCTGGGACTGTGGCTGGCGCGCTGCCCTTGGCGTGGGCCGGGGGGGACAGTCAGACCCGCGCGAGCCCAGGGGATGGCTCCCTGCAGGCACCGGGCTGGGGGCCGCGGGAACAGCCACAATCGACGCCCAGGGGAGTGTTTTTGTAGCCGGCTGGGGCTACATGTGGCCTCAGGAGCCTGGCTCTGCCTGGCCGCTGGGCTCCCGGGGGCCCGGCCGTCAGAGGCTGCTCTGCACCGGTCCCGCGTCCCGTCGGCGAAGGGCACGAGGGCAGCGCTGGGGCTGTTGGGGGTTTCTCCAGCCTTTCGCTGGCCCATTCTCCCCCCTCCCCCTGCCAGGGGGCTACCTGGCCCGCAGCCTGGCCATCATGACGGACGCGGCCCACCTGCTGACCGACTTCGCCAGCATGATGATCAGCCTGTTCTCCCTGTGGATGGCCTCGCGCCCGGCCACCAAGACCATGAACTTCGGCTGGCACCGAGCAGGTACCGTGCGCCGGGCATCCGCCGGCAGGGCAGGGCGCGACACCCGGGAAGAGCAGTGCCGGGTGGGGGCTGGGGCCCATCCCACAGGGCTCCTGGGCCTGGCAGCTCCCTGGGAGTGCGGTTTGCAAAGGCTCTGGGTGGAGCTGGGAGGCGCGATGCTGGCAGAGCCGTGGGGAGGAGGGGCTGTTGGGAGCCCACAAATCCACCCAGCCAATGCAGGGGTCCCGGGGCCGTTTTCCCTCCTTGTCCTGCCGGGGCGGGGGACGGAGGAATCCCCCCTCTCCTGCAGGCCACTTTGCTCCCGTCCGGCCGAGGACAAGACGGCTGGAGCCTGGCAGGTGGCCGCAGTTCTAGCCTGGGGAGCGGCTCTCAGCTCTGGACCCAGGCCCGGCCTCCGGGTGCGGCACTTCCTAGGGCCCTGCGCTGTGCCCAGCCCAAGTACAGGGGCTGCGGCTGGCACTGGGCAAGCCAGTCGCCTGCGTCGCCCTGGGGCTGCTGGTCACGTCCCTGGCCTTCGCGCAGCAGAGCGCCCCAGGCACCCGCCCGGCCGGCCCCGCAGCTGCCCCTGCCAGGTCCTCTGGGGTCCAGCCCGGCTGCACTGGCCAGGCCGCGTGTGTTGGGGCTCTAGGCTGCCTTTGGCCCTAGGGACCCGGGGTGCAGCCCCGAGCTCCCGGGCGGCCGCAGATGGGTGCGGCGGGGGCGTCCCGCGGGGCAGCAGAGCTGGGGGGAAAGCCGGCGAGCGCCTGGGCTGCCTAGGCTGGGCTCGCTGACCTCTCAGCTGGGTCTGCTGGCAGCGCCCCGCCTTGGCCCCCCCTCATCTCCCGGGCCGGGCCTGCCCCTGCAGCAGCTGAAAGGCCCCCACCCAGCCCCCAGGGACTTTCGGCCCCACTGTCGGCCCGAGGGCGGGGACCTCCAGGTGCCTTTGTTCTCTAAAACCTGGGAAAAGCCCTTTTGTGTTCCCACCCTCAGTCTCCTTTGTCCGCCTGGCATCTGGGAGGCACCCGGTCCCCCTGCCCCCGCCAAGGCCTTGCTCAGTGCCCTCCTCCTCGCGTCCCTCCCCTCTCCCCGTTCAGTGCGTGCGAGTGCCTGGGAAGGGCGCTGGCCCCCCGCACCTGCTCTGCACACAGGTGCTGCCCTGCTGCCAGTATCCCAGCTGGGGGGAGGGAGGGACTAACTGGATGTGCACCGCTCCTCGCACGTCTGCACCGCTCCTCGCACGTCTGCACCGCTCCTCGCACGTCTGCACCGCTCCTCGCACGTCTGCAGCCCCCTTGGCATAAAGGTCCGGTCGGGTTTGGCTGCCGTACCTCTCCCGGGATCGTTGGAGTAGCCCCCGCTCAGTGCAGGGGCAGCTTTCCCAAGAAAAGGGGCTTCTAGTTAATAAACTGCTCATGTTGGGGGGGGGGGGGGGGGGGGTTAATTGCACTCACGGCCGTGGCTGCGCCAGCCTCACCCCAGCTGGAACCTCTCTAGTCCAGCACTCTCAGGGCCTGACCGGGGCCGAGCCAGAGAATTTGCCGGACCAGAGAGGCCGATGTCCTGCAGCACGGCCCCTGCTCCCAGGGCTCTGAGGAGACGGCTGGGGTAGATCAGGGCTAACTAACCGCGCAGAACGCTGGGAGCCTGGACCGGGGGCTGTAAACCAACTTTATGGCCCCGGGGGAAACGTGGCCACCCCCCCACTAAGAGGGCATCCCGCTCGCTGCAGCCCTGCTGGGCCGGCTGGAGGGGTTTGACCTGTAGGTTAAAAACGACCCGTCTGCACGCGGTGAACCAGCGCAAAGTCTGCGGGATGGGTCTTGTTGGGGCCTGGCGTGTGCCCCTTCCCTGGCGGGTCGAGCGGCCACGGGGGCGGGGCGGGCTCTTCGCGCCAGCGTCGCTGCGTCCATGCGAGCTGGCGTGTGGCTTGAACGCTGCTGGGGGAGGAGCGGGATCCGAGCTGGGCCAGGGAGCTGAATCCGGACGGCTGCGTTTCGGCAGCGTTCCCGTCGGGGGCTACGGGGACGAGGGGCAGGACCAGGCACAATGAACAGGCGGGTGTGATGTAGAATTGCTCCCCACTCCCGACTGGGACTAGTCCGCCCCAGGAAATGGACCAAGGGAGCCGGAGGGGGGATGTTGTTCTGCTAGAGCTATGCCAGATATTTTTGCCATGTAGACAGACCCTGAGGGGTCCCCTGTGACGGTGCGTTGGGGTTTTCCCGTCTCCTGCACCCCCGAAAGGGCACGAACAGACTCCCCCAGCCAGTAGAACAGAGGTGGTTTATTGCTTCTCCAGGATACAGCTCAGCACAGATGTCATCAGGTTACAGGGCAGGCCTAGGATGCCTCAGCCCCCCTTGATATGGGGGGGGTCTCGGCTTCTAACCCCCCCAGCCTGTTGCTGAGGCTGCTTCCTCCATGCTCCCAGACAGAAACTAACAAACTCTCCTCCAGCCCTGCCCCCGGCCAGGGCAGCATCCCCCTTCCTTTGTTCCTCTCCATGGGGGGTAGCTGGTCAGACAGGTTGAGACCCTCTTTGCATAGTGACTCACTCCCTGTCCTTCTGGGCCGTGGTACCGGCAGCAGCCAGTGGGGTTACCACAGAGCCAGCATAGAAAGCCGCCCAGTACCCCCTTACGGCACATCCCCTCTGCACAGTCCCCCTCGGCTCCAGCCCCGATCTGCTGCTCCGGTGGGATATCCGGACCCTAACAGCTGCCGTTTCCCCGGATGGGAGCAGCGCAAGGGAAGGGAAGCAGCTTGCACAGACCCCGCTCTGAGGCCTCGGCACTGGGGGACTCAGGGCAGGCGGCCGTAAACCCAAGAAGCCCTCGCGGGGGGGCGGGGGGCTGCTGTCCCCGGTGTCGGGAGGGGGACTTGCTGGGTGTCTCACTCTCTAACCCTGCCGGGGCTGGGCTGTCCCTGCAGAGATCCTGGGGGCCCTGCTCTCCGTGCTGTCCATCTGGGTGGTGACCGGCGTCTTGGTGTACCTGGCTGTGGAGCGTCTGCTCTCCAGCAACTACGAGATCGAGGGGGACGTCATGCTCATCACCTCCGCCTGCGCCGTGGCTGTGAACCTCGTGTGCGTCCGGCGGGCGGGGTGGGGCGGGCCCTGCCCGGAGAGACGGGGGGCTGGTGCCGGGCCCCTCCCAGAAGTCCCCGGGCGGGAGGGCTTAGCAATTGCTGGTCAGGTTGCAAAGGTTAATCCCTGGTGCTGGAATGTTGCCCCTGGCCAATCCGAAAGGCCCGCCAGGCCAAACAGCTGGTTAATCCCGGGATTAGAGGCTCCCGGGGCCCGATCCTGCTGTGCCCGGAGCCTGGCCGTAGCTCCTGGGTGCAGCAAGGCAAAATGCCTGAAGGGGTTGTGCAAGCCAGCTGGAAGGGGCTGGCCAGGCCGTGGGGCTCCTCTCCCCCCGGCACTAGTGTCTTCCGTGCACGGCTCGCACCAGTCCTGGGTTCTCCAGGGTCTCCCCTGCCTCTCCAGGAGGGACCGGCCGGTGCAGTGAAACAAGCGGAGGGAGGAGCTGAGCCTCCTTGGGTTGCGGAGTTCCAGGCCCTCCGGCCAGGGCATTGGTGGGTCGTGCTGTGAGCGGGCCCTGCCCGGAGAGAAGGGGGGCGGGTGGCTTTGTCCCGCTGTGGGCGGGGCCGGTCTCCACGTCCTCGCTGCTCCTCGCCCTGCAGAATGGGAGTCGCCCTCCACCAGGCGGGCCACGGCCACAGCCACCACGGGCACAGCAAGCAGCAGAACCCCAGCGTCCGGGCCGCCTTCATCCACGTGCTCGGGGACCTGCTGCAGAGCCTCGGCGTCCTGCTCGCCGCGTACATCATCTACTTCAAGGTACGGGCTCGGGCGCAGGGAACTGGCTGGGAACGCCGCCAGGAGAGCGGGCTCCTCTGCTCTGCTGCTGATTCCTCCCCTGTCCTTGAGAGAGTCACTTCATCTCCCTGCCGCGCTTTCCGGGGGCCTCGCCCAGCTGGCCGGGGGCGTGAGCGGTGGAACTCAGCTGATATTTGGATTTTTTGAAAAAGAAAATTGCGTTTCGCGTGCTGGCCACGCTGGAGCGGAGCGGAAGGCAGCAGCTGCCCGGCGGCGTGGCAGAGGGCGGCGCGTAGGGAGAGGGATTCTGTGCGATCGTGACGGGCGGGGCCCAGCTCTCCCAGCGCGAGCTCAGCTGAGACGCTGACACTGGTGCCTCAGCGCGGTACGAGCCGTCCCGGGCTCTGCTCCCCCTCCGAGCGGAAGCGCAAGGCCCAGTGATGCGGGGCTGGGGCATCGGCGCCGCGCTCTGGCCAGGCCTGCGTGGGCCCCACTGGCCGGCCCAGCAGTGCTGCGGCTCCATCGGTAGTGTCCACAAGCGCGTGCTGCACTCGGGGCAGGCCTGCCCACCGGGGAGGGGGACAAAGGGGGCAGTTCCCTGGGGCCCAGAGCTCCCGGCTGCTGATGCAGCAATTGCAGCAGCTGGAGCCCTGCACGCTCCATGTGGCTCTGGGGGCTGGGGGCCCTCTAGGTAGTGCAGCGGGCTGAGCCCCTCCCCCCTTCACCCCTTGCCCAGGGGCCCACAGATGCTGTCAGCTCCCCTCACTCAGGGAATGAGTCCTCCCTAGGCGGATTCACTGGCATAGCTACCCTGGCCAGCCCAGCTGGGGCAGGCTGGCCCTTTCTGCGGGGCAAGAGCGCGACCTGGTGAATTCGGCACCCGGATGCTCCCGGGAGGTCTCCCCTCCAAGCGGTGGCTGAGCGGAACGTCTGCTTAGCTTGTGGTCTGTGCCACCGCGAGAGGGAACACGGCGGCTCGGCTTGGGGGGGGGCCAGGCGATCGCGGGGCGCCTGGGCGTGAGGCCTTTGTGAGAGCTGAATGAAACATACGAGTAACAGCTGCCCCCCAGCCAGAGTACAAATACATAGACCCCGTCTGCACCTTCCTGTTCTCCGTCCTGGTCCTGGGAACCACGCTGACCATCCTGCGGGACGTCGTCCTCGTGCTGATGGAGGGTAAGGTGCTCGGCCGGGACACCTGGGACACGTCCCCCCCGGCCCGCGGCTCGGTTCTGACCCGACGCGCCTCTCGCCTGCAGGCACCCCCAAGGGGGTGGACTTCACCAGCGTGAAGGAGACCCTGCTCTCCGTGGAGGGGGTGAAAGCCCTTCACAGCCTGCACATCTGGGCCCTGACCGTGTCTCACCCGGTGCTGTCGGTCCACATCGCCATCAGTAAGTACCGGCCCCGAGCGGGCTGGGCCAGGGAGCTCGTCCGGTCCGTGTCAGCTCAGCAGCGAGTCCAATAAAAGCTGGTTCCTCACCCGCGTGTCTCGTGCCCTGGGGCCACGGTGGCGCCGCCTGCAGCGAGGGCTGGAGAGGGGACCCCCGGTTGCTCCGGTGGCATCGGATCGGTCCCTCGCTGCAGGCGCCAAGCGGCCGTGCCGCGGCGGCATCTCGCGCTCTGGAGGGAAAAGCTGCCGGGAGCGAGAGCTCATGGGAGGGTCCCGGTTTCGCTGGGTTTTGTGGCCAGCTCCGAGCTCTGCTCAGACGCCCCAGGAGCTCGAGGACAGAAGGGAGTCGTTTCTGGGACGGCTTTGTGCACGTTTCCATCCCAGGAGACCTTTGGCAGGGGCCACTAGCCTGCCCCCCCCCCCCCCAGCTCTGGTGTGTGAGGGGGAGGTGGGGCAGGGCTTTCTCCTCCTCAGTCGGGGGCCACGTCCGGGGGGGCTTGCTCGTTTTGTTTCTCACTTGTGGGATGCCCCCAACTGATTTTTTTTCTGTGTCAGCAGCCCCTGACCCAAAAAGCCCCCCCCCTTGCCCTGCACAGTTCGAGACCTTGATCCTGCGAAGGGTCTGGTCTGGGCAGACCCACCTGGGCCAGGTTGGTGACTGCGCTGAGAAGAATCACCACTTTAGGGTTTTGGGGTTTTTAATTTAATGCCAGAGGGGCCCGTTGTGGCCGCCCCTCCAAGCCCTGCATGATGCAGCCCAGAGAACCTCCTCTGGTGACTTCTGCCCCGAGCCCTGACGTGGCCGTGTCAGCGGGCGAGCCCACAGACGCCGTGTCTGTGCGGGTCCGTGTGTGCGGCGCAGCCTGGCGTGTTCGGAGGCTCGGTCCGGGACCTTGCTCCAGCTTCCCTGCTTGTGGCTTGCAGACGAAAACGCCGACGCGCAGACGGTCTTGAAGGAGGCCAGCTGCCAGCTGCAAGGGGCGTTCAACTTCCACACCACCACCATCCAGATTGAGAACTACTCCGAGGACATGAGAGACTGCCGGGAATGCCAGAGCCCCTCGGACTGAACAGGGCGAGGGACGTCCTGGGAATGCCGCTACCTCAGAGCTCCTTGGCTGCCGTCCAGAGCAAGGACACGCCCTGGTCTGTGTCGGTTTGGAGGCAGCAGGGCGCCACTCCTGGGGCGTTGGGATGAGGTGACATGACTGTGTCCTCTTCTGCGCTGTGTCAGAGAGAAACGTTTTCTTTGCCTTTTATTTCACTTTCAGCCCATGCTGAAGAGGAAGTGTCACTTTTAATATTCTGAAAATAAAGCAAATCAAAGAACTCTGTCCCTCTGGCTCCACGGGAGAGGCACGTCCCTCTTCAGCGGGACTCTTGACAGCTTGGTTTGCCGTAGGGGCACTGGGAATGTCTGGTCTGACTTCCAGGCGTGATTTCAGGTTGCGACTGGGGGTAGGAACAACTTAAACCCTGGTTCTGGGGCTCCTTAGACACTTGGAAACTCTAGGTTTTTTGCAGATCACCACTTAGAAGACATTGGCTGCAGGAGCACTGTATCTAATCCCTATGTTATGAAAATCTACATAACACACCAGTTTGAGTCAGATGTTAAGTTTCTAGGTAAGTTTAGTATCAGAGGGGTAGCCGGGTTAGTCTGAATCTGCAAAAGCGACGAGGAGTCCTGTGGCACCTTATAGACTAACTGAAGTGTAGGAGCATAAGCTTTCCTGGGCAAAGACCCACTTCGTCAGATGCATGCAGAAGTGGGTCTTTGCCCATGAAAGCTTATGCTCCTACACTTCAGTTAGTCTATAAGGTGCTACAGGACTCCTCGCCGCTTATGTAAGTTTAGGAGAGAATGCACCAAGGTGTTCCCAAGCCGGGGTGGATCCGTTTTTGAGCCTTAACACAGCTGCCCACCACACACACTTGAGACGCTGCACTGGCTTTAGCAGAGAGAAGTAGATTTGCTTCCTTGCTCCAGCAGCCCGATCCTGGCCCTTTCCTGCCTATTTAACGAGTTGGTTCTTCACACCACTAAAAGTTCCTGTTACTTCATTTTAACATGGGCTTGTGCTCCCAGGTTTCTCCTGGGGGGTTAGGAAGGGGGGTTTTCCAGTCTGGGTGGGGGGTCCAGCATGTGCCGGACAGTCACTTCCCAGCTGCCCACCGGAGTCAGGCCTTGGCATTCTGCTCTGCGGGCGATTGCTGATGGGGGCAGGGACTGAGGCCGGCTCCACCCGAGGCTGCACTAGCCACTCGCCGGCAGCGTGCACATGGCTGAGTGCAAACCCCGGGGCAGGGCGCAGAGGCTTCTGAATTCCAGGCGCTTCCTGGGTTGGGGGGTGGCGCTGCTGGCAGCCCTAGTGAGGTCACAAAGCCAGCAAGCGCCTGCAGCAGCGTCAGGCGGGGTGGGCTCGGGGCTGGGGGCGTTGGCTCTCAGCCAGGGATTGCAAACCTCCGCCCCGTCTGCGGCGCTGTGGGGGGGAGGGGTTAATTGCTGTTTGTGCTGCGCACTGGTGGGGTCATTCGCTAGCCCTTAAGCAAGGGGGGCTCCCCACTAGGGAAGGCAAGCCTGGCTCCCCCGGTACAAGGCCCTGCACCTTCCATAGCCTCCCTCTCCCAAGTTACTGCCCCAGTCCCCTTAGTGTCACTGCCCCAGCGGGTGGCACGGCCCTGCCCTTCCCGGCCGGCCGGAGCAGCTGGCAATCAGAGCGCTCGCTCCCCAGACAGCTGGGCCGGGGCCGTCCCGCTCTCAGGCATCGCAGAGTTGAGCGGTGTTCCCTGTAAGCTGGGCGCTCGTGCAGCCGCTCAGGAGAGATTCCAATGCCGCCCGGCTGATGAGCTGAGCGCCCGCCGCTAGCTTTGTGTTTCTGCTGGGGGTGCACGTTCGCACGTGCCTCCGCGCACCGAACATTATTCCACACGTGGATGGAAAGGACTGACGGGAACATTGACCGTGACCTGTCGGTTTTTTATCGGAGGCCAGTATCCGCGTGGCCTGCTGGGGGTGACTGTCTCGTTCTCACCCCCTGCTCCTTCCGAAGTGTTCGGTGCATGGATAGAAAACGGACCCTTGAGGCCTTTGGGAATCGGGGAAGATCCAACTCAGCCGGGCGTGGCTGAGGCTACAGTGGCTCCCAGCATGTCTCTCGGGCAAGGGCTGCCCCCTCGTGGCAGCAGAGGGAGGGACAGGCCCTGGATTGTATTCTCGCTGGTCTGCTCCTGCCTGGCTGGGAGCTTGAGCTGCGCCCAGGACAATCAGTGGAAGGGGGATGAGAAACCGGCCTCCTCTTCTAGGCAGAGCGGCTGAGGCGCCCAAGGAGCAGATGAGCCCGGCATCCCTGCAGACCTTTATTTGTACTGGTAAAACCCAATAACGGCCACGCTGCCTCCCGGGCCCCCGCCGGCTCCTGTTCGCGTGAGTCCGTCGCACACAGAGCCCAGCGCGGGGGCGCAGGGTGGCTGCCCTCGGGGACGGCTGCTCGTGGCACCAGGCCCCACTGGGACGCCCCCCTCCCCCCGGCTGTCACGCAGCCAGACCAGCAGCACTGGCGTTCAGCCCAGCGTCCCGGGAGCGTGACTCAGCCGGTACCGACATGGCCCGGGGCTGCAGTGCCAGCCGGCTCCGCCCTCTGCGCTAGGACTTCTCCAGGTGCCGGTACTTCTTACGCAGCACGGACACCTGGTCCTTGAAGAGCACCGGGTCCAGGCGGAGCTGCGAGTGCACCAGCGGCATGTAGCCGAACCAGGCTGCGAAGCGGTTGATGCAGTCCTGCCGCTGGGCGAAGTGCAGGGGCCCGCCGGAGGCGGCCGCGCCCTTGGACACCTATGGGGCAGGACGGAGA
Organism: Pelodiscus sinensis; assembly: GCF_049634645.1. Classification (NCBI taxonomy): domain Eukaryota; kingdom Metazoa; phylum Chordata; order Testudines; family Trionychidae; genus Pelodiscus; species Pelodiscus sinensis. Next base: position 1,642,984 of record NC_134735.1, on the reverse strand, counting down.
GAGCGGTCAGGGGCCTGGAAGGGGCTCCGGGGCCTCTCTGCCCCCTAGAAGACCAGAGGGCTTTGGCCAGGGACGGCAGCAGGAGCAGGCCCGGAGCCAGCGGCATCGGACCCGAAGCTCATTTGGAAGGGGGAAGCCCGCCCCATGGCGTCAAAAGCACAGATGGAGGGAGGCGCCTAGAACACAGGGCAGAGGAGCCCAAGAGGGCCGTGACTCTAAGGCCCCCCCCCCCCCCCCCCCCCCCCCCCCCGGCGCCTGGTTCGCTCCTGGCTCCGGTAACGCTCCGCGGTGCCACTCTCAGCCCCACCTGCTGGGGGGCCTCCGGGTGCTGCTTCCTCTGGCTCACTTCGATGGGCGGCAGCCTGGTGACCGCCGAGACGAGGAAATTCATCAGGATGTCGTCACAGGTGGAGAGCTGGTCGATCCAGCCCCGCAGGCTGGCGGGCAGGTGAGTGGTAAAGAGACTGTGGTAATACCTGGAGGGGCAGAGACACTGATAATACCTGGGGGGGGCAGAGACTGGGATAATACCTGGGGGGGAGGCAGAGACTATAGAAATACCTGGGGGGGAGGAGACTGTGATAATACCTGGGGGGGCAGAGACACTGATAATACCTGGGGGGGGGAGGCAGAGACTGGGATAATAGCTGGGGGGGCAGAGACTGGGATAATACCCGGGGGGGGGGAGAGAAAGCAGAGGGGTCTCAGAGCCGTAGCACCCAGAGCTCAGGCTCTTCCCTCCCCTGGCCACCTCTCTGGGCACCCGCCTGTGGTTTTAGGGAACTGCCGTTAGCTCCTCTTTTTCCAAAGTTTGGTGGAGGTCTCCCTGGGCCCCGCTGTCCCGAGGCTGCGCAGACACCCGCAGACGGCAGCCAACGGCCCAGGCTGGTCCAGACGGTACCGCCGGTCCAGACATCCCAGGCTGGTCCAGACGGTACAGCCGGTCCAGACGGCCCAGGCTGGTCCAGACGGTACCGCCGGTCCAGACGGCCCAGGCTGGGCCAGACGGTACCGCCGGTCCAGACGGCCCAGGCTGGGCCAGACGGTACCGCCGGTCCAGACGGCCCAGGCTGGGCCAGACGGTACCGCCGGTCCAGACGGCCCAGGCTGGGCCAGACGGTACCGCCGGTCCAGACGGCCCAGGCTGGGCCAGACGGTACCGCCGGTCCAGACGGCCCAGGCTGGTCCAGACGGTACAGCCGGTCCAGACGGCCCAGGCTGGTCCAGACGGTACAGCCGGTCCAGATGGCCCAGGCCGCCCTCGCTGTAAATCCAAGAGACGTTCCAAACGACCTGGACTTGCAGCCAAACCCGTAATGGGGGGGGGGGGGTTCCCGCCGCTGACTTCCATTTGTGCAAATTGGGTTTTGTTGCGCAACGTAAGAGCGGGGGCCGGGAGGACTTTCAGCGCCTCCTCTCCTAGGGGCGCCAGCGGCCGTGCTGCGGGACGGGTGCCCACCGGGGCGACCGATCGTGGGGGCGGCCGGGGCAGCGGACGCCTCCGTGTCTGGGCTGCTCCTCCCCCCGGCTGGCTTCTGCCCTGGTGCGTTCTGGCGGAGGGCGGACCCGCTGCGTTCCCACGGCCGGGGCCCGGGGCCCGGGGTGGGGAGGGGGCCGCACCTGTGATAGAAGGCAGCCGCGGTGAGAACCATGGAGAACTCGTTGGTCCGCCTGGAGGTGTAGCCCCAGCGGCCCAGGCCGGCGTCCCAGAAGTGGCTCCGCACGGGGAAGCCGACAATGCGGTCGGGGAAACTCCTCCACACCACGAAGGCAAAGTCCACCTGGGAGCCGGGGGGAGACGTCAGCCCCGGGGCAGGGCAGGGCCAGGGTCAGACCCTCCATGGCTGGAGCCTTTGAAGCTGCAGCGGGAGAAGGGGCCGAGCTGCTGTGGCCGGGACGGAGCCCGTCTCGCGGGGACCTGCCGCGTCAGCAACGTGCTCCCCGCCCCGGCGAGCCTGGACGCCCCGGACAAGTGAGTGCACCTCCCCCACCCCGTCAGGAACATGGCCCTGCCCCGCGCCCTGCCCCGCGCCTTGCCCCGCGCCCTGCCCGCGCCCTGCCCCACGCCCTGCCCCGCGCCTTGCCCCGCGCCAGTCGCTGAGCGCCGCTGGGCGCCTGCTGGGCACAGCCAGGTGTCTCAGCCTGTGGGGGCGGGGCCTGGCCAGAAGGGGCGGGGCTGGAGTGAGGCTGAGGGGTTGCCTCTCCCGGCTCTACCTTCACCCACAGTCCATGTACCCTAGTGCGGGGAGGGCCCGTGGCGCTAGAGGTGGCATCCCGGCCGAATTCTCGTTTGATTGTTATTACAGGGTCTATCTAAATCCCCCCCCGTACTTTGTATCCTTCCCCCACCCTGCCCCCACCGAGACGTGCATTCATGGGGGGTCCTAGGAGTGTCAGCGCATGACAGGATCTGGGGGGGTGGAGCTGCTGCGTCCTACTCAACAGTCACCCTGCTCCACCCCAGAGGTGGCTGCATTCCGCAGCGCTGTGTGTGGACGGCATGTGATACGAACCCTGTGTTCGTATCTAGGCCGCAGCCTCCCGCCGGCCGCCCTGCGCCTGCCTCACCTCACTGGTCGACAGGCCGGCGTGTTCGTCCAGGCTCAGCACCGAATCCGTCCCGATGGCCGAGTGCGGGAAGAAGCGGTCGCTCACCTTGAGCAAGAGAGCACAGCAGAGTCAGGGAAGGGCCAGAGCTGCTCCCTCCCCCCCCCCCCCGTCCCTTCGCAGCCTGTTCACGGCCCTCCCGGCCCCCCAGCAACGGCCACCCCTCCTCCCCCGCCCTCCGCCAACCAGCCCGGCCTCCTCTTACCTTCCTCCGGCCGTGAATGACCGTCAGGGGCACGGCCGTCTGGGGCCACTTCCCGTGCGGCGGGGGCGGCTTCTCGCAGCTCCACAGGACTAGAATCTACAACCGAAGCGGGGGGGGGGTCGGCGCAGGTGGGGGAGGGAGGTCCATCCCCCCCCACAGCCTTCCCACCCTCCCACACCCGGGCTGGAAAGTTACAGCGCGGCCGTGGCTGGGAGCGCCCAAGGCAGAGGCCCCCGGCCCGGCCGCTCGCTTGCGGCTGCTTTAACTTCAGCTTCCCCTAAGTAGCTCCCGCTTGGGGCCTGGCAGCGCATTCCCGGCTCGCAGGGCCGAGTCCCAGCGCCAAGGGTGCAGCCCGGGGGTGTAATTAGCATCCATGGCCCCTCCCCTCCCCGTGCCACGAACCCCTCTGGGCTGCAGGGGCCACCTGGCGTCCATGGGCCCGAATCTCCAGCCAGTGGCAATCAGGGTCCCGCTCTGGGGCCAACGGGCCAGACCCCGGACGTGGTGATTCGGCCGCGCTCCAGAGAAGCCGGTGGGGCCAGGCCCTGGGGGGGCGTCGGGGCACACGGGGCTGACGGGCCAGAGACTCGGCACCTCTGCTCGTGGGGCAGCGCCTGGCTGGAACGTGGCGTCTGGGGTCCCGCCGGGCCTGGGGCCAAGCTCTGGCTGACGTGGAGTCCAGTCTTGCCGGGAGCCCGCCAGGCGCGGGGAGACCCGACTGCCACCCCTCAGCCGGGTTCCCTGCAGCCTGCGGCTTGGGCGGCCCCCCCAGGAGCGGTTCAGGCGCCGCCCAGCTGAGGAGCGGAGCGCCCACAGCCGGTGGTGCACACCCGCCACGCTTCAGTGCACAGAACAACAGTCATTCCACGCATGGGTGGACAAACGAGGGGATCGCTGCCCCTCAGCCTTGAGAGATGGGCGGGAAGGGCCCGGTGGCCGAGCTGCCAGGAGCACGGAGCTGCAGGGGGCCCGCGTGCGCCCTGCCCCGAGCGAGGCTGTTTCCGTGGCTCCCTGGGTCTCTATCGGCCACTGTCAGAGCTGGGCCAGACCCACCGCCTGCTGGAGTCAGTCCCTGCGGCGGGAGGGGGGGCTCGGGTCCCAGCCAAACTCCCCCAAAGCCCGGGAGCGTCGGGGGTCAGACCCGTCCCTCCCCCTAACAGGCGCCTGGGCGGGGCCCTCGCCTCCTCTTACGGGGGGGGGGTTTGACCTTTGCCCCTCACCTGGGCGCAGTGCTGGGATCTGGAGACAGCCTGGATGAGCTTGAGGATGGGCTGGGAGAGGGAGACCACGGGGGAGACGGCCCGGATGAGGGCCGTGAACTTGCTGGAGGGGCTGGAGCCTGCAACAGGAGAGCGCAAGTCAGTGCAGGATCCCTGTGGGGCGGGAGCAGGTCAATACGGGATCCCCGGGGGGCAGAGGCAGGACAGGATCCAGGCGGGAGCGGGGTGGGATCCAGGCGGGAGCAGGGCAGGAGCAGGGTGGAATCCAGGCGGGAGCGGGGTGGGCGGGAGCCCCATGGAGCAGGGGCAGGACGGGATCCAGGCGGGAGTGGGGCAGGTGGGAGCCCCATGGAGCAGGGGCAGGACGGGATCCAGGCAAGAGCGGGGCGGGCGGGAGCGGGGCAGGTGGGAGCCCCACGGGGCAGGACGGGATCCAGGCGGGAGCAGGTCAATACGGGATCCCCGCGGGGCAGAGGCAGGATGGGATCCGGGCAGGAGCGGGGCGGGCGGGAGCGGGGCAGGTGGGAGCCCCACGGGGCAGGACGGGATCCAGGTGGGAGCGGGGGGGCAGGATCCAGGCGGGAGCAGGTCAATACAGGATCCCCGCGGGGCAGAGGCAGGAAGGGATCCGGGCAGGAGGGGGGCAGGAGCGGGGCGGGCGGGAGCCGTTCCTACCGTGCTGCAGGTGGTAGAAAGGGAAGTCGCGGAGGTGAGTGGAAAACTCCGGCAGCACCAGCAGCCCCCCCGGCAGCGTGTTCCACATGACCTTGGGGCGGGATTCCCGGCGAAATATCCGATCCTTTATTATCTGGGGGAGAGAGGCTGCTTGCATCCCCCTGCCGCAAGCAGGTGCACCCAGGGCTGCCTGGGGCAGAGGGTGGCGTGTCCAGCACAACACGCTGCAGGCAAAGGGCTAATGGCCCGTGGTCCACGCCAGGGAGAAACCGGCTCCTAATGCCCTGCCCTTTGGGAACGCCGCCGCAGCGCGTTCACGGTGCATGGAGCCCGGGGTCCGCTGGGGGCTTCCGCTGATCCCGGACTCCGCGGCGTTCCAAAGGGGGGGCACATGCAATTAATCCCAATCACATTTTTTAATCGCTTTAATGGCAGCCCTAAAAAGCTTGTATCCACTCAGGGCTCTGCCCTGCGCTCCCGCCCCATTCCCTGCACTGCCCCCTAGAGGCTGGCTGTTGAGTAACAAGGCGCCCCCCCCCCCCAGCCAGTGCTCCTGCCCCGTTCCCTACACTGCCCCCTAGAGGCTGGCTGTTGAGTAACAAGGTGCCCCCCCCAGCCAGTGCTCCTGCCCCGTTCCCTACAGTGCCCCCTAGAGGCTGGCTGTTGAATAACAAGGTGCCCCCCCCAGCCAGCGCTCCTGCCCCGTTCCCTGCACTGCCCCCTAGAGGCTGGCTGTTGAGTAACAAGGCGCCCCCCCCCCCCCCCCAGCCAGTGCTCCTGCCCCGTTCCCTACAGTGCCCCCTAGAGGCTGGCTGTTGAGTAACAAGGCGCCCCCCCCCCCCCAGCCAGTGCTCCTGCCCCGTTCCCTACACTGCCCCCTAGAGGCTGGCTGTTGAGTAACAAGGTGCCCCCCCCAGCCAGTGCTCCTGCCCCGTTCCCTACAGTGCCCCCTAGAGGCTGGCTGTTGAATAACAAGGTGCCCCCCCCAGCCAGCGCTCCTGCCCCGTTCCCTGCACTGCCCCCTAGAGGCTGGCTGTTGAATAACAAGGTGCCCCCCCCCCAGCCAGTGCTCCTGCCCCGTTCCCTACAGTGCCCCCTAGAGGCTGGCTGTTGAGTAACAAGGTGCCCCCCCCCAGCCAGCGCTCCCGCCCCGTTCCCTGCACTGCCCCCTAGAGGCTGGCTGTTGAGTAACAAGGCACCCCCCCCAGCCAGTGCTCCTGCCCCGTTCCCTGCACTGCCCCCTAGAGGCTGGCTGTTGAGTAACAAGGCACCCCCCCCAGCCAGTGCTCCTGCCCCGTTCCCTACAGTGCCCCCTAGAGGCTGGCTGTTGAATAACAAGGTGCCCCCCCCAGCCAGCGCTCCCGCCCCGTTCCCTACAGTGCCCCCTAGAGGCTGGCTGTTGAGTAACAAGGCGCCCCCCCCAGCCAGCGCTCCTGCCCCGTTCCCTGCACTGCCCCCTAGAGGCTGGCACTGACAATTGCCCAGTCATCCACCTGCACAGAGCTGGTGCTGGCTCCTCTCCCTTGATCATCTCCCAGCCCCTAGGGGATGGGGCCAGGGTGGGATTTATTGGTCCCGGCTGTCGCCGCGGCTAGGAGGCGCCCGTTTTGGAGCCCCAACCCTGCGGAAAGCTCGCGGGCGGAGCGGCCGCTGGCGCGGTGCCGGACGCGTGGGCTCACCTCCAGGGTGGTCTGCACTATCTTCTCCACGGAGGAGAAATAGGCTTCCCACAGGAACTGGGTTTGCTGCTGGAACGCCAGGATCCTGTCACTGTGGACACAGCGGACAGTGGAAGGGATCTGAGCAGGACAAAAGCCACGGAAAGGGGGGGCAGAGAGGAGGGAGCGGCGTTAGCAGCCCGGCAACGTGGCTCCCTCGTGGTGTGGGGCTGGGGAGCCGGGCTCTAACCCTGGGCGGACCATCGTAGGGTTGGAGCCAGCCATTTTTCTAAGCACCATGTGCAAACCCGTAAAGGGACCTTCATCCTGTATCAAACAGTCCCCTGCAAGGGTGCTTTTGGGCGTGCTGTGGGAGTCTCTGGGTCTATTTCCAGCTCTGCCACTGACTTTTTCAGTGGCCTTGGGGATATCACATAACTATCCCGGGCCTCGGTTTCCCCATCTCTAAGATGGGTGCTGTTTTTCCCTACCTTGCAGGGGGTTGTCTGCCTGTCTGTGTTATGTGTCAGACCCCCCACGCCTCGGGCACCGGAATATCCCACAATCTTTATTCATCCTCCCCTAGGAGGCAGGGCAGTGCTTGTGTCCCCAGATGGGGAACTGCGGTGAGAGAGACAAAGAGACTTTTTCAAGTCCACCCAAGACAACTGTGGCAGTGCAGGGAATTGGCCCTCAGTTGCAGGCTAGTTCCGTAACCACTGGGCCATCCTGCCTAACTTGGGACAGGTACCCTGGGCTAGGTGGTGACTGTCTGCCTACCTCTTACCCCACCATCCCAACGCCTGGGTCGGCCGCAGGCAGCAACTTGCCTCTCCCTGCGTATCGGGCAGCCCAGCCCGGGCGCTGCCTGCCACAGGCCGACCCCACCAGCCTGGGTAACGGGGAGGGCTCGTCCCACTGGCCCCAGACCGACGGGCCTGGAACAAGCAGCACGTGACGTTTTGTCGCCCTTTTCAACAGGCACAAAGGGGTGTCGCCCCCTTCATCCCCGGCCCTGGGATGGCTCCCTCTGGTCTGGGCGCAGGAGCAGGGCCGGGGAGCGTGTGGGGACTTTTGCCTCCTCCTCCAGCTCAGCCGGCCTGGGCTCCCTGGCCCATAGCAGGGAGCGGGAAGGGTTTGTCCCGGGCAGGCCTGCTCTGGTGGTGCAGCTTAGAGGCCAGGGCCGCGCTGGCAGGGCAGTCCGGCCTTCCATGGGCCAGGCAAGCCGCAGGGCAGGTGCGCAGCCGGCGGGTTGGCACAGGGCCTGGTTCGTGCTGACCAGGGCAGCGGTTTCAGCTGCCCGCAGGCCAAGCACTGGGCAGCGCTGAGCGAGTGTGTCTGCCATCCCACTCAGCCCTTCCCAAAGGCCTCTCTCCTGCTCCTTGCAAAGCTGCCCTGGGGGCGTCTCCGCTCCTGCTGGCCAGTAGCAAAGGCCCGAGCGCGGCGTGGGAGGGGCAGCCCGTCAGCTCTGCCGTGGGGGGCAGGACTCCTGGGTTGGGAAGGGGCCGCCGGGCCAGCCGGTTGGTGACTCGGTGGCGGCAGCCGGCTGAGGAACGGGCCAGCGCCAGGCTGCCCCCGGCCGAGCGAGCGGCCACAGGGACTGGTGCTGGCAGCGGAGGGCCCGGCCCACGCTGGCTCTGCCGGGGTCGTGCCGCGCGCTCGGGAGGCCGCGTTACCTGCAGGAGCAGCCGCTCGTCGCCCACGATGGCCGACTTGCGCCAGTCGATCACCTCCGAGAAGGGCAGCTCCCAGCCGTTGCTGAGCAGCACCGGGACGCAGGCAGCCTGGGGAAAGAGGAGACAGTGTGAGCCCCTGGCCACGGAGCCACGGACCCGCCGACGCGGGGACCAGCCACATCCGGGGCGCAGCAGCCCCGAGGCAGCACCGCAGCCTGAATAACGTTCTGAAGGCTGCTTTGTCCGAGCCTTAGGAGCATGAACCCTTCTCACACCAGCCAGAGACCCACGGGACTCCCGCCGGGGCCCGCCCAAGGGCTGCCCCATCTACAAAGGGAAGGGAGAGGAACGGTGCTAGTGGCAGGAGGGAGGATGGGAGTGGGAGAGGAGGAGATGGGCAGAAGGTGCGAAGAGGAGGAAAGATGGGTCAGGGGGGCAGAGCTCTGAGGAGCAGGATCGGAGCAGTGGAGATAAGTGGGTACAGTGTGCGGAGGGGTAGGTGCACCAAATGGAACTAAGAGGCAGCAGATTTACAACAAACACAAGGCTGTATTTCTTCATACAGTGCACAGACAACCTGTGGAACTCCTTGCCAGAGGATGTGGTGAAGGTCAAGAGCATAACAGGGTTCAAAAACCAGCCAGATACAGTATGGGGGTTGGAGCGATCAATGGCTATTAGCCAGGCTGGGCAGGGGATGGATTGCGTGGCGTTTGCCCATTCTGTTCATTCCCTCTGGGCACATGGCATTGTCCGGAGACGGGCTAGAGGGACCTTTGGTCTGACCGCGTTGGTCCATGTGCTCTTGCCCTGCCACTCTCTGGTCTCAGAGGCTCCTGCGCCAGGGACAGGGACAGGGACAGGGACAGGGAGGAGGGAAGGCCCCTGGCTGGCTACAGACGTTGCTGTTTCTCTCCCAGTGGTACCTGCAGTGCTTCCAGGAAGCGGAAGGAGCCCAGCCGCCTGCCCCGGGGGATGATGCAGAAGGTGGAGTTGTGCAGCAGCTCCTGGTAGTCAAACCTGGGAAGAGACCACAGCTCTGGTTAGAGCTCCCTCTCCCCGCTGGCGGGCGCAAAGCCCCCCCCCCCCAGTCCTGCTGCCAGAGGAGTCTCAGGCGCCAGTCCTAGAACAGCAGGGGTCACAAACAGCTCGCAGGCAGCCTCTCGGGCAGGGATCTGAGCCCATCCCAAAGGCCTGTTGCCAGGGGTCGGCCCCCACAAGTGGCTCCAGTCGGAGAGGCCAAGGTGGCCCCCCCCTGCTGCTTGCTCCCGCCCCCCCGCAAACAAATATCCTCCCAAAACTCACAACGTGGCATCCCCCCCCCCCCCGAGAAAGGTGCAAGCCGGCCCCGAGCAGCACCGGGCGCTGCCCTGCCCTAGCAATGGAGGGTGCTAACGTGGCTACAGGCACTTGGGATGCGCACGTGGGGCACCGGGCTGGCCCTTTGGCCCCTCTGAACAGGGAGCAGCCGCCCAAGGGCCCCGTCTGCTCCTTCTCACGTACCAGAGACCCCTGGGGGGGCCCAAAGCCCTTTTCTAGAGGCGCATTCGCCAGCCTCCCCTGCAGCTGGGTCACTAGCCGGCGCCGCTGCTGCCAAAGGCTCAGAAGCCAAGGCCAGGGAAGGCTCCGCCCAGTACCAGGGCTCCTGGGCATCCGGGGAGGGGCTAACCTCCGACTCCCCCGCTCTGGACACCCCAACACAGCCACTGTCATCCTCCCCAGCTGACAAGGGGGGAAGCTGACACAAGGGTAGGACTAAGTGACTGGCCCAAGGCTAAAGAGAGGAGTCAGTGTCTGAGCTGGGATTAGAACCCAGGTGGTCTCGGTGTGTTCACATGCTCCAGGCAGGCTGCCCAGGATTGTCCAGCCCGGGGACCCCGCACGTTGGCGAGGAGATGGGCCAAAGCACTGGAGCGAAGCTCGCAGGAGGGGGATGTTGGCTGTGCTGCCGCGTCGCTGGGTTACTGCAAGCAGGGCTGTGCTGCTGGTTCCCGTTTGTGAAAGGGGGCAAATGAGACTTCCTGGCCACCCGGGGGCATGAGGTTACACGTGTCAGTGCATGCGAAGGGCTTGGACACGACAGTGGTGCACAGACGTGCTCCGTCGTGCCAATCCTGGCTCTTCTGCAGGAAGTTGCTTTAGATAGGGACTGGGGAGCAGATTTGGCCTGACTACGTGCCCCTGGCCTGTGAGCCTCTGGTCTCCAAGCCATCGATCGTGATCAACCAGTCAGTCGTGGTGGCTCCCACGGTCGATCTCCGGGTTCCGCCCTCCTCATTCGGAGCGCCGGCAGCACTCACCAGCACTCCCTTTCCTGCTGGGACGGAAGACGAGCGGTGCTGGCGGCCTGGTGGGTTCTGGCCGGGCTGCGTGGCGGTGGGCGCTGCCCCCCCCCGCTCCAGCTGGAGCCAGGGCGGGCGCGGTGAGGCTGTCCCGCTGGTTCCCACTCTGGCAGACGATACACTGACTGGCAGGGAGAAGGGAACATTTGCCTGGTTTTGACCCCTTGTGGTCACGACTGATTTGTGCACACTAGTGAACCCATGTTACAGCTGCACTGGCTTATGTGTCGCCATCTGCTTGTGCAATACCAACCATCATACGGCACAAATCCTGTGTGCGGCCCCAAATCCCCAGCGTGTTTGGGTAACGGCCCCTTGCAACATTTGCCTCCCAGCAATCAGACCAGGAATTTGCATTTTCTGCAAGAAGCGACAGGGGCCAATTCAGGGTCTGGATAAGAAAGGAGGGGAGGGGAGGAGGGCAAACGGTGAAGTGAATGCAAACTGTTAGCTGCTCAGGGCTGGCGGCGGTGAGCCCTTTGTGAAGCTGTGCAATGGGTAGTGGACACCCGGCTTTAGCTGTGCAAAGCATGAATGAAAGAGACTTTATCTGCAGCGCTGCTTGCGGGAGAGCTTGGGGTGCACGTAAATTCAGAACGTGATCTCGGGCGGAAAAGGTCGGTGACCACTGCGCTAAACCCCCCACATCTGAGTGAGTGGCATTGCCGCCGGGGCACCGGGTTCAGGGCCACTCAGCTGTGGCCCAGCCAAAAAGTGGTCCCCCCCCAGCCCTGCAGCCCAGAGGCTGGCTTCTCCACCCGGGGCTGTTCCCAGCCCCCTTCCGCTCGATGTAAGGGGGGGGGTCCTGAGACGGGGTCACAGCCTGGCCCCAACCCTGACGTCTAACGTGCCCCACTTGGCACCCGCGTGCAAAGGACCCGCAGAAAGCTCGGCTCTGGGGCCACCCAGGCTGGCTACACGCCCGCTAGGGAACGGCCGAGGAGCAGAGAGAGGGTCAAATACCGGCCCGTCCAGGCCAGGCCTCCCCTCGGACTCGGCTCCGCCCGGCCGCGGCTGAAGAACCCGTCGCCGTTTCTCTGACGTTGTTCGGGGAGCTGGGCGCCAGCCGAAGGTCAGAGACGGATCTTAGGTTTCCACAGGACAAGCCCGCGCTGAGGCGCATCCGGCGAGTTTCCCCCCTTGCTCCCCCACTCGTACCGACCTGCCTCCGCCCAGAGGGGAAACAGGCCGAAAAGGGGAGCTCAGTTCCTTTGCCTGGTCAGAGCAGCCTGCAGCCTCCCGGCGACCTGCCCACCGGTGGGCCGTGCATGCCCAATGCCAGGGTGGTTTCGGGGGGGGGGGGCTGCGGCGAGTCTTTACACCGGAGCATTTGACTCAGCTCCGACCATCTCCAGCACTCGCCGAGCCCGCAGCCCGCGCCCGTTTATCCATCACTTAGATGCCGCTGATTGAAACCAGCCTGGCCTTGGTTGTCCCGTTGTCCCCATTACGCAGACGGGGCCGGGCCTTTCGGAGCCCAGCGCTGGCGTCTGTGACGCCCGGGCTCAAGCAAAGGGCTCCGGGCCGGCTGATGTTTCGATGCCAATGAAAACAGCGTTTGGTCGGCGCTGACCTTCCCTGCGCTGCCGGCAACGGCCCGCGGAGAGCGCGATGGGCGGCGAAGGAGCGGGACCGACCGGCTGCTCCCAGCGGGGGCTGAGGGAAACGCTGGGGGACTGGCCTGGGCCCAGCAAATCCAATTAGCACAAATTGGGTCCATTTCCATCACCGCTGGTGTCCCTGGGAGCACACGCGCCCCCGTCGGAATCTCCTAACCCCTCCCGACTCGACCCTGGGAGCCCCGGGCTTTGGGCCCTTCCTGCCGGGGGGGCACTCGCCCCCCACATTGTTCTGATTTTTGACCTTATGATTGACACCCCCCCAAGCCAGAGGGGAGCTCAGCTCCTATGCCCAGTCAGAGCAGCAGGAGGGAGCTGGTGCACAGCCCCAGCCAATGAGGGAGAGGCTTTTGAGTAGCCAATCAGGGTGTGGCTTGCTGGGGCAGCCCTGTATATAAGGAGCTGCCAGCGGAGCAGCTCAGTCAGTCCCAGACCAGCAGGATGAAGGCAAGGCAAGGCAAGGCAAGGCAAGGCAAGGCAAGGCAAGGCAAGGCAAGGCAAGGCAAGGCAAGGCAAGGCAAGGCAAGGCAAGGCGTGGCCGTGGCCGTGGCCGTGGCCGTGGCCGTGGCCGTGGCCCTGCCACAAGAGCCTGGCGGGTACACAGGGCCCCAGGGAGTGGCCCTGGGAGCAAGAGGCAGCGAAGGGCGGTAGAGGGGGACAGGACAAGGCTGCAGCGGGAGAGTTGCTGGGTTGGGACCCAGAGCAAGGGGTGGGCCTGGTGCCCCTCTTGCACCGTGTCTTGCTACCAAGGCGTGGCCCCTGAGACAGAGGGGCTGGGCTGGGAGCCCACAGGGGCAGCAGAGTCTCAGGGCTGCCCCCGGCAGGGGCCGAGGGACGTTTGGGGTGGGCCCTGCTGGAGGGAAGTGTCCCGCAGAGGGTGCCGTGGTCGGGGGAGCCAGGCGGGCCCGGAACTGGAGCGTGGGCGGGGGAGACACCTGCCACCAGGAGGTGCCCTGCGGACTAACGGGCCAATTCCCGGGAGCGTCCAGCAGGCGGCGCCGCAGCGGGGCCCCGGGTGCAGAACGGGTGCTGGGCGGGGCAGCGTGGCGGGAGAGCTCAGGAGGCAGAATTCCAGCTGGTCCGGGCTCCGCTGAGCCGGACATTTGCTTTCACGGCACGACCCGCCTGGAACCAACATGCCCCGAGGGCTCCCTCCGCCGCCCCCGAAAGTCTCTCCCCTGCCCCCTTCCTTACAGCCACCCCGGCCCCATCGATCAGACCAGCCAGACTGTGCCTGCTTAGCCGGGGTGAATCGGGGGCCCTGGCTCCAGCCGAGCTACCTTCTGGGTCACGTGTCCCTGGCGGGCACGGCCCCTTGTGAGAGCTGCCTGGGTGGGGACGAGCGATTCTGGCTGAGGCCCCTGGGGGCAAAAATCCCTTCCCAGCCTTGTCCCAGGCCACGCGTGGGTGGGGGCAGGTTGGGGGATTCCTGCTCCCCCCAAGCCTAAGGCAAAGCCCTTGAGGCTCTTGCCGAACACTGGCCTCCCCTTGCACCGCGCTGGCCTCGGGTAAGACCCCCCCCCCCCCCCACAGCAAGGCGTTTCCATGCGCCCCTGAAGGCGGAGGGCCAAGCCCTTTGGGGAGCTGACCGTGGGTGTTCCAGGGCACCTGGGTATTTCCACTCGGCTGCTTCCACCTCCCAAGCCGTCCTCCCCGGCTGCTGTTTCTCTTGGCTCTGCCTGTGAGTCCCAGACAGACGCCAGCCGGCCTCATGCCCCCTCTCTGCCAGCCTGGGCACAGGTAAAGCGCTTCCCCAGCTCTATCTGTGCCCCGGGTAATTCCTTGGGTGCCTCCCCACGACTCCCCCTTCTCTGGGTGCCCGGGTGGGGAGTGGCTCTTCCCCCTTTGGCGTCTCGCTCTCCAGAGCCCGGCCCCGCGCTATGAAAGAGGTTTCTGTGCCGGGGCCTGTGAGAGGCACATTCATGGCTGGGTCCCTGCAACCACACAGGAAAATCCAATATTTACGTTCCTTCTGGACAGGCCGCCTGCTGTTTCTCCCCTGCGCGCCGCCAGCAAGGAGAGAAGGGGCGAAAGAAGGAGCTGCTGTTTTCCAGGCTGCGCCAAGCTCAGCTCTTGGAAAGAGGGAACTCCCCTCTTGCGTGTAACACCGGGGGGCGTTGGGCTGAAAGGGACGACTCCGGGATCTGCTCTCGCCTGGCCAGCAAACCACCGGGCTCTGCTTAGGGACTCAGCAAAGACATCACCCCGGCTGAGCGTCCCACGGTGATGACATCACATCTACGCCAGCACTGCACAGAATGATGTCATACCCCTCTGAGCATCCCATAGGGGTGACATCACACACAGCAACGACATCACACCTATCTGGGCATTCCATGGTGATGACATCACACACAGAAATGATGTCACACCTACCTGGGGATTCCATTGGGATGAGATCACACCAACCCTGGCATGGAACAGCTGTGATGTCACACCCATCAAGAATTCTACAGTGACATCATGCCCACCCTAGCACCCCAGCAAGGAGGTTGCCTCCACTCGAGCACCATGTGCTGATATCACTCCCCCTGCGAATGGAGGGCGATGTCATGCTACTAACTGATGCGTTTCATGGTGACATCACACCTGCCCGAATGCTAGGGGTGATGTCAGTGGCCTGTGCAGGGGTGATGACATCACGCTGCCCTCCAAATCACGTCTTGCTCTTGCACCCGAGCAAGGATTTGCAAGTCAATGCACTCGTGCGTGTTCACACACAGACACCCCCTCGTTTCCTGTTATGCTGCTGTGTTGCCCCCGGTCCCGCAGCAGGGTCGTCGCACGTCGCACACCGCCTGTTACCCTGGCACCAGCGACCCCCATCGCCTTCCGTCTCCCACGTCCCCTCAGTCCTCCCCCTCCTGGGACCCATCTTCCCAGGGAGGCCGGAGGTGGCTGTCAGGTTCCAGTATGGGTGGGGCTGAGCCTTCGGCGCCCCCCAAGCAGTGGGTCAGAAGGGGTCGAGGCTCCACCCCCCAGCAAATGCCCAGCTGTCTGCCAGGGCAGCCCTGTTCAGCCACGCTGCCCAGAAACCCGTTTCCCACTCACACCAGCAGTGCTGAGACCCCTGCACCTCCTGGCGCTCTGGGCACGAAGACGCTGCCCAGCCTTTGCAGCCGCGGAGGACTCCCGGTGCGGGGCCCGCTGCCTTTGCCCCAGCTGAATGCATGGCAAAGGGCTGGAGGGCCTCCGGCTCCTTCCTCGGCCGCCAGCACTTTGCCCCACCCCCGGGCTCCCCTGCTGCTCACATGGGGCACACCCCAGGCTGGCAGACCCAGCAGTCTGCCTCTTGGCCTAGCTTGCGGGTCTGGCTGGAGCCTGGCTCCTGGAGCTTTTCCAGCCCTGATAAACGGTTTGCTTTATTTAAAGCCACATGGCCTGGGCTGCAGCTTGGCTCACAGCAAAGGGAAATTGACCAGGCGGGTCACGGCTCCCGGCTCGCCCTGGCGCCAAACCCCCCGGTCTCCGTAGGAATGTAGAGCTGCCTCCCGAGCGTGGGTCCGTGTGTGGTGTGGTCGCTGGGCGCAGCTGCGGCGGGGCCGACGTAGCGGAGCTGGCTGCGATCGAGCGGGCCTCTGCAGGGCTGGGCAGTGCCCAGGGTGCTGGGGCGGGGTTGTGCCTCCGCATTGCGGCGCAATCTGCCGCGGCCGCACCATGCTGGGATTCCAAGCGGCTCCGTAGAGCGAGCTCGGGGCTGTCGGCTGGAGCGTCATTACACGGACCCTGTGCGGCTCGCCCTCAGGGTGGGGTCACGGAGACTGGCCCCGGGCGGGAGATGGGGCCAGCCACACCTGTGCCCTAATTCTTTGGGGGCTTCGCAGCTGTTGGTGTAAGGGCCTTATCGAGTGACCGAAGGGCAAGGCCTGGGAGTTAAGGGGGAAGAGCCGACGCCAGCTGGATGCTCGTGGGGCAGAGCCGAGCCCCAGCAGACGAGCCGGCCGTGGGCTGAGAACACCAGGGCACCCGTGGGGGCGGAGGGCTCTCTGTCGGCACAGGGCAAGGTCAGAGCTGGCCCCGGGGGGCGGGCGACCCAGAAGGACCTTGTGTTCACTGGGGCGGGTTTGTGTGGGCTCTTTGCTCCCCGGAGCCGGTTGGGAAAGTTTGGGACCCAGCTGGAAGGCTCGGTCGCGGCTCCGGCTCCAAGCGGGGTGCGGGGAGCCAGGAGAACCCACCGTGGGGAAGGACAGAGAGGCAGGGGGCGCTGGCAGGGCTGCTACTGCGCCGGGAGGTTTTCAGAGTCACTGCACATGTGCCCCGAACCTGCTCACAATGGGGCAGCTGACTCCTCCCCCCATAGGACAGGCCGGAGCTCCCCTCCCCGCACCCCACAACTCGGGGCTCCAAGCCCCAGGGGAATGTGGAGGCCTGGCAGTTGGGGGTCCCATTGGACTGGAGGCGTTCTTTGCACCCCCCATTCAGTTTGGAACGGGAGAGCCAGGGCGGCTTTCCCAGGCCCAGAACCGCCCCCCCCCCCCCACGCACACGCACACGCCCCGTCTGGTTACAGCGGAGGGGCTGCATTGGCCTAACCGACAGCTCCTGGCGGGACCCAAGCGCGTTCTGCAGGCAGCGGGCGGGTGCAGGAGACGAGCCCCAGTGGGAAGCCGACGCGTTGCCGCACGACGTTTGAACCAAAGCCCCCTGGAGGGGTTCGGGCGCTCGCCCGCGCTGTAACTATACGGCTTTTCTGTAGCCCTGCGGGAAGGCCTGGGCTAGGCTGAACCAAAGCCGCCTTCTGCAGCCAGACTGACGGCAGCAGCCAGTCCTGTACGGCCTGGAGTCACAGCCTCACAGGCCATCTGCATTGTATTAAAGTGTCACACCCGGCCGTAAGGAGGGGACTTTGCCCTGACAGCCCCCCCCCGTCACCAGGTAAAGAAACAGCTCTCAGGATGGGTAGAGAAAACTCAAGTCCCACCGTTCTGTCTGGCAAGGAACTGCTTCTCCAGAGAGGGTGTTGTGGCATCCTCAGCCTAGGACCATTGTCACCACTTTCCTATTGTTTGATCTGAGGAAGTGGGTCTGGCCCACGAAAGCTCGTCACCTAATAAACCATCTTGTTAGTCTTTAAAGTGCTGCATAGTCCTGGTTTTCGTTTCACTCTGTCTGGTTTGTGACTGTTCCCGTCTGCTGGATAATTAACGTTGCTGGGTGTAAATCAATTAAGGAGGTGGGGAATGATTGGTCAGGTAATTTTGTTCTGATTGGTTAGTAAAATTATACTAAACTAATTGGTGAAGGTCAAGCTAAGCAAGACTCGGGTTTCATTATATAAACTGGGGTCCAAGAAGGAGACCAGGTGGAAGAAGATGGGAAGTAACAGAAGCAGAAGGAAGGAAGCAAAAGGCTGGAAGAAACCGAAGGGAGACAAGGAACCCCAAGAAGAAGAACTCACCTCCAAGCCCCAGCCTAAGGCTCTCCCGCACAACCCTGACGTGCAGCAGTGACGACTGAGAGACTGACCTAGCCTGGCCGACAGGGGAAGTCTGCCTGTATCAGGGATGGTGAGCATGACACCGTGTGCTTAGCACGTGCATTCTGCTTGTTCGGGAATTGTCAATCAACAGAGGATAAGGACATTACTGTGGGAGGCTCCTTCAGTGGCTAAAGATCCTGCCAACCCGCAGGAAGATGTGCCCTGAGCCCTAGGAACTGGGCGAGGGTGGCTGTGTCCCTACGGTGTGGGAGGGCTAGAGACATTTGTGCGGGTAACAGTGCTGGCTGCTGGACGCCCCATTCGCTCATTTCCTCTCCCTAACATCCCTGCTCCCGCCCAGCTGCCTGCGGAGGTGGGGCTCACTGAGAAGTGGCTCTCGACAAAACCCCCATTCCCACAAAATTCCACCAGCCCAGGCCCCGGCGCGGGCGACATGTTCCTCACGGGCTGGCAGGGGAACAAGCCAGACAAGGCAGCGCAAGGGTAAATGTGGCCGTTTCCAGGGAACAGGGCAGAAATGTCCCTGGAAACACCAGGGCTACGTCTACACTGGCATGAAGTTCCGAAAATGCTTTTAACGGAAAAGTTTTCCGTTAAAAGCATTTTCGGAAAAGTGCGTCTAGATTGGCAGGATGCTTTTCCGGAAAAGCACTTTTTGCAGAAAAGTGTCCGTGGCCAATCTAGACGCGGTTTTCTGCAAAAAAGCCCCGATCGCCATTTTCGCTTTTTTTCGGAAAACAGAACTATGCTGTCTACACTGGCCCTTTTGTGCAAAAGTCTTTTGGAAAAAGACTTTTGCCCGAACGGGAGCAGCACAGTTTTTCCGGAAAAGCACTGATGATTTTACAGGAGATCGTCAGTGCTTTTCCGGAAATACTTTGCTGTTCCTGTTTGGGCAAAAGTCTTTTTCCGAAAGACTTTTGCCCCAAAGGGCCAGTGTAAACAGCACAGTAGTGTTTTCTGCAAAAAAGCCCCGATCGCGCTGCCGGCGCCTCCGGGAGAAACCCTCATGAGCTGGCAAACAGAACCTGCCCCGGCATCCTGCCCGTCTCTCGGCTCCCCCAGCGTGCTGGCTCCGTTCCTGCCTCGCCCGGCCGAAAAACTCCGTGGAAGGAGCAGTTGGAATGAAGTGAAAATGTGTGTGTTGGGCACCGTATTTCCGAGGGCATAACGCCCAGCCCTGTTCTCCGCCTGACAGCAGCGCCGCAGTCGCGCCGGGGCCTCCTCAGGGCAGGCGCTGCGCAGACCCCGGGAGAGACAGTCCCCCCGATGAGTCCAATGGACACCGGCACGCAGGGCAGAGGCACGCTGGCAGCAGAGAACGGCTGTCCTGTCCCCCAGGCCACTGGCTACCCTCCGGCCGGCGGGTTACGCCCTCTCCCATTTGCAGACCCCTCACAACTGTTGACTGGATGTTGATTTTGAGTCTCAGTCTGTGGATCTCTGGGGAGGGTGGTGCCCAGTGGAAAGCGGCTGCCTTGGAGCACGCTGCCTGCCCTTCCCTGGCGCTAGTGAACCCCCCCAAGGAGGCGCACCCAGCGACGTGCTCGAAGGGGTCTGCGGCGGAGAGATGCCTCCAGCAAAGGAGATTTCCAGCTCCAAGGGAAGGGGCCTGGGCACGAGGTAGCCGGGCTGTAAACATGCCAGGCCTCCTTGCTTCTCTCGGGACATTCTGCCTCTGCCCTGCCGCCGCCTGGGGCCTCGCTGGCGATCCTGGGGCTTGCTGAATTGTAACGGAACACGGCCTGGAAGGAGGCTGGATTCTTTCTCTGCGCTTGCAGGGACCCAGGAGACGCGGCCGGGGGCGTCGCCAGCTGACGAAGTGCAAACGTTTCCCTCCCCGATGCCAGCGCCTGGCTGCAGGGCCCAGCTCCACAGCGCAGCCGGGACAACGGCTGGAAGTGTCACTTGGACGGAAAGTGCCCTGCTCCCATGGGAGGAGGAGGGGAGATCCGCTGCCAGGGCCAGAGAAGAGGGGCTGCTGGCCCGGGGAGAGCAGGCAGGCGAGGACTCTCCAGGGCTGGCAGAGATCGGCCTCGCCCCCAGGGAAATGAGGAAGGGGCAGCCGACGCTGGCAGGGCTGCGAAGGCCAAAGATTCAAGACTTTGCTCCTGACGTCCTGTGGTTTCCGAGCAACAATGGATCAGGGCTTCCCTGTTCTCGCACAACCCCCGGGCCTGGCCAGCCGCTCCCGGCACCCCGACGCAAAACAGCAGCTCTGGGAGGAGGGCTGGGGCTGGGGCGGGGGCGGGGGCGGGGGCGGGGGCGACGGCGGGTTTCACTAATGGCCCGAGAAGAGCTTTTCCAAGCAGTGTGGATTTTCCCCAGCGTTTCTCCCGCGGCCGAGCACAGATGAGACGCTCGTGAGCCGGGCGCAGAACCTGTTTGTGCAGGCGAGTCCCTGCGCTGCCGGCCGCCCGTCCTCTGCTTGGCGCGTAGCTTCCAGGACACGTGCAGCAACATGCATGAGCGGCAGACAGTCCCGGAGCCAGGCAGTCTGGGGCCCGGAGCAAACGGCATGACGGAATCCTGCTCTTCTCGGGGCATGTCTGGGGGGCTGGGCCCCTTCGAAGGGGAGTCAGGGCCCAGTCTGCCCATCACCAGCCTCTTCAAAGCCAGTGAGCCGCCTCGCAGCAATCAGCTGCCCACGAGCCACTTGGGCAGCCAATGGGCTTAACAAGCACCTTGGAGCAAGATGCCGGGAAAGAGACGATCCCGGAGAGTCTAAGCTGCCGACCTGCCCGCTGGCATCCTGGGTCTCAGGCAATCGTTCCCAGCCATGTGCGGAATAAATGTATGTGCGCCGAGGCCTGTGGGAATGTGCACCACCAGCAGAAACAGAGAACCGTGCTGCTCCGCCAGGTGGCCCCGGGCTCTCTCAGTGCTCAGCCTACAGGGAGCCCTGGTCTCAGGCCTGGGGCACACGGCCGTTTCCATCGCCCGAGCTGTGGCTCAGGGCTATGAGACATCCCTCCCCTCCGAGCGTGGCCGTTCCAGAGCAGGCGTGTCTGTGTTGACAGACTCCTCCGTAGCTGAAATCCCTGCTGCTCGGGCAGGAGGGTGAACCCCCGGCAACCCCCTCCCCCGCCCCCGCCCCCCCCATCCGGCCGGGCAGTGGCTGCGTGGCACCACAGGAGAGCTGCCACGGAGCTGTGGCCTGGGGAGCGAGCCTGCAATGCCATGCTGCCCCTCCAGGCAGCCCTGCTACACTGACTCACCCCTGCCCCCTGCCTGCGGCCCCATCTCCCCGGTACAGGCGGGCCCAGCACCGGTCAAATCTGGCTCCTTGCTCCCACCCCATGCAGTGCCTGGTGCTGCCTCTCGGAGAGTCGTTATTGACGGTTCAGTCGTGCTGGAAGGCAGAACAAGTAGGGTTCCACAGGGGTCTGTTCTGGGACCGGCTCTGTTCAGTATCTTCATCATTGATTTAGGTATTGGCAGACAGAGGACACTTATTCAGTTTGCAGATGATCCCAAGCCGGAGGGGTTGTAATTGCCTTGGGGGTTCGGGTCAAAATCCAAACTGATCTGGACAAACTGGAGAAATGTCTGAGGGAAGCGGGAGGAAGTTCAACAAGGACAAATGCAAAGTGCTCCACCTGGGGAAAGGTACAATCAGTTCCACACATACACAAGGGAAGCGACTGTCTAGGAAGGAGTCGTGCAGGAAGGGCTCTAGGGGTCAGAGTGGACGACAAGCTAAATATGAGTCAACAGTGCGACACTTGCAAGACAAGCCAACGTGATTCTGGGCTGCACGAACAGGAGTGTGGTGAGCAAGACACGAGAAGTCACACGACACTGAGCAGAGCCAGCAGGGCGGGCATTGCGGGATACGGGCGGACGCCAGCTCTCTCAAGGAAACAAACAGCAAAGTCCACACTGGCTCCTTGCTGACAGTAAAGGGAGGGGAAAAGACAGACGTCTCTGTAAGACTGGAGTGTTTTGTGGCCAAACTGGGTGTTTTCCTGATAAAAGTTGCGTTGCAGTGGAAACGCTCCCACTGTTTGTCAACAAAAGGCGACAAAACGTGCCAGTGACAATAAGGCCCCAGACATAAGCTTTCGCGTGTCCCTCAGGCCACAAGTCTGGCCCCTTTCTCAGCAAGCGGACGGTCCCAGAAACAGGCTCCTGAAACTCAACATGTGGGATGGGGATGGAAAATTGACGGGGGGAACTGGAGTGGGTTACCGTTGTGTCATGGACACGAATGTCCACGCTGCATTTTGCTGAGTCAAGGGGATGCCCTGACCGGATGCCTCCCGCCAGCTGCTGCACCCTAGCCTGGGACCTTAGAGCAACGGCTGATTCTTTCCAGGGCTGGGAACTCGGGCCTGTCACCAAACAAACACGGTCCCTGCTTCCCATCGGAGCACTAAAACGGCTCGTACGGTTTTGTGGGGAGAGCATCAGCCACCAGGCCAACCCAAAGTGTCCCGCATTACACTGGACTGGAGTTTGACTTTTCGACAA
Organism: Pelodiscus sinensis; assembly: GCF_049634645.1. Classification (NCBI taxonomy): domain Eukaryota; kingdom Metazoa; phylum Chordata; order Testudines; family Trionychidae; genus Pelodiscus; species Pelodiscus sinensis. The sequence continues at coordinate 1,621,069 of NC_134735.1, read as the reverse complement.
CACCTCGAACGCCCCGATGAGGTTGCGTCTCACGTCACGCTTGTCAGAAAGTTGGCCGGAACACCCTGGGACCCGGGCCCACGGAGCGCTACAGTCGCCCGGGTGTGTTCTGCGGCTGACTGTTGTGCGCCAGGGTGGCTGTCACTCTAAACCCCTGACACTCGGCTCAGTCGTGCTGTGCGCAGTGACAGGAGGCTCCGATCGATGCCAGCTGACTGGCTCCCGGCCCTACAGCACGTCCACCTCCAGAGCAGAAGAGCTGCCCCACGACTCAGTTTCTCAGCCGCATGCCTGCAGAGGCCCAATGACCTGCTGAATCCACCAGAGACGCGAGTGCTTCCCCCCGATGGATCCGTGTCGAGACCTGAGTGCCCAGCTCCCAGGCCGTGGCGCGGCGAGCAGCCACGGGGGCCATGTCGACCCCTCACTGCCAAGAGGCTGCTGGGTTTTGGTTTCCGTCGGAAAGGCCGGTGCCGGTGAGTCGCAGCAGGGCGGCTCACTGGGGGACGTGGGCAAACGCTCCACGTGGAACACGAGGTGCACGCCTGTGGGCACCAGGCCCAACTGCTGGAGCACGTCCCATCGCAGCGCCCCCTGGGTTCCTTCGCTGCGAGCCTGCAGGACGTTCACCAGCTGACTGCTGCAGCCACGAGCCGGCTGCCCGGCGGGATGGAAACGTGCTCAGGCAGACGAAGGAAGAACGGGGTAAAGGCGTGCCCAGGAGCTGGTGGGTGAGCCCCGGCTGGGTAACTGTCTGTATTCCTAGCCAGGGCTACTCGACACACGGCCCCGGCCCGTTGCTTTGAGGCCCGCGGGCCGGTTTCGGTTTACACGGGGCTCAACACGCCGCCCGCGGGTGGGATCCTTTGGACGTGGCCTCCCCTGGGAACACGCTGCACAACGGCGAGGCCTCTCCCAGGACACAAGCAGACGGGCTGGCTGGCACAGACGGGTACAGGGTGTCGGCGTTTTTAGCCCCCAGGGAGGAGGTTCCGGGAGCACCGGGACATGGTGGGAGGTGCTGGCTGCTTAGCCTTGTGGGCAGCACCTGAGAGGTGCCAACTGGCTCCCACTGGCCACGTTTGGGTCCGGCGCTGCAGTTTAAGGCTGAATCTTTGTCCTCAAGCCCGTCAGGTTGAAAGATGCTATTTGCATATATTTGCATATGTATTTGCGTGTATTTGCCACCACACTGAAGTTGCGGCCCTCGGCACGTGCCGTGAGTATCAGTGTGGCCCCCATGGCTCCCAGAGCTGAGTAGCCCTGGTCTAAGACTTAAAACCTGGACCAGTTCTCAGGAAAGCACCGGCCTGCAACCTAAGAACCATCCGCTTGGCAGGCACCCCTGGCTCCCGGCCCAAACATTACCGTCCCGCCGGAAGGGTCAGACAAGGGGCGAGAGGCCAAAGGCCTCGTCTACCATTCGGATGCCCTCTCCTCACAGCGCTGGTGGCTGGGGACAATTCTGCACCCACAGGCCATAGCTGGTGCAGAGCCCCGGGGCAGACGGGCTCTTGTGCTGAATGGCCGGTGCCCAGGGGCTTTTGAAAATCCCTGATTTCCATGAGGGGCATCTGAAAATTCCATGCAAAGCCCACTGTGGGCCCCTTACTCCAGGTGCCTCGGACTTTTCCTGGGAGGATCCTGTGTGCTGCAATCTAGCCCTCGGGACTACAACTCCCATGAGCCCTTGAGGAAAGCAGGGGAAGTAGGGCTTGTCCGGGCATGTTGAGAAAGTGGCTCAGCAGTCTGGGGCTCTCCTTTTTGGGAGAGGGGAGCCAGGCTGCTGTGGAAGAGCCTTCTATCCCCTCCAGGTGCTGTTGTGTTGCAGCTACAGCCTGGGACTGAAAGTGTGCGGGGCTTGGATCCAGCAGGCTGCTGATTGCCTTAGAGGGGAGAGACTCTGGCAGCACCTGTGGCTGAGGAGGACCCACAACCACCAGCGCACAGGTGGAGGCTGTAAGTAACTGGGCTCTTTGGGAAAGTGCTGCCTGGGACACACCTCCAAGATACAGACTGACTCTGGGTCCAAAGAGAGGCAGTGTCCAGCCCAGGAAACCAGAGCTGCTGGCATGTGGTGAAGCCTGCTCCAGTGGCAGAGGGAGTTTGCAGCTGGCTGCACAGCTGGGACTAATACGCACACGCACACGCGCACACACGCACACACACACACCCGACAGAGAACCTCCACTCTAGCTGCAGACCCTCAAGCGCACCCACACCAGCAAGCGTCTGGGACTCTGAGCCCAGAGGAGGGCACACTCTGGGGAGATAGATGGGGCAGTGCAAATGCAAGATAGATACGTGCCTATTACGTCTGTGTGCTTTCTTCATGTTGTTCACTGTTAATCTGCTCAACCATGTTTCTTCAAGTTGTTCAGTAAAGGTGTGTTTGTTCTAATGGAACCAGCGAGATTTATATTATTTATAATGTAGAATTGTTGCCCTGGGGTTAGAGCCAGACTATTGCTGGAATAATTGTATTGCTGGAGGCTGCCAAGGCAAACCATGAGGTGTGTACAGGGCCAGCCAGGTGGAGACGCTGCCATGGTATGTTCTTTAGGAGCTAGGGACTGCAGCAAGGGGGTGGATAGGGAAACCCCAACTAGACAACATCCCCATTGGAGTACTCAGGATCTCCTTTTATGTTAAACCATCAGGGGCCCAGGCCCACCTGTGAGTGTGAGCTGCTCCCGAGTAACCCGGGAGGAAAAAGGGGGTTACCCCACCTTTATGTGTCTCTGTAGCTATAAAAATCCAGGCCTGAGGGCCCAGGCCCCTCGTGGAAATGGACTTCGACTCCTAAGCCACATGGGCACCAGTGAAAGTGCCCTAGGTGGGGTGTGGCTGCACAGGCCACATCAGGACCACGAGAGCTTGGCCTGCAGCCCAGGCGAAGCAGAGGGAAGGAGGCTGCTAGTGTGGGGAAGAGGCCAGGGACAGCTCTTCGCACTCCCTGGGGGCTGCCTCCCAGACTGGCTGCAGGAGGCCCCGGGGTCAGCACCTGGTGACATGCCCCGTTCGAGGGGCGGAGGGTCCCCGGTGGCAGGGCAGTGCCAGGGGGCACAGACCCACCCGCTGCCCAGGCTGGTGGGCGTGACACTGCAGGTCAGTGCAGGTCTCGCTGCTCCAGCTCAAGTTCTCACCGGAGCTGCAGCCGCCACCAAGACAAACTGCCCCATGGCAGCAAAAGCTGCTGCCCGTCCCTGGCTGGTCGTCTGCAGGGCAGACACGGAGCTCGCTGGGCCCCAGGCCATTCCCAGAGGCCCTTCTTACCCGACTCAACTCTACTGTCATGTGCCAAATTCCCCCGTTGGCAGGCCGTGGACAGTAAAGTCTGACAGGCTCAGTGACGGGAAAGTGGGTTTTTCCTTCCACATCTCCCCCCGTTTTCTGACCACACGTTGCGTTTCCTTCTCATTGAAGGCCATGAAGTCACAGACTGGTGGGCCACCCACTGCCAAGCATGGGGGTATGGAGGCTATTACATTGCGGGGAGGCCACTGCCCAACGTGCAGAAGAGGGGAAGGACCCAGCAGCATCTTAGTGAGCAAAGATTTGTTTGCAGAACTGTTGGTGCTGGTTCAAGGAGAACAGTGACCAGAAGCGGCGCCCGCTCTTGGGTTTAATCAGCGCTGCCTTCCCGTGGCTGGCGATTACCCGCCCGCTGCCTCGGGCCGCACAGCTGGGCTGGGGCGCGTCAGACAGGCCGCCGATGAGTGGGGCTGATTGGACGCGCGTGGCCTGAGAGAACTGCCTAAGGGGGCGGTTGGCGGGAACAGAACCCAGGATGCCGGGGCCAAGATTTTGAAGAGCAGATGCCTAGAGCCAGGTCCCTACGTGCACGTGCAGTGGTGCGGCGGAAAGGCTGAGCACCCCCCAGCGCCCTGAAACCAGCTGGGTCCCTGCATGGGGAATAAGAGGCCTTATCTAGGAGAATCCCGAGGCACCCAGCCCTCGTCCTCAGCTGTAGGTAGGTGCCTAAAGCCCATTGAAATCAGTGGGAGTCAGGTACCGAAGTACAGATGGGACTTCCCTGGTGCAGCACCCTGGGGACCTGGGAATGAGGGAGTTTACCAGACCAGGGGAGTCCGTTCCTGTCCCCTGCCACTGGCCCCCCAGCCCAGCTTTGCTTCCAGCCCCAACAGAGCTGCCAGATGCTGGCCCCATGGATGCTGGCCCCGTTGGGCTCCTGGCCGTGAGACTGTGGCAGGGGCGGCAATGGGGAAGCCCAGCCATGTGTTCAGTCCCAGCACCCCCGACCCCTGGGCACCCCTTCACGGTGCCTCCCCATCTCCCCCTCATGATCACGGACTTGGGCAGGTTTTATTCCATTGTAGGGGCTTTTTCTGGGACCCTTCCCCTCCTAGAACCCCGACGGGAGCCGCCCTGTGCTATCGCCCAGGCCCTGCGCCTCTGCAACAGCTGCTTTCCTGGGTCCTCTCTTTCCCTCGGCCATCAGGCCTGGGCAGCCAAGCAGCAGGGCCTGGTAGCCTGACCGGGCTGTCCCACTCCGGGTGCCGGACGGAGCAGCGTTAGCCACTGGCAGGATCTGACGCTGCCCTGAGCGGGCACATGTCTCTGCCAGTCTGACCCCCCCAGGATCTCATCGTGCTGGGTCCCCAGGCCACACGACCCCCAGACACTTTCCAGTTACCCGATCGGTCGCCTCAGCTCTCCGAGCCGCGCGGGGAATGGCTGGAGCCGCATAGCCCCGGGAAGGGCTACGGAGTCGCTTTCACAGAGTTAACGCACCAGCCTCCACGGGCAGCCAGCCGGGAGCACCTGCATTTCCCTGGCTCCTCCCAGTCTCCTTGCAGCCCCTGATAATCCCCTCCCCCTTCTGATACACGCCGCCTGCATATTACCCTCCTGCTATCGCCTAGTGCCGGCGGCTGCCAAGCTGCTGCCCTGAGAGGCCTTTGCTGAGCCGATGTCCCTGCGAGGCGGAGAGATTACGAATGCGGAGCTGCCCGTGAGCTCAGGGAGCACTGCCTTGTGCCCAGCCACCCAACAGCTAGCGCACGAGCCGGGCCTGCCGGCTTCCCCTCCATCTGGGCAGGACTAGGGGAAGCTCCGTGTCCCAGCTCTGGCATCTTCTGAGACTGCCCGCAAAGGGGGCACTTGGCCACTGGGGAGAGGGACTTGGCCACTGGGGAGAGCGTGGCAGTGATTAAGGGACTCGGGAGGCCTGGCTGTGCACTTTAAGCCCCTTGCTTCTTGTCCTGCCATCAGAGGCCAAGGAGAAGTGACACCGGGCTGGGAGCCCCCACATGGGCCATGACACTGCCCACCAGGCAAGCGGTGCATTGGTGACAACCGGCCGCAGTGATGGCTCCTGGGAAAACGCAGGAATCGCAGCCGGGAGCAGGCCGGGGGTCCTGTCTCCAGCCGGTGCCAGCACCACCTGCCACTGCAGGGGGCCGAGAGACTCCGGAGCGAACAATCATCGCCCAACCTGCCCGCCGCGGGAGTCTGCCTAAGCCCAGCGCTGAGCCGGTGGCTTGTGCCCTGGAACCGGAGCAGCCAAATCCCTCCAGAACAGCATCTCTCCTCCTCCTGGGACCCAAGGGGTGCTCAGAACGTCCAGCCCCAAGCACCATGGGAACAAGCCCTGATCTGGGGCAGAGGGCTTGGGCTGTCGGCAGGGCACCAGGGTCCGGCCCTAGACGCGCTTTGGGCAAAGTCTGGACCCAGCATCCTGGCTTGGGCCAGTCCTGCTCCCCTGAACGCTCCGGCTGCTGGAACCTTTCGCTCCGTGATAATCTGCAGGAACGAGGACGCCCCCGGAGCCGAGCCCGACGCCACACGCAGCCCTGCTGGAAAATCCTGCTTCAGCCGGCGTGTCCTCAGCTAGCCCTCCCGGCGGCAGAGCGGCTCCGGAGGGGCTAAGCGCTCTCAGCTCAGAGCAAGGTCAAGGGGACGCGGCGCTGTCCAGCACCCACCCCCGCAGCTTGCAGGAATAGACCCTGGCAGCCTGGATGTGGCTGGGCCCTGGACCCCAGTGGGGAGCTGTTGAGCCCTCTGTCAGGATCAGCCTCTGTGGTATGTCAACACAGCAGAACCCCCCCCCCGCCCCCACGTGGCAGCGGGTCCGAGCCCTGGGCTGCCAACTGGGGCTTGCCCTGTGGCTGTGGCCTTCTGCCAAGGCCCCCAGATCCACAAGCCAGGCCAGCATTGGACTCACTGGGGCCCAGGCGGAGGGGCTGAAGTCCAGGCCCTGGGCCCTTCCACTCGGGACTGAAGCCGAACCCCGAGCAACGTCGGCTCCTGGGGGCCCAGGCACTTGCCCTGCCCAGTTCCCCCAGTGCCAGCCCTGGCTGTATGCACAGAAAGCGCCTTGTTGGGCAGCGTGTTGGGCGGGGGGGCCCAGAAGGGGGTGAGGGAACAAGCTTGGGAAGCCCCCCCCCTTCGGCATCCAGGGGGCAGCTGTTTCCACTGGGGCCAGAGGCGGCTCGGAGCCCCGCTCCCTGCGCTGGGTTTCACAGCCAGGCCTCCAGCTCGAAGGGGAGCAGCGACGCTGCGGTTCGCATGGGCCCACGTCTACCGAGCCGGGCGCTGAGACCCCCCACAGCTGGGGGGCGAGGTGTGGGTTCGGCTCCGCGCCAGCAGGGGGTAGAAAGATGGGCAGGAGCTTGGACCCAGCCAGGGGCCTAAGGAGAGCGGCCTTGGCGGTGTAGGCGGCAGGGCAGGCAGGATCCCAGGCCAGACTTCCTGGGGCAGCTAGTGGCCGCCCTGCCGCCAGCCCCGCCGGGCCACACTCCCGCTTTCAGCAGCTAGGCCAGTGACAGCTCCTGCCCCCGGGCTGCCTGCGCTGGCCACACCCCTCTGCCAGGGCAGCTTGTCCTGGGGGGTAAAGGCCCTGCCCCTCCCCCCGCATTGCAACAGCTCGGCCCAGTCCCGGCCAGGCCCACACTAAGCTCCGTTCTGATCAAGCGGCCTCACCCCTCCCCAGGCACTGACCTGGGCCAGGCTCCGAAAGCCCGAAGCGGCTCTCAGGCTCCCCGGGCCAGGAGGTGCTCAGCTGGGGGGGGGGGGGGGGCTCGTTTGGGCTCCTCCCCAATACACAGATTTATGCGTAGGGCGCCGGGGGGAACACGGGTCGCTCATTCTGGGCAAAACGCAAATGGCCTGGCCAGGCTGCTGGCAGGTGAGCGCAGCTCTCACTGGTCCCGTGGACTCTGGGGCAGCCCTGCCTTTTCGGAGCCCACGGCCCACCCCGGAAATTAGCAGCGATTTCCACAGCAGGGTGGGAAGCGGGGAGAGGACCAGAGAAATTACCCTCCCCCCCCCCCCCCCAGTGTTTCCTGCCTGGGCGGCTCCCTGGCTGACCAGCAGAGCCCCCAGCTAGCTTGTTTGTCTCTGGTGGTGGTGCACATTCCCACACGCCTCCGTGCACATCACATTTATTCCGCACATGGATGGGAAAGATTCGGGGAAGGCTGCCCTCCTCCCCTGTCTGGTCTGCGTCTCCCCCGGTTCGGGACCAGACCCTCAGCCGGTGTCAACCCCCCAGTGGCGGGAGGATCCGTTTTCCCTCCTCTCTGCCTCCGCATTTTCACTGGCTCGCTCTGCAGAGCTCTGGGCCTGGGCCCGGAGCCGCCCCAGGCCCGTCACCCGCCAGGCCCCGCTCGGGAGCGACTTACCTGTCGTAGTCGGAGTTGTCGCGGTCGCAGCGCGGGTCCTTGTGCTTCTCCCAGTCCCGGCCGTGCTTGCAGGTGGTCAGCGAGATGATGTCGCGGCCGTTGTGGAGGTGGCGCAAGGCGTTGCGCGTGTCGGAGCCGATGCCGGTCAGGTACCGCTTGCCCTTGAAAGCCAGCAGGTACTTCTTCGGGGGCGGCCGGGCGGCCTGGGCCAGCCAGCCCCGCTCCCCGCCCTTCTGCGGGTGCTCGCTCGGGAACAGCGGGATGGAGACGTCAAAGCCGGGCCGGAAGGTCTCCGCGTCGAAGCTGGCTTTGGCCAGGATGGCCTGGCCCGGGTCGAAGCCCAGGTCCTCGGCGTAGGCCGGCCAGGTGCCCGCGAACAGGCTGAAGACCAGGTGGTTGCGGCCCCCGTTCCACAGCGGGACCCGGCGGATCTGGGCGTCGAGGCTGCGCACGTAGCGGCTGGAGAGCCGGTCCCGGTCCAGCGTGTCGATGCTCAGGACGAAGAGGCAGGCTTCCTCCGGCCGCGCGGTGAGGTAGCGGGACTCCCGCAGCGCCGCCAGCACCTTGCGGTAACTCTCCGACGGCGGCGCCTGCGGCCCCGCGGGGTACACGAACACCTTGAAGCCGCGCGCCTCACACCTGGCCAGGTCGAAGCAGGTTTCCATGCGGCACCGGCTGTGCCGGTAGATGCGGAGCCTCGCCTCCCTCCTGGCTCGGGGGGACCGGCCGGGCTCGCCCCGCAGCTCGGCGGGCTCGGCGAAGCTGCGGAGCAGGGAGCTGTCCGCCCAGCGAGGCCAGTCCTGCGGCGCCGCGGCGCGCTGCCGGGCGAGGAAGGCCAGGCGCCGCCCCGGCTCGCCCCCCAGGAAGGCCAGCAGAAGCCCCGAGGCCAGGAGAGCGAGGAACAGGGATTTCTTCCCGGGCTGCATAGGGTCCTGCGGAGCCGGGGCTCCGCATTGGAGCCGCGGGGCGGTGACTGGGGCAGCAGGCGCCTTGCGAGAGCGGGCTCATCCGGGGCGCTCCGAACGGGGGCCCCGCGGTGCCAGGTCCCGACTGGAGCGGGAGCGGCGGGGAGTCGGGGCAGCGCTCCCCCGGGCAGGATCCGCCCGCGCGGGGTCGGGCTCCTCTGGCTTTCGGTGCGGGCGGTGTCGTGGCCTCCCCGGGGGATTCCCTAGCGGAGCTCGGCCCGCACAGCGCCGCGCTAGACTTCCAAGCTCTCCGCCGTCTGCGATGCCACGTCCATGCCCGCGACCGCTGTTCCGCCGCCGCCTCGCCTGGCCCCCAGAGCCCTGGAGGGGACCCCGCTCCTCGCGTTAGAGTCGGGGGCTTGTGTCGGTTCCCCCGCGTGGCTGGCTCAGTGCCCAGGTAGCGCGCCCCTTGGGGGAGGGGGGTGCTACCTGGGCACTTGGCCACCCTCTCCTTCCCCCTTCGGCCAGGCTCTCCCCGCCGCTCCGGCCTCTCGCTGTGTCTGCGGGGCGGCAGGTCCCCAGGCCCGTCCCACAGGTGATCCCAGCTCCTGGTCCAACTGAGCCGAGTGACGCGCCCGGCCCCAGGCTCATCCGAGAGCCTTTGCGGGTGTTTTAGTTCGGAGCGCCCCGCTCTTTCCGCCCGTTCTCTTGGTAGCCCCTTTGGCCAGGCCCTTCCTCTCTGCGGGGAGGGTGATTCCTGAACGTTTTAGCTCCCACTTCCCTGGGGCTATGGAGAACGAGGCTCGCTCATCCCCCTGATGCCATTAGCCCCTTCTACGGCTGCCTGCCTGCACGGGGCAGAATGTCCTAGTTCCTGTGCACACGGGGTCTGCTCCCACTCGCCGCCTCTCCTAGCGCTCGAGGAAACTACCTGTGCAGCTCGTTCTCCCAGCCCCTCTGGCTGGCGACTCACCCCGAGAGCGCTCCCTTGTCCCGGGTGCCTGGCGGGGTCGCCTTTCGCCTCGCTCTAGTTCCGCCTATTTGTCTCTCTCTTGGGGTCGATCTCTATTGATCCGTTTTGATTTCCATTGCGGTCCGGCCCCGCTGCGATTATTTCTGGCTGCCCGTCTCGGTCCGCTCCGCTCCCTCCCTCCCCCGCGGCTGCCAAGCAGCAGCTGTTACACGGCGTTCTAAAGCCGCTTTCACAACATTCCATCCCGGCCCCGCCCTCCCCGGCTCTCATTCGCCCCCCAGCCCCTCAGGGGGCGGGGCTTCTACTTAACCCCTTCCTAACCGAGCCCCGAAAGAGGGGCGGGGCATGGACTGGTCCTGGGGTCGCGCGCCGATTGGCTAAGGCGAGCAGGGGCTCTGCCCGCCGACGGGTGCCAGCGCAGCATCCGCATCTTCCAGTCTCCGCTCCTGTCTCACCCCAGCCCGGTTGGGGGGCGTGCAGCTGCCCCCTCCAGCAGGAGCCTGGAAGGAGAGCGAGCCCCCCCAACGCAAAGTGATTCACTCCTCACCAGCACCCCTTAAGAGATGCATTTGGCTAACACACACACACACACACACACACACACACACAGAGAGAGACACACACACAGAGACACACACACACACACACACAGAGACACACACACACACACACACACACAGAGACACACACACACACACACACACACACACACAGAGAGAGAGACACACACACACACACACAGAGAGAGACACACACACACACACACACACACACGGGTTAACAGTGGTTTGCTTGTCAAGGGGAAGCCCTGGAACTTCTCCCCATGCCCTGCCACTGACGAGTCCTAGCAGGGATGTATTCCTAGAAGAGGATGAGCAGGCAAGCCACCAATCTTCTGAGCTGTTCATTGTGGGGAGGAAGAGGGGAAATACCCGGTGTGGCCTCCTGAGTATTCAGAGCAGAGATCTGGTCCTAGGAGAAGCAGAGGAGTCCCCAAGGGATGTGGATCAGGAAGAGGGAATGCTGGGAAATCCTCTTCCCCTACCCCATTGCCGGCCCCACCCCTCACCCCTATGGCCTTATCCGCCATTCTCAGCCAATCACGGTGCCGGCAATTCAGTGTCCCTTTTCGGAGCCTGGTGCAGATCACACAGCTCTGGGCACAGCGAGGGGGAGAAAGAATCAGCTCCCAAGTGTTCTGGGAAATGACCATTCAGAGCAGAGCCTGCCATTGAGTTCCCTGCACCTGCTCCTGCCCTGGACCGAGGGGATGTCATTGACCTCCATGGAGTGATCCAGACTGGCCCCGCGGAGGTGAGACGAGGTGCAGGCCCAGGGCTGCATTTAACCCACTAATCAGCTCAGAAGGCCCGTTCTTTGGTTCGTTTGGATGCCCAGACGCCCCACTGGGCCAGAGGGAGCTACTCTGATTGTCGCCGGCCGGGGGGCTTCCTTCCTGACTGGAAAGAAATTTGGTGAGTTACCCCCAGTGCGGTCTGCCAGCTCTTCCGGAAGTCGGGGAGCAGAGTGTTCCTCACTGGCTGTAGCCGGGAGCAGAGTGTTCCTCATTGGCTGTCTGGGAGCAGAGTGTTCCTCACTGGCTGTAGCCGGGAGCAGAGTGTTCCTCACTGGCTGTAGCTGGGAGCAGAGTGTTCCTCACTGGCTGTCTGGGAGCAGAGTGTTCCTCACTGGCTGTAGCCGGGAGCAGAGTGTTCCTCACTGGCTGTCTGGGAGCAGAGTGTTCCTCACTGGCTGTCTGGGAGCAGAGTGTTCCTCACTGACTGTAGCCGGGAGCAAAGTGTTCCTCACTGGCTGTCTGGGAGCAGAGTGTTCCTCACTGACTGTAGCCGGGAGCAAAGTGTTCCTCATTGGCTGTAACCGGGAGGAAGTGAAGTCTAGTAGTTAGTCAGCCAGCGAACATCAGGACACCTGAGCTATTTTCCCAGCCATGCTAACGACACTTTAACCCACCTTAACCTGAGTTTCTTCACCAATACCATGCGTATCTATGTCATACCCACGGCAGCTGTCTACCTCCCTGGGCTCTTGGGAGAATGAATGCTTGTAAAGTGCCATAAGGGTGTAGCCTACAGGTCGAGGTGCGTCCTAGGGAAAGCATGCGAGTAACGAGCCTTCAAGGCCTTAGCTAAACAAGCCACACGGCTCAATAGTCTTGGCATAAGCAGCTCATCAGGAGTGGCCCTAGCTCATAACAGATCACAAGATCAGGTGCTGTCAGAACTAACCTGCTGACAGGGAACCGCCCACGATGCTTGGTTAGACCAGCCTGGGAGACTTTACGTCAGACCCGGGAGCAGCTGCCTTATCACCAGGGTGCCATGGGAACAGATTGACGGAGGAGCTGATAACTCTCAGGAGCTGCCAGGATGGTCAGGGATGGTGAAGGCAATATTGAGGATCAGATTGACTGGCACCTCGGGCCCTATTGCAAGGGGCCGCAGGAGGAGGTGGGGGCTCAGATGCCCGTTCTCTCTGATTTCTCTCTGCCTCGCTGGGCTGAGGATTCGACTAATCGTGCTTATAAGACAATCGCCGATTCAGAAGGTTTCTCCTAAGCGTGAGTGGGGTGACCGTGCCAGCTCTACAGGCAGCACAGTAGTAAGGGCGGCCATACCACGATGCCCATAAAACAGCCTTGCAATCCCTCGGCAACTCCCTTTTGGGTCAGGACCCCCGGTTTGGGAACACTGATCTCCCCCTGGAGGTCTGTATAGGAGAGGGTAAAAGCACAGAAAAGACCAGATTTCATGGCCCTCCCCATGCCGCTCCCCCTGGTCCAATTCAATCAAGTCTTTGCCACCCAGCCCCCTTGTTGCCCCCCACTCCTGCTGCAAGCGCTGTGAGTTGGCCCCTGGCTCCCGGCCCCTGCTCCTGCCTCGCTGGTCAGTCTGTTCCCATGTCATTAATCCCCCTCTTTGTTCCCAATTGCCTTCTTAAGCCTCCTTATTCTCGTTTTCTTCTCCAGCCTCCTTCGGTGCAGCTGCTGGGGTCATGCTGGTCACAGGGGGGATTTTCTCTTGTAAGGGAGACAGGCTGATACCAAGATGATTTGAGGACTGTGAGTGCTGCCTGTACCTGACTGGGTTCAAAGGCTTGTGCTATAATTTTGGGGGGGGGGGTTATTTCATCATTGATTCGACAGTGCAGTTTGTGGGAGCTGGATGGCTCCAGGCATTGGCAGTGGGCGACTGATCCTTTCACTTTCCTAGGCTGTGCCACCAGGGGCCACGCACGTACCAGCTGTTCCATGCCACGGGTGGGATGAAGTGGCAGGTCTCAGTCTGGTTCCCAATGGAGAGGTGTTCACCATGCAACTGGCATTAGCTGTGCCCCTTCCCACCTAGCCCTGGTTCCTGGGGTCAGCAGCGGCCAAGGACCGGTGGACTCCCATCTTGCCCCGAGATGGGAAGGTGTCTCTCCGGGATCCTTGGAAGCATGGCATGGGGCAACTTGTCCTGCTCCAGCGGTTCCTGCTCGGGGGCTTAGAGCTTTGGTCTCCACACATCCTGCACTAGCATGAAATTCTCCCATTGGAGAAATCACAAAGCAAAATGATTTGGTGTCTTCCTGCCCTTTCCTGCTCCTTTGCAGTTCACCTTTAAAACACAAAATCAAAGCCGCGCCCTGCGTGCTGGCTGGCTCTGAGCGACAGCTCCCTAGAGTCCGGGAGTGCACAAGCCCAACCGTCGCACCCCTAGCGGCTGCTCCTGCTCTGTCTGACTCAGGGCGACACTTGCTGTTCTCTCAATGGGTGCTAGAGTGAGCCTCGCGCTACGCACCTCGGAGCCTGGTGTTCGTGGACAACGGGCTGGGGGGAAGCGGCCCTTGTCTATCATGGTACGAAGTGGAGGCGGCTTTGGTCAGCTGCCGGTTTCCTCCGCTTCTAACAAGAGCCCTAAAGGGAAGTAATCTGACAACTCAGAAATGCGTGTTGCATGTCCCGAGCAGTCTGAGCCAGGGTCTGGAGAGTACCTGGCAGGCCTTCCTGTCTCTGCCACTGACTATCCATGTGACCGCCAACAAATTACTTCACCTCACCGTGACTCAGTTTCCCCATCTATTCAGTGGGAATAATATCTCCCACACAGTGGAGTTGTGAGCCTTAAATTAATGTTTGCAAAGAGCTTTGAGATCTTCCAAAGGAAGGAACAAAGGAATGAATGTTGATTATAGTTAAGCCAATACACCACATTTTACATAAGAATGAGAGACGGGATAAACCCCACAAGAGGAAGGGTTTATTGAGCAAACCCTTGGATTAGCCTAATACTTTTTTTATTATTGCTATTTGTATTATAATAGAGGTGACCCTGGCTGAGAATGGCCTGTTGTGCTAGGCTCTGTACAAACACGTAGGAAGAGAGAGTCTGTGCTGTCTGTCAGACGGCCAAATCTTAGATTCTTGGAGTCCGTGGACTCTGCCATGCAAAGGGAATAAGGACTGGCCCACATCTACATCTCTAAGGAGCCACAATGCAGGCCACCAAATCCCACAGTGCACTTTATCACTGTATCTTTAGCATATAGAGATGTAGCACCCAAAGACTACAGGTCCTATCATGCCATGCTACATCTTGGATGAGCCTCTTGGATTAAACCAGAACTTTGCATCCTGGGATATGTAGTTTTTGGAGCCCAACACTGGGATTAACAATAAATGCAGATCCAATCCTGCTGCCTTTTGTGCAGATTAAGGGCGGGATTTTCAGAAGCATTTAAGAGGTTTAGAAGCACAACTCCCACTGAAAGTCGGTGGAACTTGTGCTCTTAAATCCCTGGAAAATCAACCCCTAACTAATTAAGGGCAGCCCTTGAGCTCCTGGCTAGTCTCGGCGGGGTCCTGGAGCCCCTCTGCTCAATAGAAACCAGGGCCCTGCTACATCTGAGCTGTTTTAAAGAGAGATGGAAACTGACGTCGTTGCCTTGGAAGCACGAGGCCACCGGGGTGTTAATTAACCGTGATTCGGAAGAGCTGGGATTGATGTCTATAAAATATTAAAAGGACTCCAAAGCCCAGTTTGTACTTGGGTAATTCTATTCTCCGGTGAGTGCTTTGGCAAACAAACAAACAAAAATGCTAGCGCTGCCTTTTTAAGTCATAACATTCCTGCCAGGTGCAAAAGCGATTCCTTCCCGCGCAAGTGCCCACGTCTCTGGAGCAGCCGGCGGGAGAGTGAACCAGGAGACGAGCTTGAGAACTTCAGATAGGCAGAAGCTTCGTAAGCAGGGAGCTGCCCCCACCTGTTGACACGCCAGGTGAAGGGGCGATTTTGCATGTCTGCGATCTGGCAGTCTGGGGGGGGTTGATCAAATGTCAATTAAGTTTTAATTTGGGGCAATTAAATGTTGTCATGGAGGAAAAGAGCGAGTGGATGGCACCCACAGTGCATGGGGAAAGGGTCACTCCAACCTAAACCACAGTCAGGCCTGCTTGGGTACCAGAGCCTGGCTGAAGCGAACAAGAATGGAAGCGAAATGGTTCTTGTTTTGTTGGGGGAGGGTGTTTGCTTTGTGGTAACCTCTGATCTTCAACTTCCCTTCCTGCCTGGATTTTGGGCTCTGCAAAGCTTGGACGACACTCTGTAAGTGGGGCTGCAGGGAGGAGGGACGGGGCTGTCGGTGGTAGGAACCTCTTGCCTCATTGCTCTCTCGCAGGTGTGAGAGGCGGCCCAGGTGGAGGCGTTGGGGGGATCTGTCCTGGCCAGTAGCAAGTGTGGATTTGTTAACTGCTGGCTTTCTCAAGTTCGCGCTCCCCCCCCCCCCCGCAGCTCTTTGTTTGAACCCCCTGGATTCAGTGCTAGGGAGGGGGTGTTGCCACTCAAGAGCACCCAAGGGGGGTAATTTCATTTCCCAGGATTCTCGGCCGGGCCTTGCACCAGCGTTTAGCCAGTTCCCAAAGAAGAGCCCCTAGATCACTGACCCCTCAGATGCCGACCATACCTACCAGGGGTTCTGAAGCTCCTGTGCTGCTACGGTAAAGAGCATCCCAGCATGCTCGGGGGTCGGCCACATCTGGGAGTGCAGGGGCCTCTGCTCTCAGGAAGCGCTTGGTCAGAGGGGCCTGTAGACCTATTTGAAATCATGGGATGGTGGGCGGCCAGAGCCCTTTAAATCCCCGCTGGAGCACCAGGCGCACTCCAGGGGGCTCTGAGGGCCACCTGGGGGCAGGGCCCGGTGCAGCATGCTCCAGGCGGCGAGGCCCCGCCCCTTCTGCCTGAGGCCCCGCCCCTTCTGGGAGCACGGGGCTGGCCCTCCCCACACACACACCTTGCCCAGCGTCCCAGCAAGGCTGTTGGCCGCGGGTTGGCTTGCACGCTGAGCAGCATGGCAAAGTGAACCGGATGCCTCTGTACCCCGTCCCAGCAGAGGCCGGGGACCCCAGCGAAGAGGGCGGGGAAACGCCTCAGGAAGAGAGGGGCTTGTCGCATAGGCCTCCCCTGCAGGAAAAATGGTTAATTGCAGCAATAAGGAGTCCTGACAACCGGGGCCGGATCCTGGGGGGGGGGGGGGGGTTAATCAATGCATTGGCTGGGATGGAGCGTGCTGCTTCCAGCTGCTGCGGAGACTTGGGGGCTCGGCGCCAGGCGCGGTGCAGCCTTTTCTCAAAGCTTCTCCCGCCTCCGGCTCCCTAGGCAGCTAAAGCCGATTGTCTCAAGGGGCAGGGGCAGGTCTCTGGGAACCGGGGTACCCTGGTTTCGTGCCTGTCCCCCTTGCCTTGGGGCTCAGGGACGGAATATCCCTGTCGGCCAACCAGCCAGGCAAGCGCCTTCATCGGCCTCGTCTCACCCCTCGCAGACGTAGGTGCCCTGAGCTCGGTGTTTACTGATTCCAGAGCCCACCCGCGGCAATCCCGGCCCCTGCAAGGAGGCTGGTTTCTAGCGCGCCTGGGGGGCGATGGGCTTTCAGGGACAGACTCACGTCGCAATAAGCTCTGGCCACCAGCGCGCCCCGGCCCCCCAGATGAAATGGCTCCAGCGCCCGGGCTGCTCTTCGCTAGCAGTGCCGGCGGGGGATGGGGGGTTGCACTTGGTTTCCTTCACACGAGCGGACAGGGACAGCGGCCATCCGAGGAGCCGCCATCCCTGGTTAATCTCCCCTCCCCGCCCCCCCCTCCTGGAATCGCTTCCCCGCTTAGTTCTGTGCGGATCCGATCGCAGCCTTCACCATGGCAACGCAATTGACCCGATTTGCAGGATGTTGCGCTGGCTCCGGGCCCTTCTCAAAGCAGCGCTCGCTGGGGCCGTGCTCGAAGTGCAAAAAGGCTCAATTGGTTCTCGAAAGCCCCATCTGGGTAGGAGCCCAGACCGCTGGCTGAGGCCCGGCTCCCTCCGAGCTCAGCGCGGGAGGCATGTTGATGGTTAAGATGGGTTCGAAGGGCAGCCTGGGTCCTGTCTACAAGCAGCGCGCAGTCCTGGGCACCTCGGGGACCAGCGTGTGTGTTCGGCCACGAGCTCTCGGGGGTAAGTTGCCTTGTGGCGAGTGGTGGAAGCTGCAGGCCGGGCTATTCCGCCTCTAACGGGGCCGGTACCTCTCAGGGAGTTTCCCGACATCAGCTCCGAGTCCCCTTTGGCTCAGTCCGCTCCTGTGGCTTGTAGCTGGAGACCTGCCTCCAGCCAGGAGCCCGCTCAGCTTAGGCGCTTGAAGACGTTTCCTCCTCCACTCCTCGCCGGCAGGCGTCCGGCCCCACTGCCACAGGCCCGAACCACTTCCAGATCTCAGCACCGCCTTACTGGAGCTGCCCGGCCCAACGTCCTCCCACGAGGCTCTCGGCCAGGCCCGCTCCGGAGCAGCGCAGTGCGAGGTGGTTCCACACCCCAGGTGGATGCTCCATGAACATCGAGTGTCCGACTCATGTCCGGAAACCTCCTAGGGAAGAGCCTGCCCTGGTGTAAGGGATCAAGGAATCCCAGTTACTAGCCCAATGTAACGGCGCTTACATCTCACGCACCGTCAGGGGACCCGCCAATGCCCAGTGGTCCCTAATGTGGGTGAAATGTGACCAGCAGCAGAGGCACAATGAACGCCCCCGCCCCCCCCCCGCCAGAGTGCTGACCCCTGGAAATGCCCTTCTGTCTCCGCACCCCAAAGCCCTTGCGCTTAGAAAGCAGCCGGGGACAGCACAGAATCCCCTCGCCAGCCATGGGATCAACACGGAAAAAGCTGCAGAGGGAGATTGGCTCGGGGGCGGCGGGAGGAGGCGCTGCCCGGCACCGGCGGATTGGCGGGGGGGTCATTCCGGGCCGAAGGGAGATGGGGCTTTGAACGAATCCGCGACGTTGTCAATCAGTTCTCCTCGCCCGCGCCCTGAACTCGGTTCCTCCGCCAGCGCGCTGGGGCGGCAGCTGCTCCATAGCGACACCGGCACCGCGGTGTGTCCCAGCCACGTGCGCACTCACCCGAGCGACGGGGAAAGGGGCAGACGGGGGTGGGTGTGTGGAAATCAACACCTGGGGAGAGAAGAAACGGGAACAGCAGGCACCCGCACCCCAGGGCCCTGCTCTCCCCTCCCCCAAGGCACCGTCCCCTCCCCCAGTCTGCCGCACCCCTAGATCTGCACCCTGCAGCACTTGGCTCCGCACCGGAGACATTGCTCCCAGCCCTGTTCCTCCGTCTCCCTCCTCAAACTCCTTCCCCCCGCTCTCCTGGTGCCCCCGAGCCCTGCTGCGCCATGAACACTGCACCCCTCTGTCCTCACTGCCCGTCCCCTTCGCTTCCCCGTCTCCTCCCCCCGCCACGGAACTGCAGCCTCCTCGCTGATTCCCGCGGCCGGAGGGATGTTGCCTGCCTGGCACACTCGCCCCTGGCGTGCGCCCCCCGTGCACAGGGGAGGGAGCGCGGTCTAGCGGGTAGAGCCCCAACTGGGAATCCAGACACTGGGCTCTGGTCTTTGCTTTGCTTCGGATTCCCCGGTTGACCTAAGCCAGGCAAGTGGTGTCCCCGCTCTGTGCCTCAGTTTCCCAGTCCTGCCTCACTGGGGCCTTGTGGGGCTTCGTTCATAACCGGCTTGGGCAGCTGCTGCTTTGG